>NW_022196895.1:41632425-41681785 GCF_008632895.1 Mastomys coucha | reverse complement strand
CATTCTTCTTTCCCTTTTGTACCCCAACTCCTCCCAGAGACCCCCTTCAATACCTGCAATACCTTTTTATAAATTTTGTCATATTCTTTAACATTTATAAAATATTGTAACAATAAAAATGAGTAGTATAAAAGTTGTTTGATATAAAACAATCAATTAAACAGTCATATGTAGATGCTTGTTTGCAGCAATACTAAAAATACCTTTTTCTCGATATAAATTTTAAATAACTCCAAACATATTAGCTGTATATTTTTAAAATAATACATCAATACTTGTTTGTTTTAATGAACATAAATATATAAAGTCTTTTTGTTTGTTTGTTTTGTTTTTAGTAGAGTTTAAAATCTTGGCTCTTACTGTGGTACAGGCAGAAAATAAGAACAATTTTGTAAACATTGGAGTTCATTGGAATAAGACTGTACTTCAGTGCCCCTCAAATCACCAAAGGATTTTACCTCCCTAGTAGCTAAGAGTTGACAGTTCTGCTGTGCCAAGGAGTGAATTTTAGGCACAATTTTTGGATACAGATTTCCTGTTATGGTCAGAGCTATTTTACTTGAGTGAGTGACTTTATTTTCAGCCCACAGAGAACAGGTCACTTTCATTTAAGAAATGGTGTGTGTATTAAGATATTCTATCCGAAATGGTGTGTGTATTGAGATGGTTTAACCTTAAGGACTGAAAGTTCCCAATTCACTAGATTTTTAAATAATTTTTGCAAGAAGAAGCTCTTCAAAATAGTTATTCAACTCACAAGTCTTTGTTTCTTCCTAGAAAATAAAGATGAGCTTTTTTGAGATTGATTATGCCAATTAGACAAATTTCTAGTGTGGATCAAGGAATGGCTAGAAAGCTGCATACTACAGTAATGGCTGTCTTTGATGTGGGGTCTATGTTTCATTAGTGCCACTATGCAACATTAGCTGTTTCTCATGGGTGAAGCTGTTCTGGGTGGGCATGAATGATAGCCTGATTTCACTAACATTGTCCAGTTACAAAGGAGACAGGCATGGAAGCATTTGCAATGCCATAACTGTAATGCTAGAATGAACTGTCTAGATAGTCAGACATAGCTCATAAATACACCTCAGAGGAGAGTGTACCAGGAAGCCTGTGGGAAAAAGTCCAATTCTAGAGGCTGGGTAGTAGGAAAATGTTGTCTAGGTAAAGTGTCAGTTCAGAGAAGAAAGGGAGACATGAGACACAATATGTTTGGGAAACACATTATTTTTAGTATAGCCTCTGCTCAAGGGTACTTGTAGATATCTCAGTAAGTAATGACTAGGTAAAAAATGGTGTTATGATTTTACATTTGGAAAATCATTTATTTTACATAAATGTGCATATATCTTTAGCTATATCGGTTTTATATTGGGTAATAGTTTTATCTTCAAAGAAGCAAGGGTACAAAAATGACAAAATGTTGTTGAAGATACATCAGAGTTGCTAGCTATGTCTACTCAATGGATAAACTCAGATGCGGGTTAGACCTAAGTGTAGCTGGATCTAGACTACTCTTAGGATTCTGCTCTAGCTTCCTGAGTCTGGGAGGGCACAGTTCCTTAACTTTCTCTTTCCATAGAAGCTCATCTTCCTGCTCCCTTGACCTTTCTTCTCCATTAATTTCCATTAATAGCAGGTCAGGCCCAGTGGTTTACTTAATCATATTTGGCTATCAAAGCAGAATTTCTTGCTAGAGAAATCCTTGACTTTGCAAGAAATGTATTGAAATTATGTTAGAACAAAAATTCTGTGTATAAGCATGTGCTCAATCAGTACAAAATACTCGGCAAACCATCATGGCTAAGAAAATAAGAACCCCTTTTCTGCGGTGAAAAAGAGAGATAGATAGCAACCATTCACAATTGTGGGAGAAGAAAAAGAAAGGTTGTCAGGAAGATACTAGAAGATTGTCTTCATATAATCCTCCTGAAATCTTCAAGTTGAAAGTCAACTGAATTCCCAGTATGCTTGGTGAATGGATTATCAATGGACATGCAAATGAGCCATTGAAATTGAAAATCTTTCTATACAAGTTCTAGGACAGTGAGAACCACACAGTGAGATCCTGTCTCAAAAACCATACAAACAAAAAGGAGGAGAAGGAGGAAGAAGAGAAGGAGGAGGAAGAGGAGGAGGAAGAGGAGGAGAAGGAAGAGAAGGGAATAGAAGGGAAGGGAGGAGAGGAAAGGAAGAAAAAAAGAAAAGGAAAGGCAGCAGGTGGGACACCTTTCTGTCCACCATCTGCACCTGTGAGCTGAGGCTGTTCCACAGCCCCACTGTGCACACAGGTCCCTCCAGGAGAGACCTAGGCTACCAGGAGTGCTTTCACTCCCAGGCTCAGAGGTGAGGTAGCCACTTTGTCTCCAATAACTCCCTGGAGCAGGGCAGACAGGAGCACACTAGCAAAAAGAACAGTGGAGCAGCTGGGACAGGATCTTTCTGGTCGCTATCTACTCCCAGAGCCTGGGTTGTTCCAGAGCCCTCTGTATACAAGTTCAGCCAGGAGAGAGCTGGTATCCTAGGAGGGCTGACACAGGCTTGTGGACCCACAGGAGGAACAAGTTCTAGTCAGACACAGCAAGAACATTTAACACCAGAGATAACCAGATGGCAAAAGGCAAACTCAAGAATATTATCAACCAACAGAAACCAAGGCTACTTGGCATCATCAGAACCCAGTTCTCCCACCACAGCAAGTCCTGGATACCTCAACAACCAGAAAAGCAAGACATGGATTTAAATAACATCTCATAATGTTGATAGAGGACTTTAAGAAATACTCCCTTAAAGAAATACAGAAGAATACAGGTAAACAGGGAGAAGCCCTTAAAGGGGAATCACAAAAATCCCTTAAAGAATTATAGGAAAACACAACTGAACAGGTGAAGGAATTGAACAAAACCATCCAGGATCTAAAAATGGAAGTAGAAACAATAAAGGAATCACAATGGGAGACAACCCTGGAGATAGAAAACCTAGGAAAGAGATCAGGAGCCATAGATGCAGGCATCACCAACAGAATACAAAAGATAGAAGAGAGAATCTCAGGCACAGAAGATACCATAGAAAACATTGACACAACAGTCAAAGAAAATGCAAAATGCAAAAAGATCCTAACCCAAAACATCCAGAAAATCCAGGACACAATGAGAAGACTAAACTTAAGGATAATAAGTATATAAGAAAGCAAAGATCTCCAACTCAAAGGGCCAGTAAATATCTTCAACAAAATTATAGAAGAAAACTTCCCTAACCTAAAGAAAGAGATGCCCATGAGTATACAAGAAGCTTACAGAGCACCAAATAGAGTGGATCAGAAAAGAAATTCCTATTATCACATAATTATTAAAACACCAAATGCACAAAACAAAGAAAGAATATTAAAAGCAATAAGGGAAAAGGTCAAGTAACACATACAAGCAGATCTATTAGAATTACACCAGACTTCTCACCAGAGACTATGAAAGCCAGAATATCTTGGGCAGACATCATACAGATCCTAAGAAAACACAAATGCCGGCCCAGGCTACTATACCCAGCAAAACTCTCAATTACCATAGATGGAGAAACCAAGATATTCCATGACAAAAAACAAATTTACACAATATCTCTCCACAAATCCAGCCCTTCAAGGGATAATAATTGGAAAACTCTAACACAAAGAGGCAAACCATACCCTATAATAAGCAAGAAAATAATCTTATTTTAACAAACCAAAAAGAAGATATCCAAAAAACCATAATCCCACCTCTAACAACAAAAATAACAGGAAGCAACAATCTTTTTTTCCTTAATATCTCTTAATATCAATGGACTTAATTCCCCAATAAAAAGACATAGACTAATAGACTGGGTATGTAAACGGGACCCAACATTATACTGCATACAGGAAACCCATATCAGTGACAAAGACAGACACTACCTCAGAGTAAAAGGCTGGAAAACAATTTTCCAAGCAAATGATATCAAGAAACAAGCTGGGGTAACCATTTTAATACCAAATAAAATGGACTTTCAACCTAAAGTTAACAAAAAAGATAAGGAAGGACAATTCATACTCATCAAAGGAAAAAATATACCAAGAAGAACTTTATTCTGAATATCTATGCTCCTAATGCAAGGGCACCCACTCTAATAAAAGAAACTTTATTAAAGCTCAAAGCATACATTGCATCACACACAACAATAGCAGGAGACTTCAACACTCCATTCTCAGCAATAGACAGATCATGGAAACAGAAACTGAACAGAGACACAGTAAAACTAACAGAAGCTATGAACCAAATGGATTTAATAGGTATCTATAGAACATTTTATCCTAAAACAAAAGATTATACCTTCTTCTCAGCACCTCATGGTAGCTTCTCCAAAACTGAACATATAATTGTTCAAAAAACAGGCCTGAACAGATACAAGAAGATTAAAATAATCCCATGCATTTTATCAGATCACCATGGACTAAGGCTGGTCTTCAATAACAACATAAACAATAGAAAGCCCACATATAAGTGGAAGTTGAACAATGGTCTACTCAATGATATCTTGGTCAAGGAAAAAATAAAGAAAGAAATTAAAGACTTTTTGGAGTTTAATGAAAATGAAGCCACAACATAAACAAACTTTTGGGACACAATGAAAGCAAGTCCTAAGAGGAAAATGCATAGCTCTGAGTGCCTCCAAAAAGAAACTGGAGAGAGCATGCACTAGCAGCTTTACCGCACATCTGAAAGCTCTAGAACAAAAAGAAGCAAATACACCCAAGAGGAGAAGATGGAGGAAATAATCAAACTCAGGTCTGAAATCAACCAACTGGAAACAAAAAGAATTAAACAAAGAATCAACCAAACCAGGAGCTGGTTCTTTGAGAAAATCAACAAAATAGATAAACCCTTAGCCAGACTAATTAGAGAGAACAGAGACAGTATCCTAATTAACAAAATCAGAAGTGAAAAGGGAGACATAACAATAGAAACTGAAGAAATCCAAAAAATCATCACATCCTACCACAAAAGCCTATACTCAACAAATCTGGAAAATCTGGATGAAATGGACAATTTTCAAAAGAGATACCAGGTACCCAAGTTAAGTCAGGATCAAATAAATGATCTAAACAGTCCCATATCCCCTAAAGAAATAGAAAACAGTCATTAATAGACCCCCAACCAAATAAAGCCCAGGATCAAATGTGTAGAGTTCTGTCAGACCTTCAAAGAAGATCTAATACCAATACTCCTCAAACTATTCTACAAAATAGAAAGATAAGACACTTTATCCAATTCATTCTCTGAAGCTATAATTCTGATACATAAGCCACAAAAAGACCCAAAAAAGAAAGAGAACTTCAGATCAATTTTTCTTATGAATATCGATGCAAAAATACTCAATAAAATTCTCACAAACAGAATTGAAGAACATATCAAAATAATCATTCATTATGATCAAGTAGGCATCATCCAGGGATGCAGGGATGGTTCAATATATGGAAACCCATTAATGTAATCCACTCTATAAACAAACTCAAAGAAAAAAAAATTATGATCATTTCATTAGATGCTGAGAAAGCATTTGACAAAATCCAGTACCCCTTCATGATAAAAGTCTTGGAAAGATCAGGAATTCTAGGCCCATACCTAAACATAGGAAAAGCAATATACAGCAAACCAGTAGCCAACATCAAACAAAATGGAGAGAAACTTCGAAGCAATCTCACTACACTCAGGGACTAGACAAGGCTGCTCACTCTCTTCCTACCTATTCAATATAGTACTCAAAGTCCTAGCCAGAGCAACTAGACAACAAAAGGAGAACAAAAGGGATACAAATTGGAAAGGAAGAAGTCAAAATATCACTATTTGCAGATGATATGATAGTACTTAAGTGACCCCAAATATTCCACCAGAGAGCTCCTAAACCTGATAAACAACTTCAGCAATGTAGCTAGATATAAAATTAACTCAAACAAATCAGTGGCCTTCCTCTACATAAAGGATAAACAGGCTGAGAAATAAATCAGGGAAACAACTTTCACAATAGTCATAAATATTGTAAAATACTGTGGTGTGACTTTATTTTAGCAAGTGAAAGATCTATATGACAAGAACTTCAAGTCTCTGAAGATAGAAATCCAAGAAGATCGCAGAAGATGGAAAAATCCCTTGCTAATGGATTGGCAGGATTAGTATAGTAAAAATGGCCATCTTACTAAAAGCAATCTACAGATTCAATGCAATCCCCATCAAAATTCCAACTCAATTCTTCACGGAGTTATAAAGAAAAATTTGCAAATTCATCTGGAATAACAAAAAAACCTAGGATAGCAAAAACTATTCATAACAATAAAAGAACTTCTGGGAGAAATCACCATTCCTGACCTTAAGCTGTACTACGGAGCAAGCAATTGTGATAAAAACGGCATGGTGTTTGTACAGTGGCAGGCAGTTAGATCAATGGAACAGAATTTAAGACCCAGAAATGAACCCACAAACCTATGGCTACTTGATCTTTGACAAAGGAGCTAAAACCATCCAGTGGAAAAAAGACAGCATTTTCAACAAATGGTGCTGGCTCATCTGGTGGTTAGCATGTAGAAGAAGGCTAATTGATCCATTCCTATCTCCTTGTACAAAGCTCAAGTCCAAGTGGATCAAAGACCTCCACACAAAACTAGATACATTGAAACTAATAGAAAAGAAAGTGGGGAAGAGCTTCAAGCACATGGGCCCAGGGGGAAAAGTTCCTGAACAGAACACCAATAGCTTATGCTCTAAAACCAAGAATTGACAAATGGGACCTCATAAAATTACAAACCTTCGGTAAGGCAAAGGACACTGTCAATATGACCAAATGGCAACCAACAGTTTGGGAAAAGATCTTTACCAACCCTACATCTGATAGAGGGCTAATATCTAATATATACAAAGAACTCAAGAAGTTAGACTCCAAAGAACCAAATAACCCTATTAGAAAATGAGGTACAGAGCTAAACAAAGAATTCTCAACTGAGAAATACTGAATGGCTGAGAAGCACCTAAAGAAATGTTTAACATCCTTAGTCATCAGGGAAATGCAAATCAAAACAACCTTGAGATTCCACCTCACACCAGTCAGAATAACTATGATCAAGAACACAAGTGTCAGCAGATGCTGGTGAGGATGTGGAGAAAGAGGAACACTTCTCCATTGTTGGTGGGATTGCAAACTGGTATAACCACTCTGGAAATCAGTTAGGCAGTTCCTCAGAAAACTGGGCATAGCACTACCAAAGGATCCAGCAATACCACTCCTGGGCATATACTCAGAAGATGCTCTAATATGTAATAACACATGCTCCACTGTGTTCATAGCAGCCTTATTTATAATAGCCAGAACCTGGAAAGAACCCAGATGTCTCTTAACAGAGGAATGGATACAGAAAATGTGGTACATCTACACAATGGAGTACTGCTCAGCTGTTAAAAATAAAGAATTCATGAAATTTGTAGGCAAATGGAAGGAACTAGAAAATATCATCCTGAGTGAGGTAACCCAATCACAAAACACACATGGCACGCACTCTCTGATAAGTGAGTATTATCCCAGAAGCTTGGAATACCCAAGGTACAATTCACAAACCAAATAGAACTCAAGAAGGAAGACTTCTTGAGTGGATACTTCAGTCCTTAGAAGGGAGAACAAAATACCCATGGAAGGAGTTACAGTGACTGAAGGAATGACCATCCAGAGACTGCCCCACCTGGAGCTCCATCCCATATATAGTCACCAAACCCAGACACTATTGTAGATGCCAATGAGTGCTCTAATATGCTGACAGAAGCCTGTTATAGCTGTCTCCTTAGAGGCTCTGCCAGTGTCTGACAAATACAGAGACGGAGGCTCGCAGCCAACTATTGGACTGAGCACAGGGTCCCCAATGGAGGAGCTAGAGAAAAAACCCAAGGAGCTGAAGGTTTTGCAGTTCCATAGGAGGCACAACAATATGAACTAACCAATACCCTCAGAGCTCCCAGGTTCTAAACCACCAACCAACGAGTACACATGGTGAGGCTCATGGTTCCAGCTGCATATGTAGCAGAGGATGGCCTTGTTGGTTATCAATGGAATGAGAGGCCCTTGGTCCTATGAATGCTCTATGCATTAGTGTAAGGGAATGCCAGGGCCAGGAAGCAGGAGTGGGTGTGTTAGTGAGCAGGGTGAGGGAGAAGGAGATAGGGGGTTTGGGGAGGGTGAACCAGGAAAGGTGAAAACATTTGAAATGTAAATAAAGAAAATATCTAATAAAATTTTTTTCAAAAAATGTATAAAAGGAAAGAAAGAAAGAAAGAAAGAAAGAAAGAAGGAAAGAAGGAAGGAAGGAAGGAAGGAACGAGCAAGCATGTTAATTACTGGCTGAAGAGATGGCTCTGTGGTTAAGAAGGCCTACTGTTCTTCCAGGACCCCGTTACTACATTGAGTGGCTCACAACTACCTATAACTCCTGCTGCTGGAGATCCAATGCTCTTTATTGGACTCCAACGGCACCTGTGCATGCACACACACACATACACACACACACACACACACACACACACACACACACACACACACACACACAAATTTTTAAAAATTCTCTAAAAAAAAATTTTTTTTTCAATTTTTAGTTGAGAGATTGGGAATGTCAGTAGAGCGCTTGCCCAGCACATGCAAAGCCTAACTGGATTCCAAGCACCACACAAACTGAGCATGGTGTCACACGGTTAAGGTCATCCTAAGGTTCTATAACAAGTTCAAAGCTAGCATGGAATACATGAGACCCTGCCTCTAAAAATAAAGAAAATGTTAGCTAAATGACAGAGTAAAAGTCTTAAATTAGTCTCGAGGGCTTCTTCCAGGCTTGACCTAAGAAGGAATTAGCTGCCATTTAGATGATTTAAATGATAAGCTGATCGAAGCTGGGTGTGAAAGTGGCTCCCACACATGTGGTGGCTCCCAGGTAGAGGCAGGAGGATACGGGGTCTGTCACAGCCAGACAGTGAGTTCATACCTCACATAGTTCAGCCAGATAGTAAATTTAAGACCAGGGTACATGAGATCCTAACTCACAGGAAACTACAACCACAGGGAAAAAAAATTGAAAATCACATCAGATATATGTCTCTAATACTAGTTAGTCTGTTGCTGTGAAGAGATACTATGATTAAGACAACTTATAAAACAAAGAATTTAATTGGGGGGCTTGCTTATAATTTCAGAATACAAACCCATGACCATGATTGAGCACACCCTTATCTGTAGAGGAATGTTGAAGCAGGCAGGCAGGCAGGCAGGTAGGCAGGCATGGTACTGGTGCAGTAGTTGAGAGCTTATGTTTGTTCCACAAATAGGAGGCAGAGTCAAACTGGGTCTGGTGTGGTCATATGAAACCTCAAAGCCCACTACCAGTAACACTTCTCCAACAAGGCCACACCTTATAACCTTCATAAGCAGTCCACCAATTGGGAACTAAACATTCAAATATATGAGCCTATGGCGGCCATTTTCATTCAAACCACCACAACATGAGAAAGGTAAGGGCAGAAAAATGTAGATTCTTTAAGTATTACCTGTTATCTTTAGGAAAATACTCTATTCCTTTGAGACCCATTGCTACTAATCCAAGTGTAGGTTTAAGAAAAATCAGGACAGAAAAAGCCTGAGTTCACACCTGAAATGGCTGTAATACAGAATTCCTAGGAAGAGAATATCAAAGAACAAAAGCCTAACTGTGACACTGGGAAATTGTGGATATTGTCTAAGGAGTTGTTCTGGGGCAAGCAGGTCTTTAAAACTCAGTTCTAAACTGGGTCAATACAACCAGTATAAGCATTTTCACACATTAAGGCCAATCTCCAGAAAAATACCTGCAGTGGACCTTCAGGTTCACTCTCTGTCCTCTGGTTACATTATCTCTGTTCTAAACAAGACACCCTCTCCTTTTCCTGTGTTGCCTCAAGAAATGTGACCTTGAACCTCTGGCTTCCCAGAGCGGATACTTCACAAGTCAGAGGAAAATGATCTGGTCAGGTATCCCCTTCTCCGTCCCCTCTCTCTAGCTGCAGGGAAAGTGATCAAGCAGAGACAGGTACAAGTCACAGGGTCTCCAGCCTGCAACCCTGAATAGGCTATGTGAAGAAGAAAAAGAATGCTTTCAGCTCTGTCTACACAGAACCAGCTGAAGACACAGGTAGGGAAAGTGATGGGGGTCATTTTAGATTTCCTCTTGTTATCTCCAATTGTTTTCAAATGACAAAATCTGAAACCAGCCAGTAAAAGAAGAAAGAGAATTGAGACTCTGAGGTTCTGAGACATAAAAAGAAGGAATATTCTTCTGTTCTTGTCCTCTGGCTGGGGAATCCTGCCGGTTGGCTTCTGATTTGCAGAAGGGATTTTTCCTAGGCTTTCTCAGGGGATTTCTCAGGCTTTCTTGTATATGTGTGTGATGTGGTAACTTATACTGTAGCAAGTGGGATGGGTTTAAATGCAACTTCTATGAAAGTGAAGAAATGGGACAACCACCATGGGAAGGAAGATAGCTGTTGTAAACATAGTCCATAATGAATAGATTCTGTTTGTTTGTACTGCTTCATCTTGCAGTGCAGTGAAAGACCATTGAGCTAATAGTTTGTCAAAAACATTTCCCTGAAAGTTTATTTATCTTTTAAATCATAGAGTTTGACCCACACAGAAACAGTCAGAGATCTAGATAGTCAATTTCCAGAACATTTTATAAACAACTTAACAAGTGTCTCTTATTATGTTGTCACTGTTTAAAAGTGTTTAAGTAGAATACTTAAGGACTCTATTCATCTGAGTTATGGGGATGTGGGAAGTGCAACCAATGATGTAAGAGTGACCTCGGAAAGGTTTCCATTACTGAAACAGCCAAGGCTGCAGTTATCATTGTAAGAAAGACTACTTTTTTGAAGATTTATTTACTTTTTATATATGTGAGTACATTGTCTCTGTCTTCAGACACACCAGAAGAGAGGGCATCAGATCCAATTTCAGATGATTGTGAGCCACCATGTGGTGGCTGGAAATTGAACTCAGGACCTCAGAAAGAGGAGTCAGTGCTCTTAACTGCTGAACTATCTCTCCAGCCTGTTAAGTAAAAAAATTAAGTGATATAAAAGATTTGAGATGAGCCAGGCAGTGGTGGCACACGCACGCCTTTTAATCCCAGCACTTGGGAGCCAGAGGCAGGTGGATACCTGAGTTTGAGGCCAGCCTGGTCTACAGAGTGAGTTCCAGGACATTCAGGGCTACACAGAGAAATCCTGCCTCAAAAATTTTTTTGAGATGAAGCCTTATATTTCTCTTGTTAAAGTTATGGAATGAAGGAATGGTTTTGGAGAATTGATAGTAGACAGGTAGCCAATCACCCCCAATCCGAAGCGAAGTGTCTCTTCGGGAGCATAAGCTGATGGATTGGATGGTTGGGAGGTATCAGGTTCATAAAGACCATCGGAGACAAATTTAACTGTGGAGGATGTTGGTGCTTTTGAAGGTTTTGAACAGAAACCTAGTAAAAGCCTGTCTGTATTGAAGTCCTTTCCTCTCTACAAGCCAATGAACTGTTTCTACTTTCAGGGTGATGGATTATCACAGATGTAGATAAGCTAGTCTCTGCTTCTCTGCAGCACATCTGTGTACTGATATGGTTTACATCTCACACATGATGCACTCCATTCATGTGTACTTTATCATTTTTTCTCCTCATGCAAGGATGTTTCTCTTTCTAACTGAAGCTACTCAATACAAATTCTAAGGTTTAGTTTGCTCTGAGAGGACTTGCATAAAAAAAAATGGTTGGTGGGCCAAGTTCAGGATTTGTAATATATATTATGTTTAGAGCTGGGACTAAAGGACTTGTCTTTTTTGAAAGAAAATGAAGTGAACTAAAATAGAATGTTTAGATTAGAAATATGAGCATGAATAACCTGAAACTACCAATACTACTAACTTAAATGATGTATAGTCTAGAAGATACCTTAAGTCTGAAAGACTCTGGTGTCCTGGTGTTATAAACTAGGAGCACAGATTTCCCCAGTGCCCATTCTTGTGATGATGTCACTGTCTTTGTAGTTCCCAGCTTGGTTTTGTGACTATGAGGTAGCTTCATTGAGTGGCAACGAACGAATCAGGGTGGGCTTCATTCTGACTCCTCCAATGTACATGCCTTTTTCTTTTTCCACTAGAACTAATGGCAGATAATATGGCTTTGGATCTAATTTATCCCAGTGCTAAAATTTCAATCAATGGCAAACAGCCTCTTCTTTAACATTCACTAGTCAGTAAGCCTTTCTCTTGAGCTCTTTTGTTCACAGCAAGAAATGAATAGGCTAAAAACACTCTTCCAGGGGACTCATCCTTCAATCATGAACCAGAGAGACCTGGGTCTTCTAGTTGAGCAAGAAACTATAATCGACCCCATTGACAATGCCATGATTCTTTAATCTATGCCATATGGGGGTGAATATTGATCCAAAGTAGATGGAGTACCCATTTGTTTCTTATTTTGGTAATCCTGGAGGGTGTGATTGGCTTCCTCATTAGCAGAACCTTCTGTATGTACTGAGGTAGGTGACATATTTTTACTTCATTGAGAAAACTCATTAGAAATTATTTGGTTGGTGTTCTCCACCTCCATGATCCAAGGATGAACTAATAAACTATAACTTTCAGTTTTAAATACGATAGTAAGTTTTGGTCAAAGGGAAAATTCATAACACCAAGTTTTGCAGAGATTCATTTGGCCCTGGAGTCATTCAGAAGTCATTTACTCAATTAACAGCACTGGTCATTAATTGCCTTATTTGTTGGAATCTGAGAAAGAAAATTTGAACTCAATAGCAATTTGACTTCTTGGAAGAATAAAGAAATTATATACATTTAACTTTAGCGGTATTATTATAGCTATATTAAGAATGTTAGTTCAAGGAATTGACAGAACCATGTGGAATACAGAATAAAAGCTGTATATGCCATTTTGTTAGGTATAAATATTGCTTCTACAAAGTAGCTAACAATAATTGCATACGATTGTAATAATAAATATAATAAAATTGAATGACTATGTTATGTTGATTAGATAATTTACATTGAATTTAATGAAAGTTAATGAAGTCAGAGGGCAACCTTTAGAATCTATTTGCTATGAAAAAAACTTTAAACTCTATTCCTTGTAGTGTGTGTATGTAAATGAAGCATAACACAAAATAAACATTTTTAAAAATTGACATAATAAATTGGCTCATGGTATTTATCGTCCTCCTATAATTACTTTCTATTTTCAGAATTTTCATGTTAGTAAACTAAGTAGATATTAAGAAGGGTTTAACTTGATTTCAGGAGCTGTGAAATTTTCCTGGACCACTGTCTTAAGTCTTCCTTTTGTCATTTATCAATTCAGTCATTTTATCAGTCCTCTGGTTATGTAACAGTGAAGAAGTTATAATCTACATCCTCAAGGAGACAATATTGCTCCATTGTTAAGACAGACTGTTTCTTAAGCACCAGGACTGTAATGAGTCATGAAGTCTCCCAATGATGCTGAGTGTCAGAAGTGAATACAATAGGCAGTGACTAAGGTGCTACTCAAATTAACATATATAGCAGTATAAATTCTTGGGTCATCCTAATACATTTTGAAGTCTCTATTGAATTGCCCCACAGCTATGTGTATTCTTTGTAAATTCCTTCATCTGGGGAACTGTATTTAAATGTTTTCTGAAAGAAATCTTTACATTTTCCTTGCATATCCAGAACACCATGAATATTTCTTTTGAAGAAATGAGACACAGAACAAAATGGGTTTGTTAAAAACCTTTCTGGTGTGTCGCTTGATTTCTTCTGCTAATGGATTGGTCACTGCTAATTTTTTAAATGTGATAATATAATAATATTGTTTTAAGGCTTAGTGCATTCTACCAATGGTTTCATCATATATCTAATCATATTAGAAGCTATTTTCCTTTTTTTTTTTTTTTTTTTTTTTTTTTTTTTTTTGGTTTTTCGAGACAGGGTTTCTCTGTGTAGCCCTGGCTATCCTGGAACTCACTCTGTAGACCAGGCTGGCCTCGAACTCAGAAATCCGCCTGCCTCTGCCTCCCAAGTGCTGGGATTAAAGGCGCGCACCACCACCGCCCGGCTCAGAAGCTATTTTCATAACTTCCCATCTTTGAAAATTTAAAAATTCAGGTTAAAAAAGGCTTCAGGTTTTTATGATGAAATAAAAGTATTTTTATGGTGTCCCTCACCCTCTAAACATACTAATAAGAATGGCTGAAATGGAAAAGGTGACTCAAAAAATTGAAATACAAAATAAACAGAAAATCTACATTTGAGGAAACAGGAAAAGAGAGATCAACAATCCCTAAAAATGACTTGCTAAACAGTAAGATGTAAAAATTTATTAGTTCAATTTTACACAGTTATTCTAAAGCCAGAGACAGTGACCAGAAGCCCCCACACCCTAGTGGGGGCTGCTCAGTCTAATACTGGTTGGAATCGGGAAGGTACTGTCAAGCCATCTAAAGGGGATAGCCATAGAACAAATACTGTCAGTCTTCACCATGAAGAAAATTAGCAGTGAGAATTGTCAGATGGTCTGACTTTTTATAAAAAGAAGCTAGAAAGATTTTAAATTAAGTGTTCTTATCTTTTGAAAATTGTGTGGGCCAAATAAGATTATATCTGCCAGCTGGATTCTGTCTGTGGGCTGCCAGTCTATGATCCCAGCTCAAAAGGCAAATGTCATTATTCTTAAAGGTCTATCTAATGATTCTTTGGGTTGATGATATTTAGGAGAGGAAGAAAAGGGTCCTTAAAGATGTGGATTCCACAGTATACCAAGGAGGCTTGGGTATGCATATATACAGCATGACAAGAAGAGCTTTTAATGATAAGACTTGTGGGCAAGGGGATTGTCTGAGGTGAGCAGGGTGTGAGAGATCAGGCATCATTAGTTGAGCACCTGGTACTTTAAGTCCTCCATTTTGGGAGTCTCACTGAAACTTCAAAATCAGTATTGCTGGCTAGGGGCCAAGTACTGGAAATATAGTTCATGCTATATCTAATTTAGTTGAGTGTTGGGGACAAACTCAACTTGAACCTGGCTCACTCTCTGCCTCATACCTGTCCTTGAGAAAAGTTGGTTTGTGCAAGCTGCTGCAGGGCCAATGACTTGGGGGAGAAGTAGCACATCTTCTGCACAAGTCCAGAAATCAGCAAACAAATTAGCAAGGTGTGGTGTGGCTCTGAGAAGTAGAAAAATAGAAGCAAATGAAAGGATGTACATATCTTACAGTGGGGAAACACCCAAAGTTCAAAGGCTTCTTCTGTGTTTCAAAGAAGGAAAAAGCGACAAATGGTCTTCTAGAGTGAACCTTGAAGAATAAACTGAAAGTGCTTAAGAAAAAGATAACTGGAAAGATATGGGGATTGTGTAGTTTATTCAAACGTTGATGTCTGCAGTGCCCTTACGACCATGGTACTCTTCTTGGCTCACTATAGCATCCTTTTCCACAGGTACCGCTGTCCACACTAATCTCAGTCTTTTGACATAGCTACCTTCCTCACATCCAACTTTCTATTTGTTAGTTCCTGAGCAGCCAGCTTAGAGTCTACAGGCTGTTTCAACAATACCATGTCTGGGGGTTAAGTTGACCGTCCTTTCTTAAACCAAACTCACCCACTTTCTTGAAAAACAAAAGTGAATTATTATATTCTCTCTTTCTTCTAGTCAACAGGAATCAACTTTCATGAAAATGAAACTGTGATGGCTACAACTACAACATGCTTGTGCCACCTCTGTCTCTAGTTCTCTATCTATTGCTTCTGTTCTTTAACTTCTTCATTCCCTACTATCTCTAGGTTACTCTCACTTCCACATATTGCTTTTCCTAGAGCTAGTGATGTCCTCTGAAACATTATATTCAGATATATTTTTTGAGACAAGATTCCATGTAGCTCAGGATAGCCTTGAACTGTCTATATATCCTGAGAATTGTCTTGAACATCTGGTCTACCTGTCTTCACCCACCAAATGCTTGGGGTTAGAGTCATGTACTATCATACCTGGTTTATGCAGTATTAGAGATCAAATTCAGGATTTCTGTATTTTAGGCCAGTCAACTGAGATACATCCCAGCCTATCTAGATGACATTTCCCATCCAATCTGTTCTTAGATTTGCATTCAACCTGGTGAAACTACTTAGCATCCTGGCTTCTTATAATCACTTCTTCCACTCAACACCTAAACTGTCCAGCTGTTTCATTATTTCTCTAATGGCTTCATCCTTTCCAATCAGTCATCACTTGGAGCCCCTATAGAGAAGGATACTACACTGTCTTTCCCTCTGGTTCCATTCCTCATTTCCCCTGGCAAGTACTAACACCAATCATACCTTAGCCATTCTGAGTTACTGTTGCTGCCCTCAGATCCCTTGTACATGCGTCACATAATTTCCACTTTTGTCTTGCTTTGTGTGACTATTTTTCAACAGCATGTCCTTTTAAAGCATTCTTCTTTGAGTAGGACAGACCACCTACTCAGAAGAAAGACCAGTTGTTTGTTAAAATTCTGATCAACCATGGAGTAATACTTTTATTAGTATAATAAAAATGAAATACTAAAAATAAAAGAAATAAAAGAGACATAAAATATAGCCTTGCCTTATGTAAGATTCAAGATCTATAAACTTTAACTGTCAAATTGCTCTAAAAATTTCTGCTTTGTAATGCTCACACTGCCATTGTCCTTAGACTGCTGCAATATAGCAATTAGTAATATAGATATATCTAAAATTATAATGGGTAGGAAGACCTGTGATTAAATATGACTCCTGTCCCCCCTACCTAATTTTCCAGCAGATTGCAAATGATCTTCCATTATCTTCCTAACTTAACACACCTGTTATTTACCTCATAGCCCATGTGTCTCTTTATTATTGAGAGCAGGTTCAGGATTGAACTGAGGGTCTTGCAATACTAACCAAGCATTCTATCTCTGAACTGCATCTGCAGCCCTATAAGCCCTTACAGGATACTTACTGATATTTTCATTCTCTAGCTACAGACCATGGGCTCCAGAACTGTATTTCTCATTTTCCCATGTGCTGTAGTATTTCAATGTCTGGTTCAGTGCTGGAAAATATCAGACAGTCAAAATGACTCATTCATTGTGTGAAGATGGCTGTCTTACACCACATGATAGATGAACACAGATAACTCTCTGCGACCAAGGATTTGGGGCAAATTGGTTTTTAAAAAGTGTTCAGCATGCAGATAGTGGAAATTTCTATTTTTGGTGAGGATACTGGAGTTTTCACAGAAGCACAGTATTTGTTTGAGGATGGGAGGTACTTTGGAGAATCTAGGGAATGCTGGGATAGGAAAAAACAACTGACTGGCATAAAGATGTAGGCTGTGTGGATTGGTGAAGTTCTCTACCGAGGAGTTTAGATTTTTACCATTTCTGGGTATAAAGTTATTCTTTCCTATCAAGTGATATTAAGTTATTTAATAAGTTTTAGCAATAGAATGATATTATTAGACTTAACTTTTCTAAGACAACTAATGTAAATGTAGAGACAATATATAAAGCATCAGTGTGGGAGTTTTTTGCAACTATTACATGAGTACCTCAATGGCCATGGATATAGAGAGATGGAGCTCCATGAGATTGTATCTTGGAGGGAGCCATTCCTGGATGAGGATGCCTGTCCTGGAAGTCTGAACATGAAAAGACCTTGACAAGTTTTTCCCCCTGGGATGGCAGCCTCTTGAGCATCTACTTTGTAGTTTCAGCACTCTGACACTAGACTTGAGCTCTTAGAGTCAACCTTTCTTATGTGATAATGCTAATATAACTAATGTTACATCATCTGATTTGGAAACGTCAGTAGTAATAGCTTTGCTTCATGAACAGAAGAAACATACTTATCAAAGACCAGTTCTTCAGAAAGCAATAGACACTGACAATCTCTCTGTTTCTTTGGTTATATTTAATGTTCTCTTCAGACTGAAATATTCCTTTGTAAGGCTGGCTTTGTGGACATAAATTTCTTAAATCTATTTTTATGATGAAAAAAATGTCATTCTCCTTTAATTGTAACTGATAGTTTTGTTGGGTATAATAGTTTGGCAGGTATCTGTGGACTTTTTTTCTGGCCATCAAAGTTTTCATTTAAAAGTTTGGTGTTATCCTGATGGGCTTGCATGTATATGTGATTTGATCTTTCTTGCAGCTTTCAATATCCTTTATTTGATGTGGTCATTTACGTTTTCATTATTATGTGACACAGGGAGTTTATTTTGTAACCCTGTCTAGTAAGTGTCTATATACCTATTGTACTTTAATAGCCAACTTTGTTCTTAGATTTTGAGTATTTTCTTCTATGATTGAAAATGCATGGGCCTTTAACCTGTTTTTTTTTTTCTTATGTACCTATTTGTAGATTTTTGTCTTTTTTATAATGTCCTAGATTTCACAGATGTTTTGTTCATGGATTGTATTATAATTGACATTTTCTTTAACTGAGTGTTCCATTTCCTCTACCTTGACTTTGAGACTTAGTATTCTCGCTTCTACTTGATCTAACCTATCAGGAAAAGTTCCCTCCATATTTTTTGTTTGAATATCTGATATTTTAATTTTGGATTTATTTTAAGAAAGTTTTTGGTTTTCTTCAAATATTCTATCTCTTTATGGCATTCCATTCCATTTTTGTATTCTTAAGTTTTTATTATTTAATTCAACTCTTTTGTGATTTAATAGGCCTCATTCATGGACTTGTTCATATATTCTTTAAGTCTTTAAATATATTCATTGTTTTTAAAACATACTTATCTTCATTTTAGTCATCTTATGTGTATGAGTGTTTTGCCTGGATGCATGTTTCCCACTGCATGTGTGCCTGGTACCCTTGAAGGGTAGAAGAGAGTGCTGAGTTTCCTGAAACTGGAATTATAGATGTTTATTAGCTGTTATGTGGATGCTAGGAACTGAACCTGGGTTCTCTGCAAGAGAAATGGGTACTCTTAACCACCAAGTTACCTCTCTATTCCTATCTTTTAGATTTTTTCTACTCATTTTTTACATTTATTTATTTATTTATTTATTTATTTATTTATTTTTGTTTTTAAAAATTATTTTTATTTTTTTAACAGTCCAGTTATTGCTCCACTCCTGGTCTTCTCTCCCATTGTTCCTCATACCATTCTTCCTCCCCCCCCAATCTTCAAGAGGATGTCCTCCCACCACCAGCCCTTTCTACACCCTGCGGCCTTAGGTCTCTCGAGGATTAGGGTGTCTTCTTCCACTGAGACCAGAGTAGGCAGTCCTTTGCTGTATGTGTGTTGGAGGCCTTAGACCAGCTCATGTATATTGCCTGGTTGGTGGCTCAATGTCTGAGAGATCTCAAGGTGTCTAGGTTCGTTGAAACTGCTAGTTTTCCTATGGGGTCGCCTTCCTTCCAGCTTTTATTTTATGCGTATGTGTACACACCAGAAAAGGGCATCAGAGCCCATTACATATGGTTGTGAACCACAACGTGGTTGATGGGAATTGAACTCTGGACCTCTGGAAGGGTAGTCAGTGCTCTAACCACTGAACCATCTCTCCAAAAAAACTGTTGTTTTGAAATACTTGGTCTGGGGGCAGGGAGAAAAAAGAAAAAAAATCCTTGATCTGTATATTAACTAAGTTGCTCTTATCAGAGGACATTACAGGGTTGTGTATGTTAATTCCTTCAGGAGATACATTGTCCTGTTTATGTTGCTTGCATTTTTTTAATGATGGGATTTAAAGATCTGGAGTTAGTCATTGGTAGTGTTTTGTGATAGAGATATATGGTGTCACCTTTTGTGGCTGGCTGGACCCTTGTTTGTTATTAGTCAAATTGTGAACAGTTGAATGGTGCTTGGTGTTCAGTTTTGGGGCCTCCATGTGTTGGTGTGGGAATGAGGTATCAGAGCACTCTGTTTAGTATAACATCTGAGCTCAGGAGTAAACCTTCTCTAGGTTTAGAAGGTCCTGGTGATATTCAGAGGTTTGTAGAAGCCATTGTTCTACACATAGTCCTTGGATAGCAGAAGTTTATGTCACAGTGGGAGTGGATAGTGCTTTGTGTGGGTGAGAGGTGTTGTCCTCAGATGAAGGTGGAGGGTATAGGTTCTAGATGAGGTTTTTAAACTTTGGCCAGATGGGTAGGACACTTTGTGGTTCCAGGACATCATGATAAGTGGGGTTATGGAATGATTCTGGGCACCTCTACCTGGAGTTCAAGGTTGGACACCCCATGGTGCCTGGTTGTACAGTGGGGAGGATAGCTGATAGAAGACAAGCAGGAAGAATGAGTCTGGGGTACTGTCTTGCATTTGAGGAAGACACCTCATGGTTATGGAAGTGGAAGGGAAAGATGGTCCCTGTTGAAAATCTTATGGTGTATGCTTCGCCATTAGAATCTAAGTGTTCCATTATAATCTTCATGGTTATTGAAATAACATACAATGTGCAATTCTTTTACAAAATCTGTTGTATTGGCTTTTTCAGGGGAGCATTAGCATACCCTAACTCCCATCCATGATCTGTTTCCTGAGAGCTGAAGAAATGGTGCTGAAGCAAAAGGTGTCACCCTTGGCATCAACGGAAATAATCCTGACACAACTGGACAGAAACAGTAAAGACAATTCAGTTTGGTTTGGCTGTGAGGACGTCATTGAGACTTGCCTTAATGATGTTCACTGCTACCCTACGAAATAGCTCTCTCTCTGGGTAGAGCCTGAGTTTATCTCTCCAAACCAGAATTTCCAGGTACTAAAACAAGGAGCTAAAGGTTGGAGCTGTGAGGGACTGAGCTCTGGGGTCCTTAGAAAAAATTAGCTTCTTTTCTCACTCCTTATTTTTCCACCCAGACTTCTGTTTGTTTGTAATGAAGCTTACACATTGGTATTTTTTTTTTTTCTGTTTCTGTCTTGGTGAGTCTTTTAGTACATCAGATTTTCTTAAGAGCTGGATGAGGCCTTGCTTTGACTCCACACTGCTTCCTACTGGAGATCAGTACTGAACAAGTAAACAAAGCAGGTTCCTCTAGCTTTGGGAGGCAGCATAGCTTTTGCTTTTCAAAGCAAAGACGTAGCAGATTGAGGACTGTTTGCTTGGCTGTGGATGCTAAATCATGTCTAGGAAAACTCAGAGGCAGGCTGTGTGCTTACTTCTCTCTCTCTCTCTCTCTCTCTCTCTCTCTCTCTTTCTCTCTCTCTCTCTCTCTGAAGCCCCAGCTCTACTGAGCAATGGATGAGTTTGTTTCAGCTGCGTAGGATTCAGGGAGTAGAGGCAATGTGCACAAGGTACGGAAAGAGAAGGTCAGAGTGACCCAGGTCTATATACAGAGAATTTTCCTGACTCATTAAGCTAATCAGTTAAATTTTCTTACTTTTAATGTTGTGTTCCATACTCAGATTTAGACAAGAAATATTATAGGCAATATAGACTCAATAACAAGCAAACAAAAAGTCAGACTTTTGATCTTTGGATAGTTTATTCAAAGCAAAGACATCAAATATTTCTATCAGGAGAGACTGAAAGTCAAATTTTCACTTGTAATAATTTTCCATCGGAAACTGAAACTTAGTTTTTACATATAAAACAAAATAAGCAATCTTTTCTATGGCCTCATAACACTTGGGCATTGCTATTCAGATGCCCTGATCATGTTACATGCTGTATTTTTATCTCCAGCCATGGTCCTTTGAGGGCAAAGGCTGCTTCCTATTCATCATTCTGCCCTCAGGGTTTTACAGGGAACAAGAACCAGAATTTACATATTGTGTTTGTGAATTATTTCAATGGTACAGACAGTGCTTGAAAGCCCCACCAAGGATTTCAGGAGCACCTGTACTGTAATAACTCTGTGGCCTCCTTGTGTGAGAGGTCATTTGGATATGATCTGGAAGTGGATGTTGTCAGTCCTCATTATTCATCCTAAGCTAAAATGAATTATGTTCAGAAGCTGTGCTTATTCTGAAACATCTACAAGTCACTCTCCTTGCTAAGAGCTGCTCTGTGTGGTCTCTAGGCTTCACATTGCCAGGTTCTTGGCATCTTGTTTGAAGAACTGAAGAAGTGCATCTATATCAAATTTGCTGAGGATTTTATTCAGAAGCAAAGCAAAAGCACAGAATGGACACTGTGCAGGGGACTAGTGGGCCCTGGGTGAGATTTGCTTAAGAGCCCCTGTGCACTGGCTGGAGGCTTCCTTTTATGGATCCTGAAGAAAAATGAGTTGATTGCTAGAGATGCAGTGTGGCTAGTTTTCAAGTTTGATAGATAATCTTGGGTTATGTAGGCCTTTGCTCACCATGAATGTCCTTTCCCATGATGAATCTGACTTTATTCAATGCACACTCAATTATGCAGAGACATAAGATGGAATTAGAATATTTTTTCTTTCTTTTTAATTGTCTTGGAGAGTTTTTCCTTAAACATTTACCAGCAGTTAGCTTTTCTTATAAAGCATAAACCAAAGACCAGTCCAGACTGGATTGGCCCATTGCCCTTTGTTCTAAGATACATTTCAGGATGAGTTTGTCCACAAAAGGGGGTAAATGAGGGCTTATAGGGAGCTATAGATTGGAATGATCTATTTGTATTCTTTGAAGAGGGTAGTGCATGCAGGTTTGTGTTGATGGGGGGTCCAGGGTTGCTAATTGTCTTGTTGGAAAAGGAATATATGTTTAGCTTAAGCTAAGCAGGGTCCTGGTGTCTAGGCTATTCTTGTGTTGGCTGCCTAGGAGCATAGATTGGTGCTGACAGTAATGGACATTTTTATGCCTTGAGAAAAAATGACTCTACAAAAATTTTATGGCTAGCCTGATAAATTCAATAATAATGGGAACCAGAAATCTATGCCACAAGTCATATTTGTCTGGTTCTCTCTGTGTCAGGATGTGATGTGGCTGATAGTCGTGTGTGATTATGTTAGTGTTCACTCCTCAGCATATTTGTGTGGCTGTTTTACTGGTGCTAGTTTTACTCAATAGAGCATATACACAAGGGAACAGAAATGATGTCAGCTACTTGCTTGCACAAACCCTGCAGATTGTAGTCATACAGAAACTGCAGGAGAAGGGAAGGGAGGAAGAAAAGGAATATGCAAGCCTATATTGCCTCAGATCCTGCTTATATTCATCTACTGCTTCTGTTTCAAGTCCAAGCACTTGACATCTCTTTGTAATGCACAATTTCATAAGCCTTATTTATGCTTAAAATGAGAATTTTTTTCCTTCTCATTGTTTTTCCATGAGGTACATATGTCACCTGCACATAGTATGCCTCTATCCACTGTGATTTCACTTTCCATAGTTTTACTCTCTGATCATGGTCAACTATAGTCTAAAAACATTAAATGGAAAATTCCAGAAGAGGATACTTTGTAAGTTTTATTTTATTTTATTATTTTAGAGTCTCTTGGTATATTTAATTTGTGAAGTAAACTTCAGCATATGTATATGTGTGTATATATAGAAAAAAGAATAGTATAACTATGGTTCTGCACTTTCTTCAGACTCAGGAATCTACTGGGGAATGTGGAACACTGGGTTAGAGAGACAGATGTCACTCCCCAGTGAGTTGATCTTGCCTGATTTTTGACCCTCAGTTATAAACTAATGCTGAGTTCTGTCATGTGGTATGCCTGGGCTCTGATCCAAACTAGTGGCAATCTCATTATGCTTCAATTCCTCAGGATGCTATGTCATTGGCTTCTAGGGAAGTTTCAGGATTTAGCCCTGTGGCACATGGAAGAGGAGTGCCTCCTCATGTTTCCTGATGGAGGCAAGATATCTTCTCAAAGACAGCTAAATTTGATGAGTGCACAAACTAGTACTTAAGGACTTTACTTAGTGCAAGGTAGGATTGGTCTGGCAGCATAGGGGACATCTTTATTTATGAATTATAGGGTGTAGCTTGAAATTTATGGTTCTAAGTTCAAGCTGTAAAGTGTTGACATTTTAGGGGTTCGGGGAGGCAGAATCCCACCACAGAGCCGCTGTGCTTTTAGTGGTATCTTTGATAAATATACATGTTCTCTAGAAAAGTGATGTAGCAGCCAGCACCACCCAGTCACTCAAATACAAGAATGTCCCCTAAACTGGTTTGGAGACCAGTTCTGGTTGTGCTCAATTGAATCTGTATTTCTTCCTCTGACGATTGGATACAACTAAGCCCACACTGCTGGTACGAAATTAATCACTCATCTGTCTTCATTAGTCAGTACTGTCACTCTACATTATCAAGAAGAAGAGGAGAGTAAGTGGCCGAAGCAGGGGCCATGGCCTCAGGACACTGATATTCTATAAAGCCAGACCAGTGACTCAACTTCCCTTGGTAAGAACTAAGTAAAAGAGAAAGTCAGTAGAAGTATGAGGCATGGAGAATAAATATCTCTTTTGCAACAAGATTTATTTTATTTTCCTCATTGTTGTTGTATGTGCATGTGTCATGTATGTGTCATGTGTATGACAGAGAACAACTTGGTGGAGTCAATTCTCTCCATCTACCTTTACATGAGTTCATGTTAGATCAAACTTAGGTTTTTGGGCTTACACAGTAAGTGCCTTTAACAACTGAATATCCAAGATGTATGTGTATATATACATACATATGCAATACACACACACACACACATATATGTATATATATGTGTATATAAATACATATATATACACATATATGTATATGTATATATGTATATATATATATATACTCTTGCAGTCCGGACAAGATGGACCATCAGCCTGTCAGTGGCCAATGCTATATTCCCCTGGAAAGGGATATGAAAACAATCTCCAGTTTTACTATGGGGAAGCTCTAAGGCATGTAATCTGGGCAGAACTTTGGGGCCTCTTAGGGGTAGGAAATAGTTCCTTACTCATGGTCCATAATCACTTTATAGCTGAAATCTCATCCTTTCTGGATCACCTCTGGATGAGCTCCATTCCTATTGTCACTCAGAAAAATTGGGTTTGCTTGTCTTTTATGATAAGAAATCTAGTGTTCTAGTTGCAAATGGCATCGTATTCATTTTAAGCAAAGAGTAGTACCTTGCATGCATGAGGGAGGCACAGCCAAGAGATGTAAAAGTTCAAATACCTTGTGTACTATGAGGGTAGCAAACAACTTGTTAATAAACTGTAGAAAGAAGCAGAAGACTTAACCTAGCATAATGACTCCAAAGAGGATGGAACGAACTAGGAAGAAATCAAAGACAAAGATGATTTGGAAAGTTATTCATGGTTTGAAATGTCAGCAGTAGGCATTTCCTTAGAAAGAGATACAAAAATGTGGAAAGAGGGAGGCAGCCCCTAACTTTTTAAAATGCTGACTCTGAGACTTGAAAATAACCCCTCTCCCATGGTCCCACTACTCACGTCAGTATACTAAGATGAATTTTCTGAACCACACTCACTGCTCTTTGTGTCGTCTTTTCTTTCCGACGTGGTTGTTTTGCTACCAGGTCCCTTTGGGTCCATCACTGATAATCGTTTCTTTGGCTCAAGCTCAGGAGAGACAGAACTAGAGTTGGGAGGGGGTCAGGTGGAAGGTTAAGGAAGCCATCTTAGGCTAGAGATAGATGCTTGGGCTAGTGTGAATATGAGCCAGGTGCTCTGTTTATGACAGGACAGTGACCTGGGAGGCTTCCATTTAGAGACGACACAGGTGCTGAGGGACAATTTCAAGTGAGTCATCTCTAGTTCATGGCAGGAAACCACTTTTTAACAGAAGTGAGTGAATCATGGAGCCCAGTGAAATACACCAGTATTTCTGGTCATTTCTCATAAAGTAAAACCTAGAGAGAAAAAGAGTGTGAATAAGCCATTCCAAGTCTGTGTTCCCAGCAGACAGCCTGTCACATAGAAATCCCCACAAGTGTAACATTAATCTTATTCATTCTTTATGATTTGAGACTAGTGAGATGTGAGCGAAACCACTTGCAACTGGGTTTTCAGGGGACATCAGTTTCTGATGAACATGCAAAGGGCTAGGGCATTCTTGCTGAATCTTCCATTTTAAAATCTGTGATATTAAAGGATTACTAAAATCAAGCTGTCTCATTTGGCATGATTTTCTTCAGTGAAACTGAAGGACTAGTTGCACATTTTTCTTTACTTTGTCAGGGAGCAGGGTGTGATGTCTACTATGGGAGGCTCTGTGAATTTTTCTGAAAGTGCTGGTAATTATTATAGGTCCTTACTGCCTCTCACTAGTTTACTACAAACTTCTCATCATTCATGTGTCTTCTCTAAAATGGTGAAACATCAGAATCAAAAAACACAAGGAAAGCCAAGGAGTTACACTAAAACACAGTCCCCATTTCTATCAAATTCTCTATATGTGTTCCACTTTTCCTTAAAGTGAATTATAACTATAGAGGAGGCCCCTAGTTCCTTTTAGCTATATGGAACACACTTTCTTTCCCTTTAACAGATGAATTTAGAATTTATGTTCATTTTCCAGTGATTAATTTTTAATGAAAATTTTAAATGAATCATGCTTAGAAAACTGAGTCATAAGGTTCTATTTTCATCTATCTATCTATCTATCTATCTATCTATCTATCTATCTATCTATCTATCTATCTATCATCTATCCATCCATTCATCTATCACCAATCTATCATCTATCTATCATCTGTTTGTCTGTCTGTGTGTACCTGTCTATCATCTATCTATTCATGATATGTGTAATAATAGCTGATTAGAAAGTATATTACCATCTGATAAAGGTAAAGATTTTTTTCAGCCATCTAGAAGGCTTGTGGGTATATGTTCATTATTATTACATTTTCTGAAAGTTTGATGCTATTCCTATAGTTGATTAAACTTCCATGGTTTTAAATGTTATAAAGGAATCATGAACTCATTATAGGTATCTTACCTCAATTTTATGCTTGGTAAATTAATATAACTTGTTTATTAGTAGTTAATTTTTTTTTGTTGTTGCACAGTGGGTGTTGGAAATATTACACAGTATGTGGACTGCTTCTACAGTTGACGAGTGGACGGTTGGTCTCTTAAGAACACTACCTCCTGAAACAATGTTTGAGCTAGAGTGTGAATCAAGGGAAGAGGGTAAGGCGTGAAGAGTGAGTCAAAAGAGGTGGGTGAGGTGTGAAGCTTAAGGGGTCTTTGCTTGTCAGAAAGGTCTGAATGCATACTTTCCCCAACAGTCAACTCCTTAAATATCCTTTCCAGTGCCTCTCTCACTTCACCCTGGCAGTGCTGGCAGAGAATATCTTTGCCTGTCTGTGTCTTTGTAAATCTTAGTTCACAGCTTGGAATTGAGTTGACAGGTCATAGGGTTTGTGAATATTTAGATACTTAACTCACTGCCAAACATTTTTCCAAGATGGTTAGCCCTGTTGTTTATTCTCCAACATCTGAGAGTCCCAATGGGCTGCACTTCTACCGTGCTTGGGTTTGTAGGTGCTTCACTGTGGTCCACTGGTTACTTGGGTAGATCTTCCTTGAAGTATCCTAAGTCTTTCACCTCCCAATATTTATCTCTTTTACTTTGTTTCTCTCTTACTGATTTATAAGAATCCCCATGTCAATGTTTTCTTCATTTTGTGGGTAGATTTCATTTTCACATAACTTATTTTTTTCCACCACTTGCATTTTATTAGCATAACCTTTTATATAACTATAACATACTTTGATGATTTTCATTTCCCCCCATTTCTCTTATCTACCTTCTCCCTTCCCCATCTTCATATCTCTAGTGTTCTGGTTTTACTTTTATGTCCATCCTCCATCCGTCTATGAGAAAAAATGTGGTATTTACCTGTTTGTCAGATATATTCATTTAACATAGTAACTTCTAAGTCGACTTATTTTCCTATAAGAAAACTAATTTCATTCTTCTGTATGGTTGAATAAACTTCATTTAGTAACTATAACATTTTTTATTTAACCATTTATATTTTTATTGATAGGTACCTAAGTTAATAAACCTGGATATGTGAATATTTCTAGTGTATAAAATAGTTTTGGTTTTTTGGGGGAGGGGATATATAACTAGGAGTGAGTATTAGATAGATGATAGGATAGTTTTATCTTTAATTTTTTTGAGGAACCTTCATACTTTATGTTGTGTATTTGTATATTATCTATATTTTAATTGGTGTTTATTTCTCTATTCATTTCATTGTGATTTGATAATATATAAGATATTACTTCTGAGTTTTTAAATATCTGTTAATGCTTGCTTTGTAAACTAAAATGTGACATATCAGACAAGTTTTCATAGGTTGCTGAAAAGAATGCTCCTCATCTATTGGATGGAGTATTCTGTGGGTGTTTGTTCAGCTTGTTTGACTTATTATATTACTTAACACTGAAGTTTATTTAGTGAGTTTTGCCTGGACCATCTAGCTTTTGTGGATGGGCTATTGAAATCTCCCAGTTATTGTATTTGAACACTCTAGTCTTATAGGTAATGTAAGTGGGTACACTAAACTTTGACACATGTAATATTTGCAACTATTACATTTTCTTGGTTGTTTTCTTTTATTAGTATGTAGTAAGCTCCTTTAACTCTTCTTACTAATTTTGAAGGGAAATCTGCTTTGAGACATATAAGTATAGCCATTCTTGCTTGCTTCCATGGTACATTTTAATTTCTGTGTCTTTGAAAGTATGGGTGGGTTTCCTTTATAAATTCAGTCATCTGCTCTACATCTTTTAATTGAAGAGTGAAGACCATTCACATCACTAAAATATCATTGAGAAGTGTGTACTAATTTTTGAAAGTTTATTGATTGCCTTTCAAGGGGGAGCTCTAATTTTAAGGGACAGGGAGATGAATACAGAAGAGAGAGGAGGATAAAAATAACCATAAGAATGTCTGAAAAGGTCATGAGGGATGATATTATTAACTACTTCCAAAAACCACAATACACACATACATGTATGGCTTAAATGAAATGTTTTTGTCTTGGCTGACAGTGATCCCTGCAAGAGCCAAGGCTACTTAACAAAAACCCAATACCAATCATGAGACTCCTGAATTGTTGCTCAGGGTTGTTCAAGAGATTTCTTAGTCACCATAGGTTATTGAATTTGGCTCCATGCCCTTCAGAGGAGGAAAGGTAGTCCCTATTGTTACAGAAATCATGTACTTTTCAGATATAGGGTGCAAAAATGTCTGAGATAGAACTGACCTGGAAGATTCATGGTACCAGAATGGGCCATGTATGCTTCCAAAGAAGAGACACAACTTATTGGCCATATTTTTGTGTTTAGGAGCAAACATGATTAACCAATGAATCAGTTGGAAAATATTTAAGCATTGGTCTTGGCAACATTATCATCTACTTGAATATAAAGGAAAAATTCTGATATCCCTCAAAATAAGCTATAAGCAGTACTGTCCCCACCTTTGAAGGGCTCTAATCCTTTGGTGTCCTAACTCCCAGTGCCTCAAATTCGGCACTGAGAAAGTAGCTTGAGACAGAAAGGAAAAATCCATGGCTTCATTTCTGTATAAGCCTGGAAGTGTGTGAAGAATGTCTTTCTGTATACTCCACCCTGCATTCCTGTGCAGTAGTTATGACCCAGCGTATCACTTCCTGCCCCTAGCATTGGCGATAAGCTTTTCTTGCTTCTGAAATATTACTAGTCTTATAATATGTACATAAAAGCACTTAAACTCTTGTTTTTAAACACATTCTCCTGGATAGTCTTTTCAACGTGTAATTCTCTATTTTAAAGTGGAGAGAAATCTGATGGTTAGAGGGCAGTGTTCAGGAAGAGACATGACAATGTATACTCTGTATGAGCAAAGAGATTGGATTTGGGGAAGTGGAATAGGAAGAAGTAGTCTGTTTCAGAAAGAAGCTGTTGAGGGATGCTGGGAGTAAGAAGTTAGTAGTGTGTGTTTTCCTAATACAACAATTCTTCATGCACATAAGGGGGAAGTCAGCTTTGGAAATGACCAAGAATCTCTGGCTAGCACTGTAAGTCAGTTATTACACAGATAGGTAGTATATGGCAAACTTCTGTTTCCCAAAACCAAGATAACGAAAAGATATTATGATTTACATCAGAATCTGGTAATTATCAGTGTGTAAACATTCTACAATGCTAGAAGATTCCACCCAATATAAATTAGTTTAGATGTATTTAGTTGTTTCTGTTTGAGTCCATTCTGTAACAACTCTTAACAATTCCCACTGAAAATATTTATATAAATTGAAAAATTTACATTGAATCTTTGTCATACATGATAGTCCTTAGTGCATTTTGGCTGATATTTTATTCTTAAAAATGTTTTGATAATTAATTAGCCTGTTTCCTGATAGATCCTGTGAAAAATCCTTTAAAAAAATCATTGTTGTTTCTGCTTGGAAACAATACATTCCTTGGCTTGCAAGATGGATGAGTGGGTAAAGAGCTTGCTGTCAAGCTTTACGGAAGTTAAATTTGATTTCTAGAACCCACATGGTAGAAAAGAAAACTGCCTACCACCAATTGTCCACTAATTTATACATACATGCTATTCCAGCCTAATAAATATAGATATTAAAAATAAAGAGGAAGTTATTAGAAATAATGTTCTATGTGTTCAATGAGAAAGAAAGTAGGATTTTTGTGTCTCTTCAGTAAAAAATTTTACCTGAATCTGGTTAGTAAATGGAAAAGGCCATTAAGTATACTGGGACATTTTAAAACAATACTTTATAAATACTTTGAGAACTTTATACAATGTATTTTGATCATATTCACCCTCTTAATTAGCTCCACCCAGATCTACCCCAACTTTTCTACTTACTCTTTACTGACCAACTTTATGTACTTACTGAAAAAGCAACATCAACAACAAAAACAAAAGCCAGGGCATTTGCACATATGAATTCACAGCAGGTCTAACAACAGCAACAAGGCCCAAATAAACTCAAGACAACAAAAATCCCAACAAGGAAGGAAGAGTGGGTGTGATAGACCATGGCAATTAATAGCTGCTAGGAGAAGTAGAGTGAGATCAACCATGTTCTGGAGCAAGCTCACATACACAAGAATATTTGGGCAACAAATTGATTTTTTTAAAAAAAAAAAAAATCCACAATCTTCAAGTAACTTAAAGAAGGAACTGGGTTGGAAACATTTGTTTTGAGATTGGAGAGAGTTAACTCAATAAGCTAACATGAAATAAGAGCAAACAAGACCAGAATGGAATAATTTCTAGCTGCATCTACACAGAATCTTTCCAAATCCAGAGAGAAGGCTGATGTCATGCCCCTGCTTCCACACGACTGCAGGTTAAGTTCTCCTATGCTTAGCTTCACTCTTCCCTTTATCCTGCATCTCCCTTTCTCAGCCAGGGAATGGCCAGGTTGACGTTTGAGAGCTAACCATCTATTAATTCTAAAATCATTCTAGCTCTTAAGGGCATTTAAGATTGTTGTCTAGCTTTTGCTGAACTGCTTCCCTTAGCTACTAAACTTTTTTCTTCCTTTTGAGGCAACAGAACTAAATTCTGACATCATGTTGTTCATAAGTTGTTGGAAACAAAACCTCAAATCATGAAGTAGTTGTACATTCCAAAACCAATTTATTTCTGTGTATTTTTGGTGCAGGAATATTCTTGGAGCAAAGTGGAGTACATACTTGTGAACTGGATATGAATTATTTGCCATAAATTATCACACACAATGGACTGAAAGGACCAGATGTTCAGTGCACTTGTTATTTTGGGGTTCCTAAAAATGGTCTTTTGTAAAAACCTATTGTGAGTGGCATGGAAACACAGATCTTGGCTATTGAACTTATTGTTTTGTTTTCTTAGAATTTTGAATTGTAAAGTATTCTATATAAGTCATGTATATTTTGCTGTTCAATACCCATTCATTTCAACATTTATTTAATGTTTCTGGATAACTCCTTCAAGGGTATTCTATATTAATTTAGGTTAAGAGGTAGGTAAATGCTCTTTATGTTCTTATGAATTTATTGTGACTTTTTAATCTAAAAAACCCAAGATTCCTCACACACACAAATGTAACTGATAGGTGTTTTCTCTTTATATCATGTTGTTCTTTGCCCTTTAGGAATGGAATAGTCAGTACATTCTACAAAATTTAGTAGTCTTGGTCATTATATGTTTGCTGGTTCAAAACAGTTAGGAAATCCAAGATCAAGACTCATGAGGGAGGTATGAAATCAGTATAAGGATGTGTCTGCTGCGTCCCAAGATGGCATCTGGGGTTTCTACCTCTCGTTATGCACTCCATGTGTGATGCTGTTTCATCGCACATGGGAAGAACTGTGACAATAATGAAATCCACTGTGTAGAGTATATTATATGACAGAACTGGGAAATAGAAACAGTTGGATCCCTGGGGCCTTCTGGCAAGCCACGCAGCCTATCCTACTTGTTATGAAATCTGGGCCAACAAGAAGACCATGTCCCCAAAACAAAGTAAACAGCTTCTGAGGAATGACACCTAAGGTTGATCCCCGGCTTCTAAATATACATGTACCACCCATGCGCATTTGCCCCTGCACACACACATGCACAGGCACATGTACATGCACACATGCACACATGTGCACACATACACACGCACACAGGAGGTAGTACAGACATTGTTTTCTGTAAGTACACTTACTATTGGTAGAGTAGAAACTTGTTTGGGGGAAAGTGTTAGGATAGGCAACTTAGAGAAGCCCAAAGTTAAAGAAGAAATGTGATCCAAAAGGCAGCTGGAGACACCCTTATTTAAACAGTTCAATATATCTCTATCATACATTTAGTGGAGCATATGTATGGAGAAGTCCACTTAACAACCAAGGACTCATTGACCTCATTCCATGCTAAGCTCCTAATGGAAGTAGTAGTTCCAAGATTTTGAGTGGTACACTGTACACACCCAGGGAAACAGGGTGTACTGATGCTGATTTGGGTCCTTGAAGGCTTATGCTTTAGGTTTCTCTGGCGTGTTTCATATGCCTCTCACCTTTCACTACCCAGCCTCATTTTAAAAACCAAGTGAGTAAATGACTTACGTCTTCAAAATGTTCTTATATTGTAAAATTTTCTCCCATCGAGAGATTTACATAATACTGTTGGACCCATCCTGTATTGTTGGATCGCACATAAGCAGGAATTGGCAGGCTCAGCCTTCTAATCTTAGTCTGGTTGCATTGCTACAGCACTGGTGTTTATTCAGAGAAGGCATTGTATGAGGCAGTTCTTTGGGGATCTCTACAAAGTTCTTCAAGGTTTTTTTCTTTTAATTTTTAATTTCTTAAGTTAAAGATACTGTTGTGACAATAATTTCTCTCTAAAGTAAAGGTTGCATATCCATATGGGTTGTCAGCATGGAATACTTCTATGGGACCTGAATAGAGAGAGCTTCCATTATAGGTCACTATTAGTCAAAGCACTTATTCTATTTTTTAACATTAGTCCTTTGGATGATTCAAATCCTCCACCTATAATGTCTGTTTTTAATCTATCACATAAATTACAAAAATGAGGCTTGCATTTTCAGACAAATTGAAAGCCTATTAAAAGTTTGATATATCACCTGTTGAGTATTACTGGTCTAAGAGAAATTGTTTACCTTCATTAGAAAAAGAGTATGCATTTCCCTAGCCATGGATTTCAGACATAGTTACAGAGCTGGGAATGAATTCTTTCCTAATATGCCTCAAATCCAATTAAGAAAGTGATTGATTACCTCCATAAACAATTCCTCAATTATTGTACTAGTGAGCACCATTTGCCTGACAAGTCAGTCTTAAGTCACACAAGGTACAACACTAGGTATGGCCATTGTCTTTTCTCTTCCAGCCACCTGTGCAGCACCTTCCAGCCCTATGAAAGTGGACAAGCAGGGAGAGATGGATCTTCCTAGTGATCGGTCATTTCTCGATATCCTCTAAAGTGTCTTTAGAAGTAAGGTCTTATTTTCTAGTTAGGTGAGCAACCAAGAACAAGAACAATATCAATAGCTTATATTGTTTTGGGTGCTTCTGGGTCTCCATGACCAACAGTTCATCGGGTTTTGATCTAAACATGGCACTGAGGTTTTCCTTTAATAAGCCCTACCTTCTAACAACAGCAGCACTCTTCACTCATGGTATACCGCCATTCAAATGGCTTCATTAACTTACAAGCTAGTGGGCTTTCCCAAATCTTCTTCACAGAATCACTTAGGCTAACCCACCCTTATACTATATTTCTCTTGCCTCCACCCCTTCAGGTCCTAATTTTCCCTTTCTCACTTTTCTTTCAGCTCATGTGTTTCCTACCCTCTCTTTCTATCATCAGTTTTACTCTGGATGTAAAATCAAACCATTTCACCTTCTCATTTCATTTTGGCAAGTTGGTATTGATCTAAAGATTTATTTGATAAATGGTCATGTTGTAAAACTGCATTCTAAATATTTAAGCTTATATTCCCTCATCTGTGCTACTTTCACCCTTCGTTAGAGAAGCTTTCTATTGTATTTGCTAGTGGTTAATAGAGAGACTCAACTGCTCTCAATACTTGAGAATATGTAACTGGGAGTGTTCATCCATAGATGGAACACCTATATTAATACCTACAAGGTACAAGGTGCAGAGAACATTATTAGAAGAGCAGGTGGAAATAATATAAGACCTGGAGGATGGGGGGCAGTGCTGTGAATTGTCCTCCAGATACGATGTGGCCATTGAGCTTATGAACTTAAAGTGGTTGTAGTTGTTTGTATAAAGTGTGCACAGGAAACACAGTAGGACTTCTGATTTCTAACCTCTAGCTGAGGAGCTATTGGCAGTTGATGAATGATGGAGGGGAGGGAGAGGGAGAGAGAGAGAGAGAGAGAGAGAGAGAGAGAGAGAGAGAGAGAGAGAGAGAGAGAGAGAGAGATTGATTTATGGAGAAAGGGCCATTGGTATATTTCTCATGTCTGAGTAGATGACCCCACACTCATGTTCACATGGGCAGAAAAAATGGAATTCAGTGTTCTATTATTTACGAGGGTATTAAATTGGAAGCGCCACACCCACTCCAGTGGAGTCTGCATGACATGTCCAAAAGCTTGGCCGCAGTCCTGAGTCCAAAAGTTTCAAGGAAACTGGCCTCCTGGAAGTCCTTGGTGTCCCCTAACACAGATATAGCCCAGATTTGTCCTTGCGATAATTGACGGGGGGGGGGGGTTGCATGCTTTCTTTCAGTATTGTTCTATTATAGGTATAGAGGTGCCCCCAAGGAATGATTTGCAAATAGCCAAGTTAGATTGGACGTTGTTTCCTGGCCTCCACCAGTGTTCCAACGTCCTAGTCAATGCTGAGCCAACCCTCGGCTTGGAATTTCGTAAAGAATGTTACTTCTTATTCAGACAAATTGCCTCCAGTGTTGAAAGAAAGTGAAAGAAATCAGGCATTGCAGTTTACTGGATAAGGGTTAAAAATTCCAGGGCAAGTTCAACAAAGTAAATTTAGAATTCTCATTACAGTCATGTATGGCAGACTATATTACATAATAGAAGAAAACTGGTGTGCTCCTCTGGCAAATGGAGGCCCGCCACAAATACATAGAATTATGACTAAGTCACTCCCATATACAGGAATTTACTATGGTCTAGGAAGAAGATGGGTTGTGGCTTAAGAAGGAGCTAGAGTATTGTATTATTCATGGAAAGGTTAGCAAGAATGGGACCCCTGGTGTGTACTTCTGCTAGCCCAGAAGAATAGCATAGTTGGGAGTTTACTAAGGGCTGGCAGGTGGTGGGTTGTACAATAGACTAGAATTGGAACTATTTACACCTGACTTCTAAGAATAAGCTGACTTTAGATAAGGCTGACTTTATTTCAATTGTAACCACTGTCTAGTTCCTGCCAATTCTCATGTACATATTTTTCTATAGAATCATTATACATCAGGTGACCTCAATGTACCTTGACTGTTGTATTACCTAACTCCCTTTTTCTTCTGTAATGACCATAAAAATCTGATGCTTACTTTGAGAAATTACACTCAGATTCAGCACTTGTGTTTGTGTCAGTTTGTCACTCGCAGACTCTTTGCCCACCTGAGTACCAGAACTCTCATTCTCCCCGAGTTGAGGGACCCTGACTGGGTTGGTCCGTGGCATGGAAGGAGATTTAATGGGAATGGAGGGAATGAGGATGGAAGGAGTTGGGATAGATTTGACCATGGTTCATTATGAACATGTATGAAATTTTCAATGAATAAAATATAGTTTCCATCATGCAACTAGCACAGTGCTAGATCAGGGGTTATTTGAAGGTAGTCCGTGAAGCTATGGAAATACATGGAGAAGATTGAGAAAGCAAATGAAAAGTTAGGAATTCTGTATAGTCTTTGAACTTTGAGCATGGGGATGTTCTGTGACATTGGTGCTTTGTCCTATGTAATTATTGGTCCTATGGACTTATTTGACTAGCCTTGAAGTTGATCAGGACATTTCTCTTTGATGAGATAATATTGATCTAAAGATTTCTTATGTTGCATAAGATGCTACTAAACAATTCTCCTGCTTTTCAGCTGTTCGTTTTTCTTGTTTTCCTTTTCTTTTCTTTTCTTTTTTTTTTAAGATAGGGCCTCACTGTATAGGTAGGTTGCCTTGAAGTCTTAAAATTATAATTCTCCTTATTAGCCCCTAGAGTGGTGAGATGATAGCATATACCATCATACCTAGTTTACATAATCTCTTATATCATCTATAGGCTGACATACGAAGGCTGTGGCTCACAGACAATACTAATGCACCAGAGTAGTTTCTCATGAATTTAAGGCCTTCCAGCAAACTCAGCCTGCCTATGGATTTTCTTTGTGGTTTTATTTTGTAAGAGAAGAGCTCAGAAAGGATCCTAGGCTGGCCTCAAATTCATAATTATTCTACCTTAGCTTCCCCAGTCCTGAGACTATTGTCATGTACCACAACCCTGGGCTCTACTTTGGTGTCTGTTAGTTTTGAGCTGTCAGACAGGAACTACTTATTTTTAATTGCTATGATCTTTTGAATAATTACCATTAGCTAGGCATTATTTTTAAGTATGTATGTCTTATCTCATTTCACCACTACACTACAAGGGAAATACTATAATTAAACTTTCTTGGCAGATGAAAACACAGACTCACAGAGATAAAGATAGGGAATAGCACAGAAAGCAGTCAGGCTGGGACTGTAAACTTAATCTGACTCCATTGCCTAAACCCTGCTCTTCACCAGGGTAACGTTTCTCATCCTGAGTTATGCAAAGACTCCGTCTAACTAAAGGAAAATCTCCAAACTCCAAAGATGGCTTTAAATTATCTTTAGAATACTATCACTTAAATGTGAACGAACATGGAACTAGAAATCAACTGTAGCCTAGAATATTTTAGCCACCATAAAACTAATTACAAAGCTAATTTTTAAAACTATAAAATCATTATAATTCAAATGATCAATATTAGTTTAATCTCAGCATTGAGGAAAAGTCTTCACTGTTGAACATAAAAATAAAATGTATCTTTCTGTATTATGTTGTGTTTGTAAGCAGGGGCTTTTCTCATTGCTTTGAGTGTGATACATTATCATTATTTTCATTGGTATTTTTCTAAGTTATTAGCTTTATCTGATGCTACATTATTTTGAGATATTGATCATTTGCAAAGCACATTTCAAATATTATCATTTGCTAGATATTTTGCATTACATTTGTACTAATGTGTTTTTTGATAATGAACAGTAGTGATTCATACTGATGGAGTAGACACTCCCATGCTTGTCTCCTTAGTAGCACGAATGTTAGACTATGAGAGGTTAGTACTGCAGCTCCTGCTTACCAGATAGGCACCCACTCTCATGGCCATGTTATTTCAGAAAAGCCATATCACTTCTTTTGAGTGACTGGTGGTGTCATCTGGTACCTTCACTTTGATGCAAAAACACACTTTCAGATGTGGAAACTAAAACCAAACCTATAACACCAGTGCTTACACCAGGACTGTCTCTGCTTTTGCTGATACATACTTCAGTGATGTGCTTTGTGGGTCAGTTTATGATCCAGCATTGTCACACAGCTTACATTTCTCCATGAGGGAAAACAAAGTTTTGATTTGAAAAAAAATCATTGCTAAGAGTGATGGCAGTGGATAGTTGGAAATCATGCACAGGGGTGTCACTATAACTGGGGCAGAATTATTACTATACTATAAGACTCACTCATTCTTTCTCTTATCTATATCTCTACAGACAGACAGACAGACAGATTAGATGGATGGATGGATAGATAGATAGATAGATAGATAGATGATAGATAGATAGATAGATAGATAGATAGATAGATAGATAGATAGATAGATAGATAGGCAGGCTAGATAGATGGAGATAGTTTTAAGATCAGCTGCATCTCAAGGTAGAGTGAGCAGATTGCTTAGTCAGTTTTGAAGGAATGGGAAAATTTCATATCCTGATGTTTCTCTGCTCCTCATTGCCTTATAGATCTAACTTTGAAAGGTCAGAAATCTTTCTTAGTGTTCAGTGCTGCTTCTCTGGCTTAGTGGGACTTACTTTCAATACAAATACTTGAGAGAGGAGAGGTGCTTCTGCCATCATTTCACAGGTTGAAACAGTTATCATTTGTCTTCAGTGATAGAGTTGCAGGGAACTAAACTGGGGGGTTCTGAATAGGAAGGAGTCAGGAAGAAGAAACCATGAGGGCAACATTTCAGATTTGACCTAAAACCCATTCTTATAGGCTTTGGAATTCTTAATAGTTTTGGTGAGATCAAGATTATGGTAAAAGCCTATTCGGTAACTCTTAAAAAGAAAGGAAGGGCCGGGCGGTGGTAGCACATGCCTTTAATCCCAGCGTTTGGGAGGCAGAGGCAGGTGGATTTCTGAGTTTGGAGGCCAGCCTGGACTACAGAGTGAGTTCCAGGACAGAACAACACAGAGAAACCCTGTCTAGAAAAACAAAAAACAAACAAAAAAAATAGAAAGAAAGAGAGAAAGAAAGTATTGTTTGTTGATAAGAGGCAGGGCTATTCTCTTGTTTCTCAGAGCTTCTGAGCACTCCCAGTAGCTCTAATCACCAAGGCCTGAGGTTCATGGAAGACACAGTCATGGGGAATCAATTACCATTGGACCTCTTTGAGAGTTTAGTTAACTTCTGGTCCTCAGCTACTCATCACAGGACAGGAACTGGACCTACTTGCTAGGATTCTAAGACTTGAGTGATCCCTGAAGCCTGCAATACATAGGCTTGTCTGTAGCTCCCCTCTGCCACTATTATAATATATTAATCCCATTTTTTACATAAAAAATAAAAAAGATACTGAGGCTATCACACTTTGGCTATGAATTTCTTATAGCCACTTTCCCTTAGCACCTGGGTTTTGCTTTCTTGAACCTCTGTTGGTTACTGTTCCTTATGAGAGTCTTCACTTCTGTAACACTTCTATGTATGACCAACATACCCCTACCTATTTTTAAATCAATTACTCTACTTTCCTGGAGTTCTGTAACTTGTTTGGGCCCTTTTGTCCAAATGCTGAGTTCAATTTCAACTTCCTGCTGTCCCCACCAATGTTTCTACTCAGCTGACCTGGTGCATGAGCTCAGCGTTTGCTCCCTCTCCCTAAGTGGTAAACTCTAGTCATTTTCTCATACTCCATTTTCTATCTGTCAAGGTTTGAGTCTGAAACATCTGCTACAGGTTTCAAATCTTAAAAATTTGGTCTCTAGCTCTGAGAGTTTGGGGAAATGAGGTGGAAATTTCTGGTTTCTTTGAAGATTCAGTTGTGTCATGTGATGCTTTTCTGGAAGCTATCATATGAGAGGCTGTTTTGCTGAGAGCAGACACATGGTGTTTTTCTGGAAGCTGCCTGGAAAAAAGTCATGTGATACTTCATGGAACAGACACTTGAAAGGACACATGATGTTTGGAGAGCGTATAAATATAACTCAACAGACAGTGGATGACACTGTGTGGCATTGGTTCACCTTGCCACTCTTTGCTGGGCTTTGTTGGACTTTTCTGATGGTGGTCTTCACTGACAATGTGGTGGCATTGGTTTGCCTTGCCTTCTTCACTGCGCATCATTTGTTGTGACTTCATAGAGAGAAATGCACCAAAGAACTTCTCATGATATTCCAGCTTCTTGCTCCTTCCACAGACTCCCGCCAATTGGTAGTGGCTTGTGGTTTCTTCTGAATTGTACTACCTTTGATGATGCCTGAATGGTGTTTGTTAGTGGATAGAGCTACCACTGCTGATTCCTGTGAACTGAACTCCTAATATCCTGACAATGAAAATTGGAATCATCCAAAGAACTGTTTCTAAACAGGTTCACATTCCCCTTTGCCCTATTAACCTTTCCTTTCCACTATCTCTGGTGGGTGGTGGGCTAGAAGGGAGGTTAAAGTATTTAGGAGCCCTTATTAAAGTAGGTTTTGAAAAAAAATCAAGGCCTACAGGGAGCCTTTGGAGGTTGGATTTAGCTGGAGGAAGATGGTCATTGGGGATGGACTTGAGGGGTTATATTACCCTGAGCTGTCTCTCTCCTCCTTCCCTTTCTACCTTCCTCTCTCCCTCCCCTTCCCAGTTGCCTACTAAATGAATAGCTCTCTTGCATCCATCATTCCCTTCTTCTTTCGTGATTCTCTGCCTGAATGCATAAGACCAACATGACCATGGACTGAAAGACATGACCATAAAGAAACTCCTTTAACATTGTTCCTGTAGGTATGTGGAGCTAGCAGTGAGGAAATGGCCAGTACACACTTAGTTCACTAGAGCTAGTCATATCTATTAAGAGGTTTTCCATCTAAGTAACACTTTTCTTTTCTCTTTTCTCTCTTCTTTTCTTTTCTTTTCTCTTCTTTTTCTTTTTCTTTCTTTATTTTAAACTACAGATTTTATTCCTCTCCCCATGCCACATCTTATACCTCCTCCCTTCTCCCTGTCTCTGGGAGGATGTGCCCACCCCCACCTCACTAGACCTTTAAACTCCCTGGGAACTCATGTCTCCTGAGGGTTAGGTGCATCTTCTCTGACTAGACCCAGACCCAGCAGTCCTCTGCTGTGTATGTGTTGAGGGGGGCTCATAACAGCTGTTGTATGCTGCCTGGTTGGTGTTCCAGTATCTGAGAAATCTCTGGGGTCCAGGTTAATTGATACTGCTGGTCCTCTTACAGATTCACCCTCCTCCTCAGCTTCTTCCAGCTTTCCCCTAATTCAACCACAGGGGTCAGCAGCTTCTGTCCATTGATTGGGTGCAAATATCTGTCTGTGATTCTTTCAGCTGCTTGTTGGGTCAGTTGGAGGGCAGTCATGCAAGGTCACTTTTTGTGAGCATGAGATAGCCTCCATAATAGTGTCAGGTCTTGGGGCCTCCCACTTTTCTTTAGGTGGTAAATATGCCCTTTATTCTGTCTGCATCTATTGATATTTCCTGTCTCCAGTCTCAGCTCCTTGTTAGTATAAGACCTCCTCGACTTTATGCAAAAGAGATGTAGGGGAAAAACTGGTGCCTATTTGTCAAAAAGAGGCTACAATAATGAAAATAGTCAAGTTTATACTGGGGCAATTTACTCCACATAAGAAGGACGAATGTTGAGAGCACAGTAAGAAAGTTCAAGCCATGGGCTAGAAGACAGAGAGGAGCAGAGAGATAAATGGGATGCTGGGGAGAAAGATGAACATATAACTAAAAACTTTGAGAAGATTTTCTTAATGATGTCCTATTACACTACCTTCTCAAGAAACTCTCAATAAAATTATTCTTTCTTTTCAGGGTCTCAAGAGAGATACTTAGTTTTCTTTTGTGATTGTTTCTACACCAGGATAATGTGGGAGCAGACACAATTAGTTTCATTTGGGATACAATTCTTATTGTATGTTCTTTACACTAAAGTAAATATGGTTGCCAGGTGGGATGCCTAAGAGAATGAGATAGAAGGACTCAACTGTGCCCATGACACTTCATGCTGCTAAAAATGATTTAAAAATTTTTTTTGTCTATAAATACTCATGATAATTGGTCAATATAGGCCTAGACTCTGTCCTTTCAATGCTCAGGGACTTGACCTTATTCTTCAATTTACATGGAACACTAAAGATATTAACACTGGCCTCTAAGCAGGAGGCATGGCAGCCTCTATTCACACTACATTTCATGCAATTTTATTCACAGAGATGGTTCTTCATAGATGTTTGAGAACAAAGCATCCTAGAATAGGGTTCATTGAGAACAGTTGTTTGTTTTCTGTTTTAGAATTTGGAGCATGTGGTAGTGGCATGAGATCTCTGAGCATCTGGAGATGGAACAAACCTGGTATCAGGAGGCCCATTTCCCCCCAGAGAAAACTCACCCTGTTTAAGATCCTTTAACATCATTAGCTCTGAAAAGCAATGAGCCACAGAAGAGCTGCTTTCCTAGGAAGAAGTCTTCAGAGGGCAACTGGCATTTTAGCAACAGTTTCCAGAAGTGTGTATCTTGTAACGATTAGAGCATGAGATGATTAGGTTCATTCTTATGGAGCTAAACTTAGAACTGGAATAAGGAAACACACTCTTTAAAATTTTCTAAGGCTCAGAAAAGCTTCCTCAGAAGCCCATTTTCCATTTTAGTGAGGGAAAAAATTGGAAAACATGCCAGTTTAAAAATTCATAAAGGCTACATTATGCTCAGTGGAGACATTCTTTTTAGAAAAGAGAAGAGGTGGTACTTAGTGACACAGTCATGAACATTTTATATACCCTTTCCAAGAAATCAGACCAAGCCTCTACCCAAATTAAAAGCATTTTGTGATAGGTGTTGTGATATGTATGTGAAAACTGTGGGTACCATTAGTTCTTGTGTGATCAGAAGTAGGGATGCTAAGATGGCAGGATAAGCTCTTCCATTAATTTACACTGATGATGTCTTGAGAGCCTTCTAAAGATATGCTGAAAACTCAGTCCGTAGGGGTTGTGGTCCACTCTACTGTTTTTGTGAATACCCATATTAGAATTTCCTGGCCTCTGATTCTTGAGGATTATGTAGAAATATGTTAGGATTTATATTGCTTATAAATTATACTATGTGAAAAACACCTATGTGTGTGACTAACCAAAGTGGAAAGTAGGGCCATACTTCCCAATGTAAAAGACCAAGGTGAGCAGGACCAGGGGATTATATATTAATTCTAAGTTTTTATCAGCCTGATACTTGGCCTTAGACCTTGTTTCATACATCTTACATGAGTCTTTCATTAGCCATCACAACAAGGTCTTGGATATCGCAGATAAGTCAGTATCTTACAAATCCAACAATTGAATATACCTTGAGAGGTAATTTGTGGCATTGTCTTTTTGGGATTATGAAATATTTAAGAGGTAGGAAGGAAGAAAGATGGAGGCAATGTCATATAGCATGGCAGAACTGGTGACCTTGGCTAGGTAGAACTTTGGGTGGAGTCCGTTTGGGATAGTCCATTTTGTCTTCTGTATTAAATACTCATTGCCACTTGAGATTGGAAATTGATTTATACCAAGGCTGATTTTGAATTACTTTTAAGCATGGTGAAGTATTAGAACTCAAGGGAGTACAGAAGTAGCATTTTGCTGACTGATTTTGTTATCATTCATCCACCACGAAGAGTTATCTAGAAATATGATGATTTTTATCTTTGAAGAGCTTTATCTGTTGGGATATTACCATTATAATCATTTTATGATTGCATGTTACAAAGTAGAACACACATCCACCCTTTTTGCAATCTGCCTCCTAAGAGACCTTCCTAGAAAGTAATTTTGAAGTGCTTTTATAGCTCAAATTGTAAAGTACTACAGCAAAAAACAGTAGCATTCTTTTATCCAAAGTCAAATATCCTCATAGAGAAAATAATCACATTAGCTTCAGGATGCATTACTATTTTACCACAGGAACATGCATTTATATCTATGCTGAAGATGCTCGCTCCTTGTGAAAAGTACACTCAGTGTTGAGATGTGGCTATAAATTAAGAATTTCTTTTTATTCTTGGTTTCTCCTTCTCTGAGACATAGCCCCATCTAATCCCAAGATACCAGAATGTTTTTACACGGATGCCATCTCCTTTCTTAGGATTTTGTATAGGAAAGTTTTACAGGTTTTTGTTTGTTTGTTTTTTTCAAGACAGAGTTTCTTTGCATAGCTCTGGATGTCCTGGAACTTACTCTGTAGACCAGGCTAGCCTTGAGCTCAGAAATCTACCTGCCTCTGCCACCCAAGTGCTGGGATTAAAGGCGTGCACCACCACCACCCAGTTTTGTTTTACAGGTTTATATAATGCTAACTTTTGATGTCCCCTTATAAGTATATTCTATAGATTTTTTTTGTACCAAACTTTGAGAGTCTGGTGTGCTTATTGTTGCTCCTCAATTGTAATTCAATTATTTTTTTCAAGATATGTTTTCATCCTTTACTCTCGTATATGTGTATATCTATGTGAATATATATACTGCATGTGTGAGGATGCCTGTAGAGGCCAGACGAGGATGTCAGGGCCTTTAGGGATGGGGTTACAGGTGGTTGTAAGCTCCATGAATGGTATTGGGAATGACCTTTGAGTTCCTCTACAAGACAGTTTACCTCTTTACCTTTAAGCCATCTCTCCAGCCCTGCACTATGATTACATGCTAAAAGGCTATATTCTATGCCAAACCATTGGGATATATTAGGAAACAAAGACAAGAAAGGCTTCTACCAGATAACCTATATTCTAATAAGATTTATAATAAATAGTTAAGATAATAAATAAAAGAGAAAAACCAGACAATTAAAGAGGTAGTAGAAAATAAAGCAGAGGAGCTCTTATGAAAACACGGCATTGAGACATGAATAAAAAGTAGAAACTGGCAAAATAAATCTGGAGCTAGAGAATTCTGGACAGATTCAGATTGAATCTGAATCTCAGCGTTGACAGAGACCTGGGTGAGAAATGCTTTCTAGGTTCCATGTATTGAGAGAGCTGCTGAACACCGGAAGGATGCAATGAAATAAGTACAGAGAAAAAGAAGCTGCTAGAGCACATTGGATTTCTGGGCTGCAGTAGGATTTTAGAGTTTATTCTGCAAGCAGTGGAATCTATCAGAGGGTTCAGAGAAGAGGATATTTGGTAAGTTGGAAAGTGAAGGAACATATGTTCCTTAACAATAACTACATGTTAATTCTTCTTTTCCCTTTTGTTTATGAGCTTTATCATTATTTTTATTAATTATCCCATTCATTTACTTCTCAAATGATATCCTAGTTACCCATCCACAAGCCCCCCCCCCATTCCACAACCTCCCTCTCCTCCCTCCTCTTTGCCTCTATAAGGGTGCACCCACCCTCTCCTGCCACACCCCTCCAACATCTCCCATGCTGGGACATCAAACCTCCACAAGTCCAAGAGCCTCCCCTCCCATTGATGTTAGACAAAGTCATTCTCTGCTACCTATATATCTGGATCCATGGATCCCCCTATTCACTCCTTGATTGGTGGTCTAGTCCCTGGGAGCACTGGGTGGTCCAGCCAGCTGATGTTATTCTTCCTATGGGGTTGCAATACCCCTCAGCTCCTCCAGTCCTCCCACCAGGGTCCCTGAGCTCAGTCTGGTAGTTGACTCCAAGCATCCACATCTATATTGGTCAGTGTATAAATGAGGGGTACATGTAATACCTGAATGCGATGTACTGGTAGGAATTCTGGAGCCCAAAGGAGGTCAATGTAGAATGGAACCTTTGTCCTTGACCTTGTAACCTATACGATTTTGTACTATCTTCTACTGTATCCCACTAAAAGTGTTATTTTTTTTCTCCAAATAAGGCTTCTGACACTGTGTTAAAGATGATCATCAACTGCTTTTATGTAGGAGAATAATAGTGAATGCAATTGAAAAGGTGTAGTGGGTTTAAATGGGAGAAATGCTGGTGTCCTGGATGAAGGGGATAACACTGAAATGAGAAGTAGATGAATGTAGGGTATATTTTATAGGCTGTGTTAATGATTGTCACTGATGATGAAGTGGTAGGAGAGAAGGAAAAAGAAGGATTAGACTTGACTCTTAGATCTCAGCATTTCCACTGGCAGAGGTAGGATGAATCAGGAGTAACAAGTCTGGTGGGAAAAGATTCGAGAACAAGATAATTGGGTGATACTTACAGCCCTCTATCTTCTTAGTCAATTTTGACTGGCAGGTCCTTAGTTGTTGTGACACCTGCTTACAGAGTTCTGGGTCATTTTTCAACTTGTCCACACATGCACCTGTTACCTGTCAGAATTCAAACTGTCAGATCTTCTTTTCTTATAGCAAAAGATTGCTTAATAACCAACATGATAGCCAGTATAAGGGATTGGGCTGAAACATGAAAATACAACTAAATACGAGGGGAAGAAAGTTAAGGCTTTATGTTTACATTCCAAATAAATGGAATAAATCCTCAAGAGGGCAGGGACGTTGTAGACACTGTCTGTAGCTCAAGAACAAGAGAAAATGTGAAGAAATTGGAGTAGGATTTGGAGAAGTAAGGGCTTGGAAAATATCCAATCCCCTAGAATCAGATTAGTATCATTATTGTCAGTATCTTATACTAGGATTTTGGTAATATTGCTTTAATTAGAAACTAAGCCTCCAAGTTCCATTTCAGAAAATTAATTATCCCAAAATGCTTTCCAATACGATAAATAAACTTCTTTTGAGGATCCAGTGTATATAGAGGGAATTAGCCTCCTTTTACAAAGCTATCTGAAGTTTTATATTAGAATTAGTCACTTGATTTAAATTTGGTTACCTGGAGGGTGAGAGATTTGCTGTGTGGTAGGAATTTTAAAATAGAAGAAGGCAATATGAGTGAGAAAACCCGAGTCCACTGACAATTAGGTCTGTACATTTGAGGAGAACATGAGAAGAAGTACACTTGAAAATATACTTCTCTTAATACATACATTGTAGAAAACAGGCGTGTGATAAAGCTTCACAGGATGGAGCAAGATACATCAGGCAAATCTAATTTAAATGCAGAAGATCAGAGACTTGAAAGGCAACAGCCCTGGCTGCCAAAGTTGTAGGGGAAGACATGATGGGGTTGGCTGGAGAGTTCTATATCATCACAAACCAACACAGGAGGGCTAAGAACACAATTGAAATTTGACTGGTTGCAGTCTGAACCATGCCCACGTGCTTGTGAAATAGGGCTGTCACACACACACACACACACACACACACACACACACACACACACACATACACACATACACACACATACACACACATACGCACATACATACACACACACACACACACACACACACACACACATACATACACACATACACACACATACACACATACATACACAGAGAAAGACAGAGCGAGAGAGAGACAGAGACAGAGAGAGAGGGGGATTGTGAGTAGAGATAGAACTTTTTTTGTGGTAGGAATTCTAGGGCATCGTGTGGTGAGGAAAGTGTCTATCAAGTTATATTTGTAGCTAAGGCCATCTAAGTGTGATGTATACTTTCTATTTCCCACAAATATTCTGGTTAAAACCCTTTTATCTTTCATATATTATTTTCTCAATTCTTTCTTATCTTTTTTATTTCTACTCACTGGAAGAATTTGGAATAATTAAAGAAATCTTCAGCTTAATGGAACCCAAAGTTAAGGTTTCATCATCTCCTACAAGTCAGGTTCAGAAATAATCAGTTCAAACTAATTTACTAGATTTCTGGGATATACTACAATAACATAAAAAGCAATGGACATATTACTAACCCTTCATCCCTGGAAATCATTTTTAAATCTCTATATTGGAACTAGTAGACAGACTCCTATGAATGTCAAATAGAATTATATAAACTGGTGTGAATTCCTAACTAAACAACTATTTAAATCTGCACTGATGCTGAAGATGAAATACAGGAAAACAAAGGAGCTAAGATTCCTAGGAAATCAAATGTTTCTAGGGCAAGATAGACAGACAGCTGAGGAGTACCACTGCTCAGGAGACCAGTCGTAAAGAACAGCGTGGAGACAAAGCCCAAGCCTTCACTGCTTCAATATGGTTCCCAAAGCCTAAGCCTTCACTGCTTCAATATGGTTCCTAAGCATTTTTAAAAATGTTTTTAAGGTGGTTGAAAGAAAAAAGAGAAAAGAATATTATTGTGTTATATTAAAATGATACAAAATTAAAACTTTTTGCACATTGTTTTTGGAACCCATCCATGTTTTCATTTACACATCTGTGGCTGCTTTATACCATAATGACAGAGTTGCATAGTAAAGATAGAGACCATTTGTCACCTTTTTCTGACAATTAGTCAGCTGACCTACGAGAGATGATGAACAGAAACCCATACAAGCTGTGATGAAGCAAGGTGATTAGAACATACATGGACAAATGGAAAATACTGTAATAATTACATTTTAGAGATAGAGAAGGTTGCGAGAAAAGATATACTTTTTAGCTTTCCCAGCCAAATTCATCCTTTGATATTATTTTTCTACTATAATTAGTTTTGGTATTATACAGTTGCTGGAGTCAAAATCAATAGTGTATATGAAGTTTTTCTCATATATGTTATATAGATGCTAGGACAGTGAGGCAAGTGTGGGTAGGTGGGTGGAGGATCATTCTCATAGAGGCAGGGGGAGGAAAGATGGGATAGAGGGTTTGCAGAGGGGAAACTAGGAAGGGAGACAACATTTGAAAAGTAAATAAATGACCAATAAAAAATAAAACACACCAGACCTCAAGGTGAGCATTGCTACCAGGTTTGTTTTTGTTTTTGTTTTTGTTTGTTTTTTTGGTACACTTTTAAAATATTTTATGTTTCCCTCATGACTGAAATGTTTTTCTGTCTGGTATAGAATTGTAGGATCAAAGCCATTACCTTTTAGAGTCGGCAAATACTTTCATTTAATATAATTTATAGGAATTCTTTTCAGCTTTTACATAAACATTTTTAAAACTATACATTAAGCTTAGTTTTTAAGAATTTTAATTGTTGGCAACTATAAATCCATTCTCCATATTTATTATTTTTATCTAAGAATATTACATAAATGGAAACAAAAATAAGTTTAAATTGGCCCTTTTGCTTATATAGCAAAACACCTTGCGATTCATCTGTTTTAAGTTCAATACATTATTTTCATTAAAGAAAAGTTTATGGTGTGGATGTCATTTGTTCACCCATTCAAAGGTATGCGTGGTTCTCAGGTTAAGCTGTTATGAAGAAAGCTGCAATGAACATTTCCCTGAATGTTTCTTTCTCTGAAGATTCTTCTCTCTCAGACATACGTTCTCAGAAGTGCCTGAGAAC
>NW_022196895.1:41610264-41632415 GCF_008632895.1 Mastomys coucha | reverse complement strand
GTCCTGGAACTCACTCTGTAGAACAGACTGGCCTCGAACTCCGAAATCCACCTGCGTCTCCTCCCAAAGTGCTGGGATTAAAGGTGTGTGCCATCACTGCCCAGCCCAGAATGTTTCATGTTTTTAGGAAGCCACCATCATTTTTTCTCCAGAGTGGCTTTACTAGCTACATTCCCCACCAACAATGCATAAATGCCTTTTGTATTCCTGGGATCACCAATTGTATTATCATATTTCATTTGAGCTGGTCTCTTAGGTGTATACTCAACATCTTATGTGAATTGTAATTTGAGTTTCTCTAATGGCTACCAGTAGCAATAGTCTCCTTATGTGCTTGTCTGTATGTTTTCTTTAGTGAGCCAGCTCTTCCTTTTTTTCTCCACATCTTTTCTAATTTGATTATTAAGTTTTCCCTGAGGAGTTGTGTGATCCCTTTATCTATTTCATAGATAAATAATTTCTTGGTATGTTCTTTCACATATTGTCTACACACCTTCCTTTTCTCTGTAGTCTTTTGAAGAGCAACTTTGACATTTTGATGAGATTTAATTAATGATTTTCCACTTATGAATCATGTCTTCTGTTTTAAATGACTTGGATCCATATTGTAAAGAATTTCTTTTGTATTTATTTTAAAGTGTTTACAGTTTCATATTTTATAATTAAAGCCATTGCCCATTTAGAGTTAATTTTTTTTTCATGAAGCCTACCTATTCACCCATTCAGTTTTGTGCCTTCCTTCTTTTTCTTTTTCTTTCTTTCTTTCTCCCTTTCTTTCTTTCTTTCTTTCTTTCTTTCTTTCTTTCTTTCTTTCTTTCTTTCTTTCTTTCTTTCTTTCTTTTCTTTTTACAAATCCATTAAGTCCAGTTAGTGTTGCTCATATAATCAATCTTGGACATAGGGCCATCCACTGGAGAGTAGTTGACTTATCAGGGACAACTTTAAAGAAAACCAACTCTCCTTCTCTTAGCACCAATCAACAATCAATATCTCCTCAGCTGGGGTGGGGCTTCATCCTCATATCTGTTTTCGACACAGGAATTTTGCTTGGCTTGAGGAATCTCTTTATTTTTGAGAAATTCATACATGTATATGATAAAGTATGGTCATTTTAACCCCTTATTCTTCTCTCCAACTCTCCAAATATACTCTGCATTATACCCTACTTGCAATTTGATATCCCCTTTTTTGGTAACTCATTGAGTTATTGCTGCTCATGTGTGCATGGGTTTGGAACCTTTCCCTGAAGCATGGGGGAACCCATCAGTGACCACATCCTTAGAAAGATTCTCTTTCCTTTAACAACTCTTCACTACCAGTAGCTCATTAGTATTGGATTGAGTTGGAAATTATCTACCCCATCTGTGTCAGAAGTTTGCTTGGCTTGATCTTGTGTAAGTCTTACGAAGGTAACCACAGTTGATCTTATTTCATGATTGTGATAGCTGTGTCATATTTAGAAGACATTATTTTATTGTATAGAGCTCCTCTCCATTCTCTAGCTCTTATATTCTTTCTGTCTTCTCTTCTATGATGTTTACTGAGCCTTGGTGATGCAGGAGTTATTATATACATGTCATTTAGGGCTAAACATGCAGTCCCTTATTCTCAGTATTTGAGAATTATATGTCTCTCTATTGCCTGCTGTTCACTGCAATAAAATTTCTCTAATAAAGGATAGGAACAAACCAGACTATGAGTATAAACATAAGTATTTAGAAGGTACTTTGACAACATGGCCATTTATCAAAATAATAATAGCCGGTTCTACCCTGGGGCCTTTCAAGTTCCTAGTCATGGGCTCTTGACCAGAACTATATTACCAAGTATGAAATTCTTTTCTGTGGAGCAGGCTCAAAACCAGTCAAAAAGCAGAGAGTCATTCTTTAACAGCTGTGCCACTTTGTGCCAGCAGCTACATTTTACTTAGCAGGTTGGTACTTAGCATCCAGGGCCCAGCAATGGTAAAACCACCGACTCACCCAGAAGCCTCTTCATCGAAGCACTGAAAGCTAGCTAATAGGAAGGGAGTTTCCCCATTAGTTTGAGACTGATCTGTTACCATAGCTAAAGTGTGAGCCCTAAGCAATAAGGCCGTACCATTTAATTAAGGCACGTAACCAAGACAACAGCAGTGGTCATCTTGGGAGATTTTGTTTCTTTTTGTCTTGGTTTCTATTCTTTCTCCCAGGTCTTAAGTTTTCTGTCCACCCTGATCTTCTTCAACACAACTCATTATTTTTCTATGAAACTGTAGCGAGGACAGGAGATGGCTATTTGCGAAATGCTGTGACTAACAAGGAGATGACTGTACAGGGCCGAGCCTGCTGGTATGATGGAGTAATCAAAACTGTTCACCGCAAGCATTGTCTAGACCCTGGAGACATTACGGTGAGAGGTCTGAGGAGGGGGAATCTTTTAGAAGCCGAGATTTCTAAAGTATTCTTGGGTGAATAGCTTCCATGGGTAAGTCTTCTTTTCCTTCCCCAAGACTGCAGACCATCCTAACTCTTGAGAACTCAGCAGTTTCAGGAGACATGTTTTACAAAGCTTTAAGATGATGTTTGCCAGGGGAAGGTCAGGGTTACGTAGAAAGGCTAAGATGATGTATTGGGAAGAGCAGAGCCTACGAATAAAGCTGAGTCCCACTCTGCAAAAACTGTCCAGTTACAAATTTGCACATCTGCCTACATGATAGATTGATTGATAGATCACAGCAAAACTGGATCTGGAGGCTCCGTAGCACATTTTATTTGGCTCTCACACAATGCTTTCCTCTTCCTTTTAGCTTCTTTTCTTTTCTTTTTAAAAATATTTTCCTTTTCTTCCAGAGGATTCAGACCCTCATATAAATACTGAGTTCTTCAAATTGAGGAATGGTTGTATCTGACTTTGTTTCTGGGCAGCCTGCTGCATCCCAGTAGCAGGAGCCCATCAGCTCTGTGTGGCCTCACCTTTCTCATCTGCCTCCCAGTCCTGATTTCTGCTCCCAGCTGATTTCAGCATACTCGTTGGTGAGTACATTCTTTATCTCTGGAAAAACATCAAACATCAAACATCAGAGGTCATAAAGTTTGCATTTAAAAGAAAAAGACAGGGGAACCAGTGAGCGTTTTGTAATCGTACTGTAAAAGCTGAGGTGTCACACTGGAAGTTTTATGTGTGTACTGGGGATCTGAACTCAAATCCTCATGCTTGCATAGCAGGCACTTTAGCATTAATCCATCTCTACATTCCTAGAATATTTATCATTGTTTTCCTAAGTGACAACATCATCAACCTTCTTCCATTTAGGATATAGTATTTTTATTTAAATAATTCTTAATTCCTAGTGCTGAGAGTGCATTTCTTTTCTTATTCCCCCTTTGGCTCTGTGTAATTATCCTGGATTCCTTTTCCCCATTTCCTCCTCAGGGATTAGTCTTCCTCACTGATCTGTCCTCAATATTTCTTCTGTAGCTCTTCAGTATTCTCACAAAATGGTTCCTTTGGGGAGGTGTCCGATCTCAACTCCAAACTCTCCTACTTAAAAAGGCATAAATTACAGTTTACTATCTTCTCTTCTTGCCACTCTTATTGTTTTATCTTCACTTTCTCTTCTTTTATCAACTCTTCCACTTTGTGTCCCTACATCCACCAATCAGTACAAGCTGCCGGTTCTGGTTCTATGTGTTGTGCCTGTCCCAAATGCCCCTTCTCACTGTTCCCATTGTATCTGCCTGGTTCACAGACCCATCACTGGCAGCCTGTGGAATTATTTAACCTCCTGACAGGCCACCTTCTCTCAGGTCTCATCATGTGTTTGTTTCAATGTTCAATGAGGTGGAAGTGAGTTGTCTGCCAAGAAAGGTCAGGTTGATATATAATGTTTTCATACCAAGTCATCAGATACCATAAAGAGACAGTATTCCCCTTTGGCCTTATACTTAATATTCTAAGCACACCTTATTAGGTAAGTGGTAGCTTGGAAAGTGTCCAATTTAATAGTAATGGATCATTGATCTAGTCAATCTCTCTACAATGATATGCTGTTGTGAAGATCTTTACTGTGTATCAATTTGTTCTCACAATAGCCATCTAATACTTCTCTGCTGTTAGTGCTTCTTTTCACACAGCTGTGGGCCTTAGCCAGCCTCAATTTCAAGGCCAGGCTTTAATTGAATAAAGCCGTATCTGATGTTTCTCTTTATATTTCCAAATGATTGGTATAGGAATGGGCATAGGTCAGTATTCAGCCTGAAACTTGGGTGGAAGTTTTCAGAAAATACTTGATTTCAAATACAGTGAGACCCACAGATCAGAGATGTGGCTCCTGTTTCTGTCCTGGCCAGCATCCCAACCAACAGCCATGAGGAGGGCGGGCTGGAAGAAAAGGCCCATTCTCAGAGGGTTTGTGGTAATATGTTTTACTCATTCTTCTTTGGAAAATTTCTTAGTGGTAGAGAGAGATGACTCCCCTCTTAATTCACTGGACTTGAGAGAGCTTCCTGAGGCCCTTGCATCCTCACTGCACCTGAAGACACCTTGCTGTGGTGGCATTTTCATGTCAACTCGGGGTTTTCCTTCTTACCTCAGAAGTCAAGCATCATCTACTTTTCTCACTTATTCAGATTTTAAAAAGATAAAAATCAGAGACTGTAAGAGCAAAAGCTAATGAAGTTCAGCATTCAACCTCAATCCCTAAACACAACCCAAACTGTATTACCAATTGTTTAACTTTATTAATTTCATACACGACAAAATCAGATCCCAAAGAGTCACTTGGCCATCATTCCTGCCACAACAGCAACCTGTAGTCAAAAATCTCTGTGTTCCTTTCGCTGTCCCTGATGAGTTCATTTTGCTTCATGGGAACTTTTCAGTGTTAAGTCATCTCATGAATGGCCCCGCTTTCAGTGAGGGATGGGCTTGCTCATTCACTTAAGTTCTACCTCTCCATAGGGACCTGCAGATGACCACCATCAGTCTTCATGATGGGAAGAATGGAAACATGTAAATGTGCTTGAACCTATACAATGTCTATTGAATTTTTAAGCTATAAAAGCTGAATCATTGTGAAGAAAGGTCAACACTGACATCTCAGAGTGGGAAAGGAATGCTGAATTTCATCTTGATTAGTTCATACTATGTCATGGTACAAATCTAGGCAATGATCCAAGTAACTTAAGCCAAGTATCTTTGCATGTCATAGTTTTGAATTTTATAGACATAAAGTTTTTATTGGCATTTTCTCTTTCAATAGTTTATGTTAATTCAATTTCAGATGCAGCCTCATGCTTAACTCCCTGCAAGAGTTCCTTTTCTAGACAATTTCTTAAGTACATAGATAAAAGGTCCAGTGACATGAAGCTGGGTTGCAGCCTAGGAAGAAGGGTCCTACAGTGTGAATCTTGAACTCGAGGTGCCTCTTTGAAGGTCACACTGTTTATTTTCAGTGGGGCACACCAGGTTGTCACATTTCAGAGCTGGTACTCCTAGCATCCCTTCATGCTATCACACTTAGAAAGCGTGATGTTTCCCTCTGACCTTCGGAGATCTCCTCTTCCAAACTGCTGACTCACCGCATCATGTAAAACTCCGTGTAACATTCCATTATTACCTCATTTACCCAGGATTCGGTTTTTTAAGGGAGTAAAAAAAGGTTATGGGGAACAATGCTGGTGAGTCAATTGAATGGTACACACATTTAACACCCCGATCTAGAGCAACCTAATTTAAGCTTTCATTTGTTCAAATGGATAAGATGTTCATTAAGTTTCATGAGGTGCTTAAAATTTCACTGGAGCTTCAATTTCCTTGTCTGGCGATGTCACACTGAATACCATCTTGCCAACTGTTGTGACAGCTTGATGACCAGAACTAATGTGTATGGAGGCCTTCGTGGAAAATGAGGCACAGAGTGGTGGTTCTAGCCTCGGATGTTGCCGTCTTTGCAGTGTTTATAGCCTGGAACTGTAATTTCTGGTACAAAATAATCATTCAACAGTTTGGAAATGAAACAGACTACCTTATTTTGTCTTCCTTAGTCATACTGACAAGACATTTGTAGGAGAGAGAAAATGAGAACGTGTTACTTGTTAGCATTTCTTCCCTTATTCTTTAAGGGAAAAGTTGTGTTTGTTGTCTTTCTAGCAATAAGTGGCATTAATGATTAGTCTTTAATAATTAAATTTTACCTTCCTTCTTTTGCTGTGAATTCTGTCCCACTGATTTTCATAGCTAAGATAATATTTATTTAGAAAAATAAAAATAATTATTTTATATATTCTTTTTCCTTTTTTGCCTTGTTTTAGTTTCTCTTTTTCAGATTCTGATGCCAGAAGATAGTAAGTAGTGTCTGAGTGTGTGTGTGTGTGTGTGTGTGTGTGTATGTGTGTCTGTGTGTGCAATTATGTATGTCTGTGTGTGAATGCACATGTGTGTGCATTGTGTGTGTGTGTGTGCATGTGGATGCATGCCTGTGTTCACATGTGTGTGTGTGCCTGTATGTATATGTGAGTGTATCAGGGGATTGTGGTGGGGGAGCTGTTTAAAGAATACAGTATTTGTGAAAAAGGCTTCTATCAAGTTCAAATCTGACCTTGATTTAGTTAATCAGTGTTGTTAAGGAAGGAAAATGAGATTATTGTGAGTTGAGCTGAAAGAATGAGGAATATTTATCTGGGACATCCATGATGGGTCTCTGATGTCATGGCAGTCTAGCCCTTTATATAAGCCAGGTCTGGCTTCATGAGAAGGTATACTGCTTGCTCAGCACTACAGTTTCTCAGCACTTCAGAAGATGTAGACAGTAGCTGTGTGTGTGTGTGTGTGTGTGTGTGTGTGTGTGAGAGAGAGAGAGAGAGAGAAAGAGAGAGAGAGAGAGAGAGAGAGAGAGAGAGAGAGAGGTCTTTCTTAGTGTTTTCTTCTCTTATGCACATTCTTCCACATACTTACCACAACTTGGAAAGTAGGTTACTGTGCCATCTAACTAACTTCTCAGCCCATTGGGTGTTGTTTACACTCATACCTCTCAGTTTACTTGAGGTAAATGTAGAGTTTGAAAGGTTTTCCTTTGGGATTTGTTCAGTTCCTGGTTAGATCCAGAGCAGGTGAACCTTGCTCTTCCTTCTCTCTGAGTGCACATGAATGTCTGGAATCATAACATGCATGCGTTTTTAATGAAAAAAATTCAAATTGTAGAGCTGTTTTACCTCAAACAGAATTTATTGGGCTTCTATTGCATAAAATGTCAGCACTGTTCAGAGGCATATTTCCACTCATAAACACACATTGGATTAGAAGAGCTGCTGTCACTTTGTGATACAGAACAAAGAAATAAATGGAAAATAGGATTTACACATTTCCATGTACAACATTTTTATTTCTTTTTTGTCTGAGAACTCTTGACACCTACTAGTGGACATATAAGTTAGTATGTCTCATTTTATATTAAAAATGGGACTGGTCATGGAAACACTGAGTATTAAGCACAGGGGATTTAGTAAAACACAAAACATTTAATAGATTTTGAACTCAAGCACCACAGTGTAATGTATACATGCAACTATTAGTAGATCTTCTAGCAGTTTTGCCAACTATAACAACATGTCTTTCTCAAGGATACAAACTTCTATGTGTAGAGAAGAAAATTCTAATGTCTTGTTTTAAGAAATATAAGCTTGTATGTTGCTCCAAAGATTGCAAGTTGTTAGTAGCTATATTTTGGATTTTCTTCTGAGTATAATCCATATTTTCTCAGAATGTCTACTCTTGTATTAGACTTAATAGTCTTTACTTTGGCTTAAATTATCTGTTCCCATCATTTCTGAGAATTCTAAAATTCTGATTCTTTTTTACTTTTCTCTGTGGTCTCTATAATTGAGTTTTTCTTGCTGTTTATTGATTTTTAAAAAAATAGCCTAGCAACTTGACTTGCCTGCTATTTCAAGCCCTAGTATATCAATCCTGCCTTAACCCATCATTATCCAAAAGGCATCTTTGCTGTGTCTTTACTGTGGGACATTGTCACTACCTTGCCCTGATTTGTTATTTCACTATAAAGACTTATTGTATCCTTTCTCTCTGTCACATTCATCTTCCCATGCTTTTTCCTTTTTCTTTTTCTTTTCTTTTCTTTTGTTTGCAAGTGGGAGAAAAGTATTTATTAAGCTTACAGTTCCATATTTCTGTTCATCATAGAAGGATGTCAATCAAACAGCACACAAACCTGGAGGTGAGCACTGACTCAGAGGCCATGAGGTGCGCTGCTTTCTGGCCTGGTTCCCCTGGTTTTCTTAGGCTGCTTTCCATAGAACCCAGGACCACCAGCCCAATGGTACCACTTACAGTGGCAGGGCCTTCCTCCATTGATGGCTAATTGAGAAAATACCTCACAACTGGGTCATCTTCCACACTTCTTCCACACCTTTCCTCTTTACCCCTGAGAACTTGGTATTTGCACATAGCATAATGTGAAAGCTCTATGTAGACATTTGTCCTTATAACTGATTGCCATTGCAGTGCTTTCTCTTTATCCTTATTCATTTCCTTTAGTGAAATGGGTAGTTCTACCTTGACCCAACAGCTATTATTCTAGAAATCTCCTCTCTCTAGATCATCAGAATTAAGTGAAGTACTTGCAAAGCAGTAGCATGGATCATTGTAATCATGCAGAGACACGATACATGGTAAGGTCTCTGTCCAATATAGAATAACTTAATAAGGGCTGGGTCAAACTCACTGTCATTATCAGAAGAGTACAAGTGTTCCTAAGTTGAAAACACATTCTTGTAATAATTAGTGACATTATTTATTGTTGGGTCTTGCTAATTAAGGTTGAAGTCTACCATTGTCTGGACAGTTCTTTCTCATGAGCTTGGCACAAAATGGAAGACTCTCTTTACCAGCCAAGCTTCTCTTTCTCTGACCCTGTCTGGGAAGCCCCAAATCCTCACTCCCTACCTGTGAAATGTCATCTAACCTTGTTGAGATTTCAGGTTCAGCCTCCTTTCTCTCATAAGGACCTGTCTAGAAAGCTCCTGGAATTCCTGGAATGCCTCTCTATGCAAATGAGGCACTTGGTACCTAAGCTGTAACCAATAATATGTACCCACCCTAGAAATATCTACCTTGTTCCCCCAAAACTACATAGCCCTCAATTCACACCAATTAAAAGGGAACTACCTCTCTGACGCTGATCCGGGTAGTCCTTTACTTTGTACTCATGGGCCATCCAAAACCCTGTTCATCTACTCTGCTCCTTTAGTCCTCTTGGGACAGTGGCCAAAAAACAAAGCAAAACAAAAAAGAAAAAAACACTGGGGAGACATGAGGACCACAATTTATAACCTAACAAGACTATATGAGCCAAAACAATCATAATCATGGTACTATATTTCAGTTTATGAAGTATTTAACTATAATTCACAGCAAATCTATATTACATATTAGAGATTTTCAGTATTGTGACCATTTTAATAACTTTAGGGAAGGAAAACATTTTGAAAAATAAAAATTATAATACAGGTGATGATGAATTTTATCAATATGAGCTTCAATCTAATTTGGCTTCACCTTATAGGGTGTTCTATGAAGGGAAATCCTGTGAGGGTAAGGAAAAAGCAAAGTTTTTATTGTGTTCTTTATACTTTGTTGTTGTTTTGAAACATAAGTAGAATAAAAAGGGGTAAAGTTGAGATTATATGGCATTTAAAGTTACATTGATCAAAAATATAATTCATGACCAAGTTGAAAGATTAAGCAAAGTATTATAAATTAAAAAATTACAAGATAACTTTCTTATTTTTCTTTTAAAAATTTTCTTTCATAAATGAAATTGCAAGGTAGATTTATGAAGCACATTGTTCATATTTGGGATGAGAGAGAAGTGCTGATTCAGCTGGGAGATTCCAAAGTTCTGAACCTATATGAACATAGTTTGCTTGCCATTATAATACTTATGTGAGATTTCCCTTAGAGAAGATATGTGGTTTCTGTGGGCCATCTTGGTTTTATCAGTTATGTTGAAGTTTCTTATTCTCAGTGAGCAGGTAATAGAATCAGGTTTCAGGAAGATAGCTTTCCTTCACCTGCAAGTGCAAATTTCTGGTTTCTTTGGAGACTCAGCTGTGCCATATGATGTTTTTCTGGAAACTGTCTTTTGGGAGGATGTTTTGTTGAAGCAGACACATGAGAAGATGTTTTTGCAGAAGCCAACAAAAGGGAGGATGTTTTGCTGAGAACAGATATGTGGTGTTTTCTGGAAGCTGCCTGGAAAACGGGTCTGTCATGTTTTGTGCAGTGGATGCTTGAGAGGACAAGTGACATTTGGAAAGAGTATAAATAAAATCCAACAGACAGTGGATGATACTGCGTGGCATAGGTTCACCTTGCCACTTTGCTGGTCTTCATTGGTCTTTTTTGATGCTAGTCTTAGTTGATGAGGCTCTGACATTGGTTCCCCTTGCCCTCTTTGCTAAACATTGTTTGTCTTTACTTCATAGAGAGAAACTCACCAAAGAACTCATGTTTTGCCCATTCTGCAGACTCAGGCAAATTGGTAGCACTTTGAGGTTTCTACTGAATTGAACTGCCATTTCTGATTTATGAATGATGATTACAAGTGGATTGAGCTATCACTGCTGATTTATGTGAACTGAACTACTGATATCTTGAAAAGCCAGATTGGAATTGTACCCCAAAATATTTTTAAACAGGTCCACATCCTCCTTGTCCCTATTAACCTTTCCTTTCCACTATTTCTTGTGGGTAGTAGGCTAGAAGGGAGGTTAAAGTCTTTAAGAACCCTTATTAATGTAGGTTAAAATACAAGCCTACACTTCTTTTCCTGAATCCCCCGAGTTTTCTTTTTCTATCCTGACTTGTACTTAAAAAGACAAAAGTCAAACTTTACTGTCTGAAAGAATACTGTTATCTCAAGGCCAAGGCATTGTATGGAGTCTATGCAAATACATACTCTCTGTTAGTCGATAGTAGGAAAAAATTTTCAACTTGAAGCATTGATAAAATCTTTTCATTCTTGCTCTGTGCATTTGTTCGGGCATGCTGTCAGCACTAGCTTGCTGGTTTGGCCCTGCCTTGTTTCCTGCTTCTTCATATCTTGTAGTTAGGAAGCAATAAGAGCATCATACACCCTGTTAGGACATCCTTGCTCAGAATCACATTTCTGGGGGCCTTCTAGATCTCCAGAAGTATGGACTTTTCAGAAACTTCATCCCGTTCCATAGATCTTCCTTTTCTACATTTGGCCAGGGTCTTATTTGTTTTCACTGAAAGAAAAGCTTCAGGAGACTGCACTGCTTTCAAAAAAAAAAACATTAAAATATCATGGGGCTTTCCCCTGGGGAAGGCCATTTCTCCCACTCTCAGCATTCCTTGGTTATCTGTAGGTCTTTCTCTAGAGTTGGGGACCCTTGAGCTTCTCACCTTCTATTGTAGTATATCTACTGGTGATATCATTGTTCAGGTCTTATTTAGGCAACCATTTGAATGAGACTTCATGGGTGTAACCTCGAGATTACATACACATCGGTATTGTTATAGGGACTGAGCAGATTTTATTTAAGTATTTTAGGATATATGTATATATGTAATAAACATATGTATATATAATAAACATATGTATGTATGTATGTAATAAAAATGAAAGAGGCAATGGATTTGAAAGAGAGTGTGTGTGTAATGAGGTATTTCAATATTTAAGAGTAAGTAGTGACCATTCTGGAGCAGTGAGCCTTTTCAAGATCCCCATGTGTAGTTTATCTCCTTCTCTTGGCCTCCAAGCTGATCGATTTATTTACTTATTTACTTATTTCTTTAATTTTTTTACAGTTGCTGTATTTGAGAGGTTTCTTGTATTAAATGTTGAACTGTGAAGAGATAGGCTAAGTTATGGTAAATTCTTAATAAAAACTGGTTACAATTTCAAAAAAGGCCCTAAATTCGTCTAGAATGGATCTATTTGTTTTTGTTTTTATGTGAGTGGATGTACTTTATGTGGCGCTTGCGCATTTGTCCATGCACCACTTGCATGCAGTACCTGTGGAGGCCAGAAGTAGGCATAGGATTACCTATAACTGGATCAACATTTGGTTGTAAGTCAGGGTGTGTGTGGTAGGAACCAAACCTGGACCCTCTGTAAAAGACACAAGGCTCATAACTGCTGTTCCTTCTCTCTAGCCCCCACTGTACCACTCCTACTGACAACTTCAGTTTTATTGAAAAATGGTTCCATGAGTCACTGAAATATTTGGTGCATTTCCAGAATTCCAAAAGGCTAGTTTCAGCAATTGCATTAGTTTTATGAAAGGATGAACATACGGAGGTCCTCTTCTCCCAATTCAAGATACCCCAGGGATTCTGTTTTTATCATCTCTGTATGACTCACTTCTCTGGCTTCCTTGAGGCCTTATTTCTTATTTTTCAAAGATCATGGTCCCAACTTTCAGTAATAATCTTGTTGGTAATAAAAATCCAAAAACACATGGGCATCTTATAGGGCCCAGGGACTGCTGGTGTGACAATAAGCCCAGTCAGAGAGCATCTACCTCTCACATCCTGTAGGTTTCTGTTTGAGACCAAGAACCAAATATTGCCAGATTTCCCAACTTATCACAAAAAGAAAAGAAAAGACATCCACATATTTAAAAATCTATAATTTTCTAATTTGGTGATATAACACATCTTGCTCCTGGAAACCAGGGTTAAGGGCAGACCCTTGACTTGCATCTTTGAGGGAGTTTAGTGATGACAAAGTATTGTTTTATTTCTTCATTTCTTCAGGCTGTTTGCTTGTGGATTATATTAACCCACATGATTTTCTTCATAATTGTCTACTTTTCTTATACGCAGGAAGGGGAATCAAACCAATATTAGGATATTAGCTCTTTTTAAACAAGGAAAGGTCTTCCCCTAAAGGAAGGCATAGGTGGCCATCCACAAATTTTCCTTCCTGGTTCATTCCTTCCAATTTCCTTAATTCAGTAGGGATGTGCAGATCTGGATATGCTGTCTGTGTCTGACAAGCAAAGCCATTACACAGTGTAGTTTGGAAGCAGTGTGCAAGGAATGACCCTGTAATTCTGAAGGGGTCTGGAGTGTAAGCCTTAAGCAATCCGTTCCAATTTTGGCAAAATCTGTCCATTTGAAAGACTTCAGTATTCACTGTGGGTATAACCTCAGGAATGTACAACTTTTACTGAGGGAAGCTAAATTCCCAGGAAGATCCAACTTTCCTTGTCACAGAGTGAGATTTATTCAAACCATCTGAAACCCAGGAAAATAGTTCCTGGTCCCCTTTCAGTTGCTCCCCAACCCATGAGAAGATATAGAGATTTTCTTAAAACTCTGAAGGTGGCAGTTTTGTCCTGAAACCTTTATATATCCTACAAGGTGAGCTATCAATTTTCACTAGAGGGAACCTAATGTGAAATAATCCTCTATCCTATTTTTCCCAGGCTAAGGAATGTGTGTATATTAATCTTTATTAATCATGTTTTTTTTCATGGTCATTACTATTAAGCTTGATCATACCCTCTGCAGGGCTCTCATGAGGTACAGTACAGAGGAACTGGAGGTCTTCCCCTGATCTTCACTATGCACATAGTTAATGCTCAAGAAATATCTTTTGTGACTAGTTCAGAATTAAAGGAACATAGCTTGCTGGAAAGTCAAACATGACCAGGCAGTTGGGAATAATAGTGGTAAGTGTGGGTAGAATTTCCTTCTCCACGTTGGTTTTCTTCTTCTAGTTCTTACACTACTCATTTCTAGCAAAGATCAGTTAGATGTAAAAAGGTATTGATTTTAAAAAATTAACATGAAAATACATAATGAAGTGGAAAGAGAATAAAGGATTTTGAGGAATAATTCTATTTAATCTTTGAACCATAATAATTACATATTGGACAAAAATCCCTGCCATTTTGAAATATGGGAGGATCATAACAATATACCTTCTAGAATTGGAAACTTCATATTTTTTGTATACCCTCAAGAGAAAAGAGCAACATCCTATTCTCTCAAACACTTAATTTCTCTAAGAAATTAAATTCAATATGTCTAGAGAAAAGAAGAGAGGCAGAAACTGAGGCCAACAAATTTGTAATTTTCATATCTGATAAAGGATTTTTGCTATAGTTTGGAACTTCAGTCCCCACAAAGGTCAATGTGGCCCATGCTTGGGTCTCAAGGCAGCACTATTGGGAGGTGATGAAGTTTTCTGGAACTAGGAACTGGTAAAAGGTCATTAGGTCATTGGGAGCCTGCCCTTAAGGAGGAGTGTAGAGCTCTGATGATCTCTCTTCCTCCTGATAAAGTGGTTGTAGTCCTCTGCATTCTCCCAGGTGGAAAGCATCAGGACTCACTGATCAGGTGCTAGATCTTCAAAAACAAAAGGGTCCAAACAAGCATAACAAAACAAGAAAAGAAGCATCCTCTCTTCATAGTTATCTCAGTGGTAATGGTGACAGACAGCCAGCAAATCTTACTCGTATCCAAAATATACAAAGAGCTCTTACAACCCAACAGTGAAAGCATGAACAATGCAATTAAATGAGATGAAGATCCAAACAGGAATCTTATCAAGGAAAGCATGCAAATGGCTGAGAAATATATACATACGTGAGTATTCTGTGCCATGAGGGGAATGTGAATTAAAGCAAGATGCTTATTATTATAGAATGGCCAAAGTTAGAAACACAGATCACCAACCATTGCAAAGGACATAGGCCAGCAGTGGTTTTCACTAGCTAGTAGTAGAGGGTTAAAATGGTACAGAGAAAGATAGTTTGGTAGTTCTTTGAAAAACTAAATGTATCATTGAACGCAGCAAGAATTGTCCTTGATATTTACCAGAGAGTTAAGAAGTTATGACCTCACAAACATCTGCAAATATCTGTACACAGATATTTGTGGAGTTTTATTCATAACTGGTAAACTTTGCATGCATGCAAGATGTCTTTTAGTTGGCAAGTAGATAAACTGTGGTGAATCTAGGCAATGTCATGTTGGTTTTTTTTCCCAACATAAAAAATGAAAGAATTATCAAGCCATGACCAGAGTAACTTTAAGTGTATATTACTAAATGAAATTAATAAATCAGAAAAATAAATACTGTATTGTTTTACATATGTCACAGTGTAAAAAAAGGTAGAACTATCTATGGAAGAAGAAAAATGAGCATTTAGTGGCCTGGAAGGATCAGAGGGAGGAAGGAAGAGATTGGTTGGGATATTAAGGATTTTGTGGTAGTTAATGTTATAGATAGAGAATGGTGTTATAAAATTGGCGATACCTACAAAATGTGTGACACCAAGAATTCCCACATAAATTACAAGCATTAGATGGTAAGGCTGTGTCATGTGCAGTTTCATTGACTAGAGCAAAGGTAGTTGTGTGGTGGCAGATGGTCATTCAGAGACATAGGAGGGCCATGGGAGCTGTGTGTACTTTTAGTTCAAATTTGTTGCAAACTTAAAATGGATCTGAACAAAATCTATTTTATAAAAGATCCTAATATGTCAGAGTTAGCCATATTGTTTTATTAGTTTTAATTTTTAATGAAGGAGAACAATGATTAAGATTGTGGTGAACTTTAGAAACCTTTTTTGTGTCTTTGTCCCAAATTGGTGTGTTGTAAGGCTCAGTGAAGACTAAAAGGCAAGCTCAGATTAGCAAATGGGCAGGGGCCGTGGTAAGCGCTCTCTGAACAGCAAAGAGGCCAGGCTCTTCTCCCTCGTGGTATTTGAAAAGGTTCTCCACTCTCTTCCATCTTTAAATGTGAGAGCATCTATCATTCTCTTTCATCTCTTTACATTTCCACCATGTATTTTTAATGAAGACAGTAACGCCAAGAGCAGAGGCATCATCTGTTGGTAGCCAGACGAAGGACAATTAATTAAAGCTTTTAAGTTAGGATCTGTTTCTCAAAACCTCTACCCTTGATGATGGGCTCTTTAATTCACTGATGCTCCCCAGGTCTAGATCTGCCTACTTTAAAAGATAGATGGAGAATATAGGGCCGGGGAGATGGCTCAGTCGTTAATAGCACTTGCCAGTCTTGCAGACAACCTTGGTTCTATTCCCAACCCTCACTTAGGATGTTCCACGGTCATTACTATATGGGAATAATAATTCCAGATAAGGACCTATGATCCTCTTCTGTGAGTTCTTCCTGTCGATCAGAAGCCTGCTAGTACATATTTTTAACACCTTGGAGGCAGTAGCATCATATTGAATTGAGTTTGAGAGTCCCCCTTCCCTGGTAATACTCAGGTTAACATCTCAGTATTTTTTTTGACCCTAAGGTAGGCTGTAACTACTGCTCTTCTCTGTCTTTAGCTATCTGTCATTCTAGTAATACTAGAGGCTGGTGTTTGAGAGGTTTATTCCTGGCACAGTGAGAGTTATCCAGGCTGCAAAACAGAGAGAGCACATACCCTTGGAGAAAGGTCTCAGGCAGGAATTCAAATCTTGCAATACATTTTTTACTCCAGCATGATGGGACTAAAATAAGTTTAGAGAAGTTTGGTCACTAGGGTTTTATTGACTTTAACCAGACTCTAATGGAGGCATTCTGTTCATGGAGTCAGATTTTTGAGTGATTCTCAATAGGATATTTAAACACAGCTTTCTAAAATTTCAGCTCTGAAGTCTTGTTTCATGAGTCTTATATTGGTCTCTCCTACTATGTGTCTAGCAGCGTTGGAGCAGAGTCCCTTGTGATCAGCATTCACATAATGCTGCTTTTCTGATGTAACCTTATTCTATTCCTTAGAATGGTACAAGATATTACTACTAGCAAAAATGATCAAATGTGCTTATTAAAGTAAATTTTCAGAAAATCTTGGGGGAAATGTCCTTCTTAACTTGTTGAATATCATTGCTGATTTGTGCCACTTGGTTGCAGAATAGATGAGAAGTTGAAAACTGTATGAAACTGCTAACCTAGCAATCCAAAGGAGAAAGTGGCTGAAAATGTTCTACCTCATAGCACAATAGATATGCTAGTAGTTTTTTTTTTATTTAACTCTCAATCATTAAGTAAATAAATGGGGTTTGTTTTGGTTTATGACTCTTGTTCCTGCTTCTAGTTTTAGGTTCGAGTTGCATCTCAATGGCTTTTCTGATGACAGAGTCCCAAGACAATACAGGGCATCACAGACTAGATGCAGGATATGCATGTGTTTGCATGTGTATTTGTTTATATGAGTGTTTGCGTATGTGTGTGTATTCTCTCCTTGTACTTCCTCTATATTGAATATTGGACTGTGTACTGATAGACTTTACCTTGCCCTAATCATTTCTCAAGGCTTTACCTATAAATACTGTAATTGGATTAAGTTTCCACTTATTTAGCACCTGCAATGGGAATTAGACTCACATTTACCCAGCAGCTTAGTTCTACATCACAGAGTAAAAGAGTTGCCTCCGTGTAGAGAAACAACGTTGAGGTTATTTTAAAAGCAGATGTTTTAGTTTTCAAAAGAAGGTATCATTTGTATGTTGCTGGGATTTATCCTCCATGTGAATTGTGTCCCATTAGAATCTGATAGTTTAAAAGTCTAAAAATATTAAAATAATAAAAATCCATAAGATTTTGACAAAATTTTGAAAAAGTGTCATCATACACCACGAGAGGAAAGGGGTTCAGCATTTTAAGAGGAGAAAAACATGGTCTTGCTAGTACTGAGTCTTAATGACCTATATTATTATTTTTCATTTTTAGTTTGAGGAATTCCCAATCTTTTATATATTTACTAATCTTCATGAAATTGAATTCAACACTTTGAATCCTTGAAAAGGATAAATATGACAAGAAATGACATTCTTTTTTGTTGTTATTTTGTTTTGTTCTTCATTCCTGGTAACATTCTCACACACAGTAACTGGAAGCCAGGACAGTACCCACTCTTGTTCTACTCAATGGTACTTGCCCTTGTTCACCCAGGGTAATCTCTCTCATTTCTTCTCCTTGCTATATCTGCTTCTGAGGGGAAGAAACAAATGAATTATGTATTAAGATTGGAGCCATATCTGAAAAAAACACTTTCGTGGAATAGTATGAGAAAACATTTTTTCATTTCAAAAATGAGAGTCTTGATGCTTTCAAAATATTTGACTTAGATAATGCTAGGGAAAAGCTTCTTATATCTACCTTACCCCCCCTTTAAGCAACACTCTCTCTTTCTCTGTCTGTCTGTCTCTCTGTCTCCATCTCTGTCTCTCCTTCTGTCTCTCCCTCTCTCTCTTTCCCTCTCTCTATCTCTCTATCTCTGTCTGTCTCTCTTTCTTTCCTCACTCCCAGAGAATATCTCAGTGAGCACTCTAGTTTCCCAATTCTAAGCTCATTTTTCAGACTAGAAAGCATTTGCAATATACTGAATTTGGTTAGAACGTTTCCTCTCTAGAAACACACCACACACACACACACACACACACACACACACACACACACACACACATTATTCTATTCTGTTGCCATGGCTTTCTCTCATTCCTCTTATCTTTCTTAAAGGCTAGTTTTAATATTAGGAGTGTGAAGCATCTCCACACGGCAACCCCATAGTGCTATGGCTTGCTTTTGAAGGAAGGCATGGCTAGGCTTTTCTTTATACTAGAGGAACTAACTTTGTAGAGATGGAGTGGTACCTTTTTGTTAAATTTGCCCAGGTTTTTTCTTATCATAAAGTCCAGGGGCTCTCTTCTGTCCTTGGATGGATCTGTTAGCAATCTACTTCTGTGCATTCAGAAGAAGGAATGTTAGATCTGAAGAAGAGACCCCCAAGCAGCTCAGTTGTCAGTTCTTCAAGAACACATTCTTCAGGCCTTAAGACTCAGCTTTGCCAGACCAATGGCTCCTGCTGGAACAAGATTATTCCTCTGCTATCCTTACATTGCTACACTTCCAGTCCCTAGGAATTTGTTTGCTGTAGGCATTGTACTGCTCCAGGGAAATCATTCACATTAGCAGCCTTCATGGATATGTGTGTTTCTTGCATTTTTAGTAGACTAGCAATGAAGCATTTGAGGAAAACTTAACACTTTCTGGTATTAGGTCTGATGACAGGCTAATCTTTTCCATAGCTTGTTCTTAGAGGCAGTGCAGAGATTGACACTGGAGTATGAAATTACACAAATTTTCATAGGATTGATGATGGATATATTGTGCTCTTAAAAGCATTTCCAAAAGGAAATTAACATGCATACTTTTTCTTGGCTTCAAAATCTGTTTGCCTCTTACCCCCAGCATTTCTCCAAGACTTCGAGCCTAAGTGTTTGTATACACTTTTATGTTTGTATGCATCTCTGAATGTGCATGCAGAGAATCATCCGTTTTAAGCTTAGGCTCTTGTCTTTATTTTCTTACTCCCCGGCTTAATTCACTTTATTCTTGTTGTATAAAAACTCATATGTGGTAGCTACAGTTCCTCTGAAAGAAGACTCTAGTTGGGTTTTCATAAGATGGTCAGTAAATTTCTGATAGGGAAATGTTGTGAACACAGTCTTTCCTGAGGCTGGGTGGTCAAATAGCCGTAGGTTTTGGGGATGGCATCCAGGTGACCTTGGCTTAAATATGGCACTGGCCAGCCAAGTCTAGTTCTGCACCGTCATGGTCTTTAGAACCTCATCCTTTAGGAATGATCCCTGGAAAAAGTCAATAATCATCTTTTCCTTGATAAGCAGGGAGAATAGGTAGATCTTCAAGGACTCAGTCTTCATATCTGTGAACAGGTGGCCCTGTTTGATTATGAGGATCCACTCCTTGCCTTTGCTTTTACCTTCATGAACCCTTGATCACAACTGTGGCCTTGACCACAGCCATTGCTTTAAAATCACAATGACCTCCTAAGCTTGAAAACCTGGCTCCTGCAGACCCATCCAGAGCACCCATCTGCGACTTGGTATTTTTCTGAAGAAGCAAGCTTTGTCTTTTTAAAAATCATTTTTATTCCTCATCTTTCCATAGAACTCTCCATCTATAACCAAAGGCTGTAAATGGATCTAGCTTTAGACAACATTAAAAACAGATCCACTTATCCTAGAGTTTTACTTTCAAAACATTGGTTCATTAGAACATTGATGAAGGGCCCCTTGGACTCATTATACATAGTGCTGTTTTAATTAACTTCAGTCATCAGGATTAATGACAAGTCAACAAGTGAGAGCTTGGTGCAGTGAATTCATGGGCAACACGCTTGGCTGTCATCCAAAACTCTGCTAAGATTTGAGCACAACATTTATTTTCTGGGATGTCTTGTCATCTTTCATTGTAGAATTGATAATTGTAGCATTTAATGTAAATAATACATGTTTTTAAAGTAAATATAAAGTAAGTATATATAATTATCATACACAGTGAACTAAAAGATAATGCATTGTACTTTTAAATAATAAAGACACTATTTGTCTCTATTGGAAATAAATTTATTATCAAGTTAGATACTTTTTAATTACAAAATAAGTGCATGATTATTACCAAGTAAAATAGAGTAAGTATATGCTAAAATTAAATAACTTTCTTTGCCTTGAAATGCCTGTGATAATCTAGCATGGATCTTATTCCATTTTTGTGACTCATTAAGTCTCAAACCAAGATGAAGCATTGCCTGTTAAACTTAGCTGTTACTATATACACTATTTTACTTGTCACTTATCCATACAAAATTACACTCTTGAAAGTGCAATTTAATTTTTTTCTTTTCATTTTTTTAAAGTTATTTTCTCTTTACAAATGCTTTGACTTATGAATAAGTGTATAATTAGTAAATATGAAGTATAAATAATAAATCCACATGTTTATGGTTGTAAGTTACTTTAGTACATATACCCATGTACCTGTGTATGATGAAACAATAAGGCTAAACTTATTTATTTACTTAAACTCTTGTTCCTTTTTTATGATGAAAACACCACTTTCCTCTGGCTCTGTAAAATGTAATAAACATTTTATTATCTATAATCACTAAGCATTATTAATTTAGATCTTAACTAGAAGAAAAAAAAACTAAGTAGAATAGGAACTTTGTGATTTTACATTGTCATGTGCCATATAACAATGTGTCAGTTAACAATGGACAGCATATACTGACATGTTTTCATAAGTGGTATTTCTTAATGACACTGTGGCCATCTTAGATGTGTGTGTACATGGCAATGTCTGTATGAAATAAAATCATCTAAAGATGTATTTTATAATGAATATCATTGTAACCAAAGAACATAATGGATATGAGTGTGTTTTCACACATATGCCTTTCAACAGGTGAATATATATATACATTATATATATGTATACATATATACACACATTCATATCGATTATTCATGTGTATGCATACTCTGTAATGCTTGCATACAGTGGAATCATCTGAAACAGCATTTTTACAATGTATATCCTTGTAACTAATAAGTATAATAAATATGTGAGTATCCTCTTACAGAATTGTATACCTACCTGCATATGTACAAACTCTTTTAAATGTATACAAAATATGTGCTATGCTTATAGCTGCACTTTTTCTTGTTATCATGATCAGAACAAACTTAGAGGAAGAGGGTTTATTTTGGCTCACAGTTTGAATGACTGGTTCCATCCTGACACAGGAATCATGGGAGTGGGCATGGCTTGTCTCTGTAGAGGCAAATGTATGAGACTTCTTACATTTGAGCAGAATAGGAAGCAGTGAGCACAGAGACATTATCTTAATTAACAAGATCAGAAATGAAAAGGGAGACATAACAACAGAAACCGAGGAAATGCAAAAAAATCATGAGAGCCTACTACAAAAGCCTATACTCAACAAAACTGGAAAACCTGGAGCTCTAGTACTGTTTTCTACCTATAGATCATTCAGCTATTGCTTCAGATCCATGCCTGTCTGCTTTCCACCATGACAAGAACGGATTAACCCTTTGAACCTGTAAGGGAGCACCCAATGAAATGCTTTCTTTTGTAAGAATTGCCTTAGTCATGGTATCTTTTCACAGCAACAGTAGAGTGACTAAGACACAATCTGACAGCAAATGTCCTGATCTTCTGAGACATATGTTTAGGAGTTGTACACATTCATAGTGTATACATTTTTTTTTTATTTTAGATATTTTCTTTATTTACATGCGAATTTCTCCATTCTCAGTTTCCCCTCCAA
>NW_022196895.1:41606636-41608976 GCF_008632895.1 Mastomys coucha | reverse complement strand
TGCAATTAATTTTTTTCTTAGAGAAAAGAAGAATATAGCACAAAGAACCTAAGTCAGCATACAAAAAGGTATCTATATAGTCATGCTTTTTGCTATACAATCCATAGGTATGTTACAGATTCAGCTTGGAGTCCCATTGACATATAAAGTGTGTGTGTGTGTGTGTGTGTGTGTATGTGTGTGTATGTACATATGTGTATATGTACACAGGAAATTTATTCAGTCAAAAGCAGAATTATGCCATTTGGAAGACGAATAAAAGTTGATGCTATCATATTGAGAAAGATAAGCTAGATTCAGAAAGACAAGTATCATATGTTGTTTTTCATATGTAGAATCCATATTTTAAAGTGTTTGAGAGTGAGAGTGTGTGTGTGTGTGTGTGTGTGTGTGTGTGTGTGTGACATGAAAGTCAATGCAGGCCTATCAGGAGACATAAGAGAGCCAAAGAAGGAAAGTAGGTATATAAAGGTGTGTAATAGGGCTGAATAAAAGCAAACACATAAAATGCATCTATGAAATTACCATAATAAAAACCATTATTTGTAGAATGACTATATCCAATACCAACAAATGAAAGAGGCTTCTAATATACTTAGGATTCATGGAGGGGGCTCATCTGTATTTTCATGCACCCCTGCTTTATGCTCATAAGTTAATGTTTTAAGGCATCACTAATTAGGTCATAAAATGCAAGTGAGAACCTTCCCCAAGATCCTTTCCTCCCTTATCTCCTTTACATTGATTTCCATATTTAAATCATTATAAAACTATCAACAAAAATGTGTGGGAAACTCATTTTATTTCATTTTGTACAAAATGTGGCTTCTGCTTGAACTCTGATTTGATAGGAATTGAAAAGTACCTAGGTCTTTTGCAAAGTAATCAAAACCTGAAGACAACCTAATGAACACTATGAAAAAAGCTCCAGCAAAACACTATGAGAAAAGCTCCAGACCTCTGCAGGTCTGGACTGACCAGAGAAAAATGTAGGTGCAGGTAAAAAGAAAAATGCCATATGCATCACTTGTATAACTAAATATATCTGTGTATTCACACATTTTCTCACATCCAGTATGAAGTTCAATTTGTAAAGTGGTCTGATGAAATGGACAATTTTTAGACAGATACCAGGTACCAAAGTTAAATCAAGATCAGATCAATGATCTAAACAGTCCCATATCTGCTCATGAAAAGGAAACCGTCATTAGTAGTCTCCCAACCAAAAAAAGCCCAGGACCAGATGGGTTTAGTGCAGAGTTTTATCAGACCTTCAAAGAAGACCTAATACCAATACTCTTCAAACTATTTCACAAAATAGAAACAGAAGGTACTCTACCCAATTTGTTCTACGAAGCCACAATTACTCTTATACATAAACCACAAAAAGACCTAACGAAGAAAGAAAACTTCAGACTAATTTCCCTTATATTGATGCAAAAATACTCAATAAAATTCTTGCAAACCGAATCAAAGAACACATCAAAACAATTATCCATCATGATCAAGTAGGCTTCATCCAGGGATGTAGGGATGGTTCAATATTTGGAAATCCATCAATGTAATTCACTATATAAACAAACATAAAGAAAGAAATATGATCATCTCATTAGATGCTGAGAAAGCATTTGACAAAATCCAACATCCCTTCATGATAAAAGTCTTGGAAAGATCAGGAATTCAAGGCCCATACTTAAACACAGTAAAAGCAATATACAGCAAACCAGTAGCCAACATCAAACAAAATGGAGAGAAACTTGAAGCAATCCCACTAAAATCAGGGAGTAGACAAGGCTGCCCACTCTCTCCCTACCTATTCAATACTGTACTTGAAGTCCTAGCCAGAGCAATAAGACAACAAAAGGAGATCAAAAAGATACAAACTGGAAAGAAAGAAATCAGATTATCACTATTTGCTGATGATATGATAGCATACTTAAGTGACTCCAAAAATTCCACCAGAGAGCTCCTAAACCTGATAAACAACTTCAGCAAAGTAGCTGGATATAAAATTAACTCAAGCAAATCATTGGCCTCCCTCTACACAAAGGATAAACAGGCTGAGAAAGAAATTAGGAAACAATACCCTTCACAATAGTCACAAATAATATAAAATACCTTGGTATGACTCTAACTAAGCAAGTAAAAGATCTGTTTGACAAAAACTTCAAATCTCTGAAGAAGGAAATTGAAGATCTCAGAAGATGGAAAGATCTCCCATGCTCAGGGATTGGCAAGATTAATATAGTAAAAATGGCCATCTTGCCAAAAACAATCTACAGATTCAAAGCAATTCCCATCAAAATTCCAACTCAATTCTTCACAGACTTAGAAAGAGCA
>NW_022196895.1:41605083-41606570 GCF_008632895.1 Mastomys coucha | reverse complement strand
AAAAAAAAAAAAAAAAAAAAAAAACAGGATAGCCAAAACTATTCTCAACAATAAAGGGACTTCTGGTGGAATCATCATCCCAGACCTTAAGCTGTACTACAAAGCAATTTGTACTACAAAGCAATTGTGATAAAAACTGCATGGTATTGGTAGATCAATGGAACAGAATTGAAGACCCAGAAATGAACCCACAAACCTATGGCCACTTGATCTTTGACAAAGGAGCTAAAACCTTGTAGTGGAAAAAAAGACAGCATTTTCAACAAATGGTGCTGGCTCAACTGGCAGTTAGCATGTAGAAGAAGGCTAATTGATCCATTCTTATCTCCTTGTACAAAGCTCAAATCCAAGTGGATCAAGGACCTCCACATAAAACCAGATACACTGAAACTAATTGAAAAGAAAGTGGGGAAGAGCCTCGAGCACATAGGCACAGGGGAAATTTTCCTGAACAGAACACCAATAGCTTATGCTCTAAGATCAAGAATTGACAAATGGGACTTCATAAAATTGCAAAGTTCTGTAAGGCAAAAGACACTGTCAATAGGACAAAACAGTAACCAACAAATGGGGAAAAGATCTTTACCAATCCTATATCTGATAGAGGGCTAATATCCAATATATACAAAGAACTCAAGAAGTTAGACTCCAGAGAACCAAATAACCCTATTTGTTTAGCTCTGGTGTACAGAGCTAAACAAAAATTCTCAACTGAAGAATACTGAATGGCTGAGAAGCACCTAAAGAAATGTTCAACATCCTTAGTCATCAGGGAAATGCAAATCAAAACAAACCTGAGATTCCACCTCACACCAGTCAGAATGGCTAGGATAAAAAACTCAGGTGACAGCAGATGCTGCCAAGGTTGTGGAGAAAGAGGAACATTCCTTCATTGCTGGTGGGAGTGCAAGCTGATACAACCAATCTGGAAATCAGTTTGGCGGTTCCTCCAGAAATTGGACATAGTACTACCAGAGGACCCAGCTATACCACTCCTGAGCATATACTCAGAAGATGCTCCAACATGTAATAAGGGCACATGCTCCACTATGTTCACCACAGCCTTATTTATAATAGCCAGAAACTGGAAACATCCCAGATGTCCCTCAACAAAGAAATGGATACAGAAAATGTGGTACATCTACACAGTGGAGTACTACTCAGCTATTAAAAACAATATAGTTATGAAATTCTTGGGGACCTGAAGAATATCATCCTGAGTGAAGTAACCCAATCACAAAAGAACACACATGGTATGCATTCTCTGATAAGTGGATATTAGTCTAGAAGATTGAAATATACAAAGTACAAACCACAAACCATAAGAAACACAAGAAGAAGAAAGACCAAAGTGAGGATACTTAGTTCCTTTTTTAAAGGGGGAACAAAATATTCATGGAAGGAGTTGTAGAGGCTAACTAGAGGCTAACTATGGAGCAGAGACTAAAGGAAGGACAATTCAGAGACTGCTCTACCTGGGAATCCTT
>NW_022196895.1:41599709-41604512 GCF_008632895.1 Mastomys coucha | reverse complement strand
ATAAGAAAACATCTAATAAAAAAAAAAAGGAAACCGTGAGCAGACAGACAATAGGCTATGCTACAAACCATAAGTCTTTCTCATCTTCTCAGGGTTCTATAACCTCCAGCATAAACCTACAAACTGGGCAACAGCTATTCAAGATCTTATAAGGGACATTTTTAATCCACATTGTATCATGCCTCTGGCTTCCATATTTTGCTCACAGCCACCCACCTCTGTTGCCTACAAAAACAAAAAGTAGCTTCTTCCTCTCCCCCACTGGTCCTCCACTCAGCACCTGCCCCTTTCCTCAGCACATATCCCCCATTTCTGCTATCTTCAGTACATGCAGCCTCCATCGTGATGGTGGCTTCACAATCATGGCTTCTCTAACTGTGCACTCGAGAGCTCAACAAGGGAAATCCAGCCATGCTAGATGTTACTTATCCTCGGCACCTTTCTAGAACCCTCATGTGAGCCTCCCTTACTCATGCATTTCACATTCACACCACACCAGCCCTACAGAGACATGGTCAAATTCTGCTGCCCCTCTGAAATGCTGTCACAGCCACAGACTAAGACAGCATCTGACACATGGGTCACTCCTGAGGAACTTGTAGACATTCTTAAGTTAGAGCCCGTTCTGGAGGCATCATTCAATTTCAAAAAGCTTGTAACACTAGGAGCAGCTGTAGAAGGGAGCTGAGCTATCAGTCTCTCATACTTGGGGATTGTATTACTAAGAATGCCCTAAAGACAAGTCTGCTACTCCCTAATGCTAGAAGAGTTATAAAGGGAATGCTTCCAAAAATAATAAAATAAAATAAAATAAAATAAAATACTGCATGTCCCGTGTGACCCAGGACTGAGGAAATGCTATTAGAGATTTAAAATATATACTCCCAGCTTTCTCATAAGCATTAGGTCTCCATCCAATAGTCATCTCAGGTGACTAAACTCAGTGGCTACATTTGTGTGCTCAGCTTCTGAACCCTCCTTTCCATTGTATGGATTGTTTTATGCTGCTATTGTAACTCAGTTCTGAAAGTCCATGGGGACCTTCTCACAGATTTGGAAGTTCAGTTGATCATACTCAGGTACCTACTTCCCTCCTTTGGCATTACTAACCAATCTTGCTGTCTTGTAGTTTTTAACCCATTGTTCCATCAGTACCAAGAACGACAAGCCACCCACCACATTCTCAGAACTCATCCAAATTATCATAAATAGCAACTCAATTTTCAAGGCAACCTTATGGGATACATTTTAAATTTCAATAAATTAATAAAATCTTGTCAATTTGCTTCTTGCCAATAATGTATATTCAATTTTAATTTCAAACACATTTTATAGTTAGGATACCAAGTATCCAATTTCATTATGCTAGTTTTATTCAGAAATGTTATTATAGTCTGTCCTCGTCTGTCCCCCCACCTCTTGTAACCCCCCCTTGTATCCCAGGTCACTGACTGCTCTCTGGCTATATTATGTTTTCTTTCTTTTATAGCTCCTTTCCCCCCAAAACCACATACCTTTGTTTCATATCCCATGTATCCATTACTCACTACAATAGTTAATATTGATTATCAGCGTGGTGGGAGGTAAAGTCAAACCTCTGAACATCTCTCAAAGCCTTTCCACAGAAGCCTCACAGAGACTGAAAGACCCACACCTGCACTCATCTCTCTTGACTTCCTGACTGCAGATACAATGTAACTAGATTCCTCACTCTTGCTGCTAGAGCCGGATTTGCTGCCAACATACCATTCATTCCCTGTGTGGAGGACTGTACCCTCACTCTGTGAAAACTTTCTTTCCTTAAGCTGTTCCTGTCAAGTGTTCTGTCACAGTAACAACAAAGGGACTAATATGCAAGTGACTAATAATTACATGTTCTTTGCCACCTTCATTTAAGATTGCTTCTTCCTGTCATGATCCCATTATAACTTACACATACATAGTTTATAAGCTACACACACATAACAAAGTTACAATCACAGATATTCATGCATCATTTATATAATTTAAGTCAAGGTCCCACATCCAAAAGGAAGTATATAGCCTGTAATATTCTGAATTTGGCTTATTTTGCTTAACATAATGATTTGCATTTGTGTCATGCTTTCACTTCCCTCTATGGCCAGATAAAATTCCATTGTGTGTACATTCCACAGTTTCTTTATTCTTCTCCCGGTGAACATTTAGGCTAATTCCATTTCCTGGCTGTGGAGAATAAACAGTGCAACCGCAGACTTGGATGTTACATTATCCCTGTGGTGTTGATTTAGAGACATTTGGCTATATACTCAAGAGTGGTATTGCCTGAGTCATATGGTACCTCTATTTTTAGTTTTTCTGAGAAGCTTCCATCCCGATTTCCTAGTGTCTTCATATGTTTACATTCCTTACCTGCAGGATGTAAGGTTCATCTTCCCACACATCTTCTCTAGTGTTTGTTCCCACTTGTTTTCTTGATGATAGCCATTCTCACTGTGGAGAGAGAGAAAGAGAATCTCAAAACAATTTAATTTGCATTTCCCTGATGACTAACAAAGCTGAACACTTCCTTGAGGATTTACTGGTAGTTTGTAATTTTTTTCTTTTGAGAACTCTCTACTCAGCTCATTAGATATTTACTGATTGGATATATTTTTTTCATATATTAATAACTTCTTGATGTAAAACTGACAAATAAGCCCTCCCCCATTCTCTTCACACTTGCTGTACACAAGGCTTTGTTTCATGTAATACTGTTGGTTAGTTTTTGAAACCATTTCCTGTGCTATTGGAGTCCTTTTCATAAAATCCATGCACATGCCTGCATCATGAAATATTTCATCTATGTTTTTCCTAAGCAGACTTTCTTAAGATCGGTGATTCGTATGACTGTGACAAATATTTGACAAAAGCATTAGTTTGCTTCTCTTTTATTCAATCTGGGACCCAAGTATAAGAAGCATAATGCTTTATTATAATGTGTTGCTCTCCACTTCAATTAAACTAACCTAGACATTTACCCACAAGCTTGCACAGAGCTTTATCTTCTAGATGAGTCTAGACACTATGAAGCTCACAATAGAGACTAACCATCGCAAGTTTCTTGGCACCTTTTGTTGGAGAGATGGCCTTTTCTCAAACATATGATTTTGATTTTTTGTCAAAACTTAAATGACAGTGGCTCTGTAGATTTGTTTTGCAGTCCATTAATAGACTAAGTTGAGTTCTGTATAATTATTGCTGTTTCTGTCACTATTGTCTCTCAAGTCTAATTTGAGACAAAGTGTTCTTTCTGTTTAAGTATTGCCTTGGCAATTTAGGGTCTTTGCAATTATATCCAGTTTTGGTATCAGTGTAATGCTGTCTTCAGAGAACCAGCTTGGTAGTGTCTCTTCCCTTCCTATTTTTGTGGAACATTATCAGGACATTGGTGCTTGCTCTCCTTTAAAAGTTTAGGTGAATTTTGCCCTGAGTCCTTCATGTCCTGGAGGTTTCTCTATTGGGAAACGTTCACTGGTGTTTGAACGGTGCTCATTGTCATAGTTCTGTCAAGTTGTTAATATCATGTTGATCTAATTTTGGTAGGTTTTAATGTTTAGGAATTTGTTCCTTCTAGATTTTTAAATAGGCAACTTTGATTCTCTATAGTTTTTTTTTTTTATTCGATGTTTTCTTTATTTAAATATCTCCTTTCCCAGGTTCCCCTCCAAAAAAAAAAGAAAAGAAAAGAAAAGAAAACCAAAAACTAAAACAAACCCCTGTTCCCTCCTCCTTCTCCCCCTGCTCACCACCCCACCCCCGCCAGCTTACTGGCCCTGGCATTCCCCTACACTGGGGCATAGAACCTTCACAGGGCCAAGGGCCTCTCCTTGCTTTAATGATCGACTTGGCCATCCTCTGCTATACATATGCTGCTGAAGCCATTAGTCTCACCATGTGTACTCTTTGCTTGGTGGTTTAGTCCCTGGGAGCTCTGAGGGTACTAGTTAGTTCATATTGTTGTTCGGCCTAAGGGACTGCAAAACCTTCAGCTCCTTGGGTCCTTTCTCTAGCTCATTCACTGGGGACCCTGTACTCAGTCCAATGGATGGCTGTGAACCTCTACTTCTGTATTAGTCAGGTACTGTCAGAGCCTTTCAGGAGACAGCTATATCAGGCTCCTGTCATCCAGCACTTGCTGGCATCCACAATAGTGTCTAGATTTGATGACTGAATATGGGAAGAATTCCCAGATAGAGCAGTCTCTGAATTGTTCTTTTAGTCTCTGCTCCATAGTTAGTCTCTACAACTCCTTCCATGGGTATTTTGTTCCTCCTTTTAAGAAGGAATGAAGTATCCACACTTTGATCTTCCTTCTTCTTGAGTTTCTTATGGTTTGTGATTTGTACTTTGTATATTCTTTTTACATAGTATTTACTATTTCTATCATATACCTTTTAATTGCGGTTATTTTTGTTTCATAAGATTTCAAGGAGCAGACCTTGGGCACAAGCTCCACAGCCAGTTCCTCAACACCCAGAGGAAGCTCCACTCCCAGATGTTCTAACAACTCCAGGATCACAGGATCCCAGAATCACAAGATCCCAGAGACAGCTTGACTCTGAGGAGTTCTGACACAACCAGGATCACAGGAAGGACAGGCTCCAGTCAGATTAAGCAAGAGCAGGTAGCACTAGAGATAATCAGATGATGTGGGGTAAACTTAAGAATATAAGCAACCCAAACCAAGGTTCCTTGGCATCATCAGAACCCAATACTCCCATCATAGCAAGTCCTGGACACACCATTACACTGGAAAAGCAAGATTCAGATATAAAATCACTT
>NW_022196895.1:41573307-41598540 GCF_008632895.1 Mastomys coucha | reverse complement strand
TTTTTCTTAATATCTTAATATGAAAATTAATATTACCAACATATCCTAATTGATTGAAATCCAATAATGAGAGGAATTAGAAATTTGTTGTCATCTAATGATCTCTCTAACTTGGTAATTGGAGAAATAGGTTCAATATTGTACAATCCATATACACTTTCAGCTTGTTTGTGACAGTGTCTGGCTGTGTACAATCTTACAACACAGTAGTCTTGAAATCTTGCTTCTCCTATCTCAGCCTCTCTATTAGTAGTATTGTTTATTTCATGTTTTTACACTATACTATGGTTTTCAGAACAGCTTATATATTTCAGAAGTATTTATATACCCAAAAGAAACATAGACTAACTAGGGAAGTTGCTTGTAAGAGTACAACAAAGAGTGAGACTGAATGCTTTGCTTGACGTTTGTAATTCTTTTATCAAGTTTGAAGAGGACTTTATAAGTTACTCTTTCTCTGAGATGAATGCTTTTCCAAGTTATCACAGCTAATGAACCAAATTCTTACCCTCACCTAAAGTCTGTGCCACCCTCCAAGCAGAATCGTTGTTCATTGAAACAGTTGGTGAATGACTTTATGGATAGACCATCTTAATACATACACCATTTCTTAAATGAATGTAACCTGTTCTCTGTGGCCTGAGAATAAAGTCACTCACTCAAGTCAAATAGCTTTGACCATAACAAGAAGTCTGTATCCAAAAATCATGCCTACAATTCATTTCTTGATGCAACAGAACTATCAACTCTCAGCTTAGCTACGATGGAGGTAAAATCCTTTGGTGTGAGGGTTATTGAAGTACAGCCTTATTACAATGAAATCCAAAGTCTAAAAATTGTTCTTATTTTGGGCTTGTACCAAAGTAAGAGCCAAGATTTTAAACTCTACTAAATATAAAACAAACAAACAAAAAGACTTTATATATTTATGTTCATTTAAGAAAATACTAGTAGTGATATATTATTTTGAAATATACAGTTAAAATGTTTGGAGCTATTTAAAATTTATATTGAGAAAAATGTATTTTCACTATTGCTGTAGACGAGCATTTACATAAGACTATTAAATTGATTGCTGTTTTATGTCAAACAACTTTTATAATACTTATTTTTATTATTATAATATTTTATAAATTTTAAGGAATAAGATAAAAAAGATATTGTAGGTATTGAAGGGGGGCTCTGGGAAACAAAAAGGAAACAAGAATGTGATTTAATTCTATTTACTTAAAATATGTTTTTAAATGTTAACAAATTCAGATAAATTGAAATCATGCAATCTCATCATAATGCAATAAGAGTTTAAAAATGATTTCAAGATGCATCATTCAGTTATTTGGGATCTTTTTAATTTTCTAATGTGTGCACACATCTGCCTAGAACTGCTTGAGATTTATTCCCAGGTTTGGATAAATCATACTTTCAGCTTCAGTAAATTTTAGAAATCAGTGTCTTTCTCTCTCTCTCTCTCTCTCTCTCTCTCTCTCTCTCTCTCTCTCTCTTTTTCTCTTTAGCTCACCTTCTTTATTTCTTCCTTCCTTCCTTTCTTTCTTTTAAAAGAATGACCCAGTACTCATTTAAAAGTGTAGTTTTCATTCTCTGTGCATTCATGTCATTTCTGTAATTTTCTTGCTATTTATTTATATTATATTCCTCTGACCCTGAACATTATTCTGATTCTTCTCTATTATTTAATTTGCAGCCTAGAATATGGTTTATTATAGAGATTATTCTATGGTCTTCTGAGAATAATTTGTATTCTGTCTATATGTATAGAATTATCTGCCTATATGTGTGTATATATATATATATATGATATGGATATATATGGTATATACATAATATAATATACAATAATGTATGTACAATTTACACGCACACACACACACACACACACACACACAGTCCTTTTCATTGTAGAGGTCTTTACTTGGGTTTTTTTCCCTAGATATTTTATGTTCTTTGAGGCTATTGTAAATGGGAGTGTATCTGTTATCCCATTGTATTTATGTTTGTTGATGGTACATAGAAAAGTTTTTGATTTGGACAAGTTGATTTTGTATTGTGCCTCTTTACTGAATTTGTTTGTATTTCTAGGAGTTTTCTGGTAAAAATTTTTGATATCTGCCGGGCAGTGGTAGCACATGCCTTTAATTCCAGCACTTGTGAGGCAGAGATAGGCAGATTTCTGAGTTCAAGGTCAGCCTGGTCTACAGAGTGAGTTCCAGGACAGCCAGGGCTACACAGAGAAACCCTGTCTCAAAAAAATTTTTTTTTGATATCTGTACTGTATAGACCATATGGACCAAGTATAGACCATTTGACTTTGTCTTTCTCTATTTGTATCTCTTTAATTTCCTTCTCTTTCCTTATTGTTCCATTTACCTCAAGCACAATATTGAAAAGGAATGGAAGTAATAGACACCTCTATCTCATTCCTGACTTTAGTGGGATCAAGTCTAGCTTCTCCCTTTTTAGTATGATGTTGTCTATGCTATCCCCATATATAGCATTTATCCTGTTGAGTATGTTTCCTCTAGGTCTACATGCTCTAGGACTGTAAGTATGAAGTCAAGGATTTTTTGTGCATCTATTGAGGTGATCATGCAATTTTTAAACTTAAGTCCATTTATGTGGTTATTATATTTATTGATTTGTATATGTTGATCCATCCCTGACTTCAGAGTTAAAGCCAACTTGGTCATGGGGGATAATATTTTTGTTGTATGAATAAATTCTTTAGCAAGTATTTTATTGAGCATTTTTGACTGTTCCTCAGGAATATTGGCCTGTGGTATTCTTTTTTGCTGTCTGTTTACCTGGTTTGGATATTAAGTGCTATTGGCTTCATAGGAGTTTTGAAGTACTCCTTCTGATTATTTGTTTTGGATAGCTTTAGGAGGGTTTGCTATAGACCTTCTTGGAAAGTCTGGTTACTTTGTGCTGTGAATACATCTAGTTAGTCTTGGATGTTTTCTTAATCTGGAAGGTTTTTTTATTGCTATTTTAATCTCTTCATTTGTTATGAGTATGTTTAATCTGTTGATCTCTTTAACTTTGCTGGTTTGGCAGAATCTAGAAATTCATTCATTTCTTTTAGATTTTCAAGTTCAGCTGAACACATTGCCTTATGATGTTCTGAATATCTTTGGTGTCTCTTATAATGTTTCAGAGAATTTCTGATTCTGTCTATTTGGGTGCTCTCAGACTTTCTTTGGGTTAGTTGGCTCAAGAACTAGCTCTTAAATTCATCAGTTCTTTGTAAATTTTCTTTATTTATATTTCATTGGTTGGTGTTCTGAGTTTTATTATTTCATTACCATTATTTAAATATTTAAATATTATTATTTAATATTAATAATATTAATTTAATGTTAATAATATTAAATATTATTAATAAATAAATATAATTTTATAATTGCATCCTTAAGTAATTTGTTTGTGTTCCTTCCGATTTTTAATGTAGACACTTAGAGCTATAAAATTTCTCTTGTAGGTCTGTTTTCGGTGTATCCCAATGATATTATTGTGTTTCTGTTTTCATTAAGTGACAGAAAATTTTTTATTCCTTGATTTTTGTCTTTGAATCACTCATCACTTAGTAATAGGTTGCTCAGTCTCCATGAGTTTGTATATTTACTAGAGATTTGTTTGCTGGTCATTTTAATTTTTATTTCACTGTGGTCAGATAGGATATTATAAAGAGTTATTTCAGTTTTTTTCTTGGTTATAGAGATTTATTTTGTACCCCAGGATAGAACCTATTTTAGAAAAAGTTCTGTGTATTACTGAGTAAAATTCATTGGTATTTGGGTGGAATATTCTGTAAATAATCTGTTAAATCCATTTGATAAATTATATCAATCAATTCTGATATTTCTCTTTTTATTTTTGTTCAGATAACTTGTACAGTGGACAAGGCAGGGTATTAAAATCACCTACTGTTATTGCTGGGTGGTGGTGGCACACACCTTTCATCCCAGCACTTGGAGGCAGAGGCAGAGGCAGGCAGTTTTCTGAGTTTGAGGCCAGCCTGGTCTACAGAGTAAGTTCCAGGACAGCCAGGGTTACACAGAGAAACCCTGTCTCGAAAAACCAAATAAATAAATAAACAAATAAATAAATAAATAATACCTAGTATTAATGGATTAGTGTCAATATAATTCTTTAAATCCAGTAATACATTTGTATAAAATTAGGTGCACAAGATTATGGTGCATTTATGTTCAGGACAGTAATGACTTCTTAGTTAACTGATTAGAATGAATTAGTTTTAGTTGAAGTCTATTTTGTCAGATATTAAGATAGTGACACCTACTTCCTGGTTTCTTTTGATTGGAATACTTTTCCCCTTTTAGTCTAAAGCTATGCCTATCTTTTTAAAGCTTAAATGTGTTTCTTGTAGATACAGAGTGACTGTGTTTCTGAATTCATTCAGTACCCCTATGTCTTTTGATTGTATAATTGAGGCCATTGATATTTAAAGTTGTTATTGAAATTATGTGTGTTAACTGTGGCCATTGTATTGTTGATTTTTCATGGTATTGATAGTGTTCTCAATGGTAATTTGTGCTTTAATAACTATAACTTTGTATTTTATTTTACAGTATCTCTGCTCTGCTCATTCTTCTCTTCAGCCTGAAATGCTTCCAGTATTCTCTTTAGATTTAGTTAGCTGGATATATAAATTTTTAAGGCTGTTAGTATTGTGGAAGGTTTGTTCTTTGTTTTGTATGCTGTTTTTAAATGGCATGATGTGGGGATTTTCTTTTCTAGTCTGTGTACCTGGTGTTGTGTGTCCTTATCTTGCCTGTATGTACATTTTTGTCTTAGTCTGGGGAAGCTTTCTGTTATGATTCTGTTGAAGATCTGGTTTATGTTATTGATTTGGGATTCTTCTCCTTCATCTATGCCTATAATTCAATGCTGTTCTTTTAAGTTGCACCCTTTCCTCTTCTCCTCTCTCTCTCTTTCTCTCTCTCTCTCATGTGTGTTTTACTTCCTTTGCCTTCAGATTATAAATAAGTAAACTATGTATCAACTTATTTGGTCTAGATCCTCTACTTTATCTCTGAGTCTTGATAGTCTATCTCCTGTTTGCTTTGTTCTACTTATAAGTCTTTCATTTGAATTTTCTAGTTGAGTTACTGAGTTTCTCCATTTCCTCTTCATTTCATGTTGAGTCCTCTTCAATATTCCCACCTCATTATTGAATCTGTTCCTAACTCCTAGGTTGTCTTTGTCACTTTCATCATCCTTATTTCTGTGTTCCTTGGGCAGGACTCAGGCATTTAGTCTTTTAAGTTTCCTTTTTTCTCCTTAGTTTCACTGTTCTCTTTCCTTCCTTCCTTCCTTCCTTCCTTCCTTCCTTCCTTCCTTCCTTCCTTCCTTCTTTCTTTCTTTCTTTCTTTCTTTCTTTCTCTCTCTCTTTCTTTCTTTCATTTTTCGGAGACAGGGTTTCTCTGTGTAGCCCTGGCTGTCCTGGAACTCACTCTGTAGACCAGGCTGGCCTCGAACTCAGAAATCCGCCTGTCTCTGCCTCCCAAGTGCTGGGATTAAGGGTGTGCACCACCACTGCCCAGCTACATTGTTCTATTTCTTTAGGTCTTCTTTAAACGTCTTAAATTCTTTGATGATGTTTGTGACTGTTCTTTTAAGTTCTACATCATGGGGTTCAATAATTCTCATTTGCAAACATTTCTGCAGGAATGGAAGGCTTTGGAGGGAGGATACTTGCTTGCTGTTTCATGTTTGTATTTTTGAGATCGGTTATGGGCATGTGCAATTCTCTTGTTAGTTTGAAGGCTGATATGTACAGAGTAGGTTGGGGCAAAAGAGATTGTGTGTGTATGGGTTTTGTCTCAATATTGGAAATGGTTTGTGTGGAGTGAAGTCAGATGGACAGAGGAGACTGGGCTGGTAAATGGGAAGTAACTTCTAGTATAAGCTTGGAGTATGTGATGTATAGATCTGAATTGATGGAAAAGTTGGAATTGACCTAGAAGGGGCCTTTGTAGGGGACAAGTAAGTGCTGGCAGAAGCACAGAGATTAATTGCAGCGTCAACATGGAAGGCCAGATTAGGTCAGGACACTAGATGACCTAGGCTATATCTGGCAGGCAGGGGGAAGGTGCATGAATAGGAAGGATTAGAGATGATATCTTTTTGGGTACAGATGTTATTTGAGGTGTGTTACCTTTGGGTGGTTTCAGGTAGCAAGGGGACATTGCTTAGGGTACAGGAAGGGCGTGGACAGAATAGATTAGGAAACTAGATACTGGATCCTGGCTGACTGGGGACAAGACCTGTATTGGGAGTGCTAGAGATCCTTACTAGGCCTAAATCGGGAGAAGGATATGAAAGAACCCCCTGGGTTTTGGAGGGATCCATGGGTAGTTGTAGGTAGGATCTTGCAGGAGCCTAAAGTTTAGTTATAGCAATATTTTGGTGCCGAGACTAAGCTGAGGTGCTGGATGTGGAACATCAGCTAGATCTAGCAGTTTGAGGAGTGGATGGAGAAGGCCAGGGAGACTCATAGGGCTATAGGAGAACAAGGTAGACATCTGGCTGGCAGGAGTTTGATGCAGCACAGAAGAGATCTGAAAGTATTCTTTTCTTGGCCCTATTTCTCAACCCACACTCTTCACCTTGGTTTGCATCTCTGCTAACTTCTACTGTTTGTTGACTGCAGAGCTTCCTTTGCTCACCTCCAACATTCAGCTCTCCATCACTGTTGCGTCTCCTGTTTCATGGGATCTTTTATCCTCCCTGTTGCAGTTTAAGCTTAATCCTTACAAAATCTAAAATTTGAATCTCTATTCCTGATTTTTCTCCTACTCTCCAGTTTCGGTGACTAATTATACACCGACAACTTCACCTGCATGCTATGATTCATCTTGAATCAACTTAAATGTCTCGAACCCAAGTGATCGTTTTATCCCAAAGTGTGACAAGTTCATGTTTGTTCTTGCCTGCTGGAACATCTCCAGGAGAAGAACATTCACTCAACATCTGTTGAATGGGTGAACAAACATTATTAAAAACCCTCAGGATTTCAGTCTTTCTGCTGCAATCACAGCATCCTAATTGTTACCCTACAATTATTTTTAGCCACTCATTTTCCATCACCATTCAAAGCTATCAATCATAGGAGAGGCTTGTAAGAGGTTTGCTACTAGTTTGCCTTTGCTTGATTGACTTTCTGAGTTTGTCTGTCTCTGTCATATTTGATTTCTCATGTACATTGTTTATTGATAGTTTCAATTCAGTACAAGGTTTTCCAATCTTTTGATATTGTAGCATTGTGGTCTAAAAATGTGTGAGGCTTCATCTTTAGCTACCTTGAGAGATAGGTTTATGTGCACTAACATACACACAATAAAAGTGTGCATATATGAATGGGTTTTCATGGTTATTATGGCTGACGAGTGTCAAGGTCTGCATTTGGAAAGTGAAAGGAGAACTTGTGTATAAAGTCCAAATACAGAAGTCTGAGATCTAGTTGAGCCGATGTGTATATTCTAGTAGCAACCTAGAGACAAGAAAACACCAATGGCTTGCCTTGTAGACAAGGAGACAGAATGAGTAGAGTGTGGAGAGAGTGGGAGAGAAAAGGAGGGAGAGAGGAAGGGAGAGAATAAAAATGAATCCCTTATTCCACTTTTGGTTCTATGTAGTCCTTCAGCTGTTTGGATAGAGCACTCTCACACATCGGTACACCATCTGTTTTACTCAGTCTACTGATTTAAATGTTACTCTCATCCTCAAAATTCACAGACATGGCCAGGATTTGTTTATATAAATATGTGAACCTCATGGCCCCATCCAGTTAACAGAATTAACCATCATAGTGAGCAATGTTAGATTATACTATGAATTAGCCCCAGATGCTATTCATTAATTTAAATATAGTAGATGTACAGTATATATATATATATACATATATGTATATATATGATCTGTCTATATCTATAGTTTTATATAAATATAGATATCTTATTTTAACATAGTCAAATCATTCTTTATTTTGTTGACGAATAGCTGCTTGATTCCATTTTAAAACTATAATCAGGAAAGGCATTGCCACAATCTACCTTGCTAAGCTTCTTCTATCATTCTCTGCTTTGAAACTTACCCCAAAGTCACAGCTGCATAGGTATGTCTCGGTCATATGACAGAGTGGTGTGGCTGCCGATTCCTATAAAGATGAAGTCTGACATAGAGATGACAGGTGAGGCATGCATCTGAGAGATCAAGAGAAAAAGTATTTGGTCGAACTTTCTGTTTAAAGAAGTCAGCTCTCAACCACAGCCCAGCCATACCAAGCAGTGCATGAAGTGCTAGGTCCCACTAATGACTCAACACAACCTGTGGGAGTGTGGAACCCAGAAGGCTGTGTATGCAGCATGAAAAGAAGGGTGTGGAAGCTGAAGAGGAGAGGCTTGAAATGCCCTACTCTCCTTTTCCCTGCCCAGAGGAACAAAGAGTCACAGAACATGCAATGTAAATCTTGAATCATGGTGTAATATCCTGATGAAAATAAGAGAGATCATAAGCAACACAAATAATGGGAGGCAGCAGCAGAAGGATATAGTAAAGGAATCTGAAAATGAGGAATTCTTTTTTAAAAAATTCACTTTCCATTTCAATATCAGCCCATTCCTCTCCTCCCAGTACCCCCTCATACAAGTCCTTCCCCCATTCTACCCTCCCTTTCTCAAAGAGAAAGGGAAGCCCCATTCTGGGTGTCACCCCCACACTAACTCCCTCTCCCCATTCTAACTCTCTTTTCCCACCCCACATACCATGTCACTGTGATGAGACATGTCCTCTCCCATTGAGGCCAGAAAAGACAGTCCATTTAGGGACATGGGATCCTCATCCATAGGCAAGGGTGAGGGATGCTTGATACTCTCCCACCCCTGCAATTGCCAGGGCAAGCCATAGGAGAATAGAATTGCCAAGAGTTTGTGGTGAACTTTGCTCCAGTGTCCAGGTGGACTATTGCAGGTCAGCACTCCCTGAGAGCCTCTGTCCCAGACTGTCCTTGGCAAACCACTGATCCCCCAAAAGCACAAGGGGTGGACTGTTAATTTGGAATCTCATAGAAAAGAGATAAGAAATAGTCTGCCAAAAAAGTATTCCTCACCCATTGAAATCCTCTGTGGGAAGAAATATTGACGTAGTTTAGTTGGATTACTAAGACTGATTCAAACTGAGAGTAATAATGATCCTTCACCACTTGTGGAAACTAATGGGGGTAAAAGACAAAGCAAAGGGTGGGAGAAATCATAACTTGCTATCTGGACAGAAATATTGACCAAGGATATATACTTTCTACTTATTTTTATTGCATATTTAAATAATTATAAATGTATTTAAACTTTTTGGGGTTTGTAGAATTTAGTTTTATACTTTAATTGTTCTGCTGTTAATTATAATTTGTATCTGTCATCTTGGGAAATGGCTCAGTGTGTGATGTGCTTTCCATAAAAACATTAGAACCTGGGTTTTCATCCTTAAAACTCACATTAAAAAAGCTGGATGTGGTGTCATACATCTGTAATCCCAGCACGCTTCCCATGAAATAGGAAGCAGGGGAAGCAGGGTTCCTGGAAGTTTGCAAAGCAGAGCAGTGAACAACAATAGACAGGTGAAGGCAAGTGCTGATACCCAATAGCTGGAGTTGCCCTCTAAGCTAACTTCCATATGCATGTCATCACACACACAGGCAAACATACACAGACACTCCCCCTACACACAAACACACAGACACATACACACACAGAGATAAACACACACATACACACACACACAGAGAGACACAGATACATACAGACACACACACAGACACACACACAGACATACACTCACAGACACACACACACAGACACACACACAAACACACACAGACACACACACACATATACACACACAGAGAAAGACACAGACACACACAGACACACACACAGACACACACACAGACACACACACAGAGATACACACACACACAGAGACACAGACACACACACAGACACACATACAGACACACACACAGACACACACACTGAACACATACTCATATGTACATATATATCGCACAAATGTACAAAAATTTAATAATACCTTGTATATCACAGGAAATGATATTTACTTTATTCCCTTCTCTAAACCTAATATGCAACATTTTCTCTGCTTCATACCATTTCTCTCTATATCTATATCTATATCTATACACACGAACACACAAACGCACACACATATAAATTTGTTCCACAGCAAGCACATCATACACTAAGCCATCTTCCAAAATCACAAAAGCAAATTAAAATTAAAAACAGAACAATTAAAGTTAAAAAATATGTGTGTGTACATATATGCATGTATACACATATAAACAAGTACAAATATATATATATAAATATATCCATAGATATATATTTATTCATATTTTCTTTTCCATATTATGTCATCATTTCACTATTTACACATGGATAAGACTAGTCTTAGAATTAGTATAAACTTCATTTTTAACCAGCTCCTGCTTTTGTCTGTGTACCACATGTGAAATGCACTTGCCTTCTCCTGCAGTTAACATTGGCAAGCTGTCAATCATCATAGTTGTTGCTTTTGTCAGCTTTCTTCCTGAACATAAACCTATGGAAGAACAATTCACAGCCCGTGTTAATGAGAAAGCCAATGCCCAGTGGTAAGAAACTTACTTACTTACTTCAAAAAACTTCTTACAAGTTGCCAGAGGTTCTGACAATTGGTATATATTCAAGCTAAATATCCAACTCTCAGACTCCTGCATATATTTGCGAAATTTTACTTAAGTCTTGTTTTTCAAAAAAAAATTCATTACATTTGCTACTCGTTGCCTTCCCTTCAAGTCAGATTGGAAAACCACTATTTACTTTGTATAACCCCCCAGTTTCATCTGGGAACCTCCAATGCTTTGGAACTGAGAATTTTAGAGCCATAAGGAACTTTAGAAATCATTTTAATTTGAACTTCTTAATGCATTGGCCTTCCAAAGCCCGGATTACTCAGGGGACTTTTCCATAGTCACACAGCTGTCTAGTGGCAGAGCTGGCAATATCACCAGTGGAATTTGGCTGCTATTCTTTAGAGATATATTTTTTTTTTATTCTAAAAGAAATTTTAGTAGACTTAGGTTGAATGAATTCTGAATATGTAAATTAGAAAAGCAGTCATCAGACTACTATTTTACTGACAAATATATTTGCTAATTTTTAAAATACACAGATAATATTCCCAGTATTTAGATGAGATGGGCTTTCAAGGGCCCTTGAAATATAATTTTATGTTGAGTATTCTCCTATGAGAAGGACACAGTTTTCATCTAGTTCTCAAGTCTATAGATCAGATAAGGCTGGGAATCAAAATGTATATGTTCCTTATGACTGGTTGGAATTAAAATCCAGAATCCATTGGCTTAGTGATGTTAGTGGATACATACTCACTGCCTGAAGGTTTGTGAGAGAAGCTGTAGGTACTGAGAGAAAGGATGTAGCATTCTTTATGAAGGCATTTCCATTGTCTGTCTGGGAAGGTTAGATATATTTTATAGCCAGTAGTTAATAGCAGCTGGTTAAACTATCTGATTTTCACTTCAATTTTTTATCTGTAAAAAAAAAAATCACTATGTGTACTGGCATAGAAACTGGAGCCACCATAGAACGAATCTAATTCTAAAGTCTTTGTATAGATTTAAAGCTATAGGAATGTACCTGGCATGGTAGATATATATTTCATCTCAATTCTGGAAAAACTCAGCTGTGACTCCTACATTGGATGCCATCCATGTCTTACCCAGTTCTGGATGTGACTTCCAACAGAATATCACATAGAAAGTTCCTAATAGATGATCACTAAGCTGTTTATGTCAATATTTGGTTAATCATTGTTCAATGGATTCTCCTCATCCCCAAATAATGTAGTTTAACCTGCCAACTATGCAAGTTGAATTTGTGGAGTTTGTCTTTTCTGGGTAATAAAAAGTAACCAGAACTTTTTTGAAATAATCAATAGGTAGTATTAAAAATGAGTACTAGCCCTGACCATGTGGGCGGGAAGGGGACAGGGCAAGTCAGGAGAGGCCTCATTGAACAGAACTGGCCAGGACAAACCTTGCATCCTTAGACGCATAGGCTCTCAGATAGCCCCTCTGAGTGAAGACTCAGACATTAGTCTGGGCTGTTTGTCATCCATTCTCACAGCAACTGCTCTCTGGCAATAGTTTTCCCACCCATGCTGCCCCTAAAGGTTCAATCTTCTCCTGAAGAGGCAAATGAAATCTTCTTGTCCCATTTCCAAGGCACCACCAACCAGGATTCCAAATTTTAAAAATAGCAAAAAATGTTCAAACAGTTATAGATGAAATGCTGTCCTATGTCTTTCTGTCTCAAAGGTAGCAGCTTCCCACTCTGCTCTCAGACCTCCCAATAACGCTGCACAATTTCTGTGGCAAGAAGAAGAGGAAGACCTAGGCCATAGGGGCTCCTGGCCATGAGGAGCTGTTGCAGCAGTGCCAGGGAACACTGCAGATCTGTGGCAGCATGGCCCAGATCTTAGCATCTCCTCCCACAGATCAGCTTACCTATTCAGGGAGAATGGGCTGCATTCGGTTTCCTGACAAGGCCTTGCATCTCTTGTTTTCCTCTCCTTTTCTGTCTGCCGCCTCCTCCTGCATGATTGATAGCTGGGCAATATCATCCTTGGAGTGTTCTGTCTTCTCAGCCAAATGTATCTTCATGTAGCACTCTTTTTGCTTTCTGCCTCTTGATTTCTTCCCATTCTCTCCTTGAAAGCTTATGTGGTTCATCCAGATCCAGTTTGTGACCACCCTGTTGTCTGTGACACTGGGTTGGGGTCCTCAACATCAATGAGCCTCTTCATAGCCTTTTGCTTTTGCTTCATTTTCACTTTGACTCTTTTGGGGGTCACCTGAAGCCCCATCTGCACCTTATGTTTTTTGATTTCCATTTATTTATTTATTTGTTTGTTTTCAGACTAGTAGTATTTGGTTTACCCTAGGTCTCTGGGCTATCTAGTCTCTAGTTCTTCATTAATAAGCAGTATTAGGTATGGGCACTTGCTTGTGGAGTGGTCCTTAGGTGAAATGAGACATTGATTAACTTCTTCCACAAGTTCTTTGCCACCATTGCCCTAGTATATTTTGCAGGTAGGACATATTTTGGGCCAAAGCTTTTGTGGTTTGATTGCTATCCATGTTTCTCTTTCAGTAGCTGACAGAGTGCTTTCCCACACCAAAGAAACTGGAATGTAGGGTGAGGGCTCCATGTAGGCAGCATCTGGACTTCTCCTGTTCAGTGAGTTCTGTGATGTTGTCCTAAACAATGGGGTACCACTGTCAGTTTGGAGAGAGCAACCTTTTGTCCTTGCAACATCCTAGATTGGGGATTTTCATAGATCAACCACTTGGACAACAACTCAATTGAATGCAACCAAATCCCAACCCTGGATTGCCTGGCTAAAGATCTTCTTATTGTTTGATCTTCTTTGTTAGCCTTCTGCTTTTCAGCCTGCAGCTGGGCATTTGTCTCAGAGCTTGCACACAGCCTTTACTTTCCTTTCTACCTCCCTTGGACCTCTCAGCCCCAGCTGCCATCGTGCCTCAAACTCATGGATTCTATCTTAATGTCTTCCATAAAAATCTGTTGACTTTTCCTTACAGATAATTGAATATGTTCTTTGTGGATGGACTACAGCAGATAATGACTTGAATATTTCACCAGAAGGGCTATTCAGCGAGCAAAAGAAAACTGCACATTTCATTTGTAACTATACCAAGAATAACATTTTAAAAATCAAATCTACAGTGCCAGTAGCTGTCAACTTGTTTGGGTGGCAAAGTATTCAAAATTGCTACTTTTAAGAAAGTAACAAAAATAACATCAAAACCTAAATACTTACAAAGCTCTTTACTGTTGCTAAGAAAAAAAACCCAACTACAATGAAGGAATAGACAAATAGCAAAATACAGGTTTCATAAGCAGAGTCCATGAAACTGTAAGGCATTTTCTCAGAGCAAAAGTAGCATTTTGTTTTTCTCTGTCACTAAGGACAGAAAGCAGGCAGTATAAAAAAATCAAACCCCTATCTATGTTTTTAATGAAAGTAACTTCTCCAGGGTACTAATAGAATTATGGTAGTTTGAACAGAATCATCCTAGCTGGAGGTATATTAGGGGACATATAAGGGGGAAAACATCGTTGGATTGCCTGACTCCATGTTATCTCAGGGAAATCTTGCCAGGCGGGTCATTCTTGTGATTTGCAGACTTTGCCTCTGGGTAGTACTACTGATGGCTCTTCTCTCTTGGAAGCTTGAATAGCACCTTCCTATTGCATGATACCTAGTCCTCAGGGGCAAGGTATCTACATCAGTTCAAGACCAGTTCCTCCAAGTCCTATGAAGCATGTAGTAGAATCTCCAAAATAGGCTCCTACCTTCAAGCTATGGAGGGAGACAAGAGCAACAATGACCTATATTGTTCTGAGAGTCTCTTCGACTCCTCTGGCAAACAGTGAGAAATGACCTGTCTCCTGCTTTACACTTAGATTTTTGTTAGAGGGTTTATGTCTTTGGGGAAATTAGTAACCCAAGTAGGTTTAGTATTTTAAAAGGGATTACACACACACACACACACTGCACCTATATCCTACTATCTCCTCATTTTCCCCATTTACCCCCTTCATAGCACCTATATCCTACTATCTCCCTTTCTAGTGCTCCTGCCTCATGGTCCATTTTACCTTTCTTGTTTCTGTGGTTACTCCTGACTTTATGCTTACATTTAATGATTCAGAGCTTGGATCCACAAATAAGAAAATGTATGTGGTATTTGTTTGAGTCAGAGTTATCATACTCAGTATAATATTGCCTAGTTCCATTTACCTCCAAGTTTTAGGATTTCATTTTTCCTTACAGCTGAAAAGAATTCCATATGTGTACATACACCATAGTTTTATCATCCATTTATCATTTGAAGAACATTAGGTGGCTCCCATTTTCCAGGTCCTGTGGACAGAGCATTGATGACCATACCTGAGCAAGTATTGGTGGAGGAGTTGCTTGGGTCCTTTGGGCATATGCTGAGGAGTGATATAGTGGTATCATGTGGTAGATAGACTCTTAGTTTTTGCAGATTTCTCCATACTGATTTCCAGAGTGATTGTACACATTTGCAATCTCACCAACAGTGAATAAGGATTTCCCCTTTCTATAGCCTCAACAGCATTTGTTATCAGTTTTTCTTGATTGGAACTGTTCTGACTGGAGCAAGATGAAATTGCAAAGTAGTTTTAATTCACACTGCAATTGGTAAGATGTTGACCATTCGCCAGGTGGTGGTAGTGGAGGCCCAATCCTTTTCCCCCCCAGCACTCGGAAGGCAGAAGCAGGCAGATCTCTGTGAGTTCAAGGGCAGTCTGATCTACAGGGAAAATTCTAAGACAGTTAGGAAGACCCTGTCTTAGAAAACAATAACAACAACAACAACAACAACAAAAACCTCAAAAAACAAAAACAAAAACAAAAACAAAAACCAAAAAACAAAACAAAAAACCCCAAGCCATTGAATATTATTGAAGTAGAAATTTTTTGTTTCTTTGGGGATTTATGTAATGTTTTCTGGAAACTGTCATGTGAGAGGATGTTTTTGGTGAAGTAGACATGTGGGAAGATGTTTTGCTGAGAACAGACACATGGTGTTTTTCTAGAAGCTGCCTGCAAAAAAGGGCATGTAAAGTTTTGCTAGAGTTGATGCTTGAGAGAACATGTGATGTTTAGAAAAGGTATAAATATAACACAACAAACAGTGGATGATGGTTCGAACAGTGGCATTGGTTCAACTTACCATTCTTAGCTGGTCTTCATAGGGCTTTGCTGACATCGTCTCTGTCAACACTGTGGCATTGGTTCACCTTGCCTTCTTCGTCAAACATCAAATGTCAATTGTCCTGACTTTGTAGAGAGAAATAAACCAAAGAACTTCTGTTGGTGTTCTGGCAGCCTCTTGTCTTTTCATGGACTCAGGTTGATTGCCAGAGCATGGTGGTTTCTTCTGGACTGAATTGCCATGGCTGGTTTGTAAATGGTGTTTGTGAGTAGATAGAGCTACCACTGCTGATTTGTATGAACTGAACTGCTGATATCCTAACAACACAGATTAGAATTGCCCCCAAAGAACTATTTCTAAACAGGTCCATATCTCTGTTTGTCCTATTAACCTTAAATTTCTGCTACTTCTGGTGGTGGTGGGCTGGAAGGGAGGTTAAAGCAGTTTAAAAAACCCTTACTAAAGTAGACATGAAAAACCTAAGCATACATATTATAGCTTTTCTTTCCCCTTTCTCCTTCTCCCTTCCCCCCATTCTTCAGTCTTTGCTCTTTTGCGTACCCTTAACACTTGTCTAAGAGCCATCTGCCACCTTCTTTAGGCTTGGTTCCTGTCTCTTCCCTTTCCTTTGGACATACAGCAGACTGTTCACAGTTTCGTGATGGGGAGATAAAGTGGAGTTTTTCATATAGACATTTTTTGGTATTTTCTTCACCTCAAATGTTCCATGGGGCACACTGATCTTTGGATGGAACAAATGGATGATGAACCTTATGAATTGGAGGCTCTGGTAGAACAGAGATCTGTGAAAAGCCTGGTCTTAGAGTTAGAAGGTCAGGACTGAGCATGTGCCATTGTCTCTTACCATGAGGGTGTCATTCATCTCTGTCCTTTACATAATGCCCCTCATACACTCAGTATGTCTTCACTTGGCCACCACTTTGGTCCAGTGTACTCACAGAAAAATTCAAGAACGCCTTGTGGGAGAGATATGAACATGATAATTGAAAGGACAAATTATAAGTATAGTGGTTTTGTCAACACTGTTGCAAATGGAAGAACAGAGTGTGAGGGAAACCAGCAAATAAATTAATGCACCCTTCCTAGGTGGGCTGTGATGTGGTTTGAATTGGTAATGATTTTTTTCTAGATCATGAAAGGTACAGATGTAATTACCAGCAAGGAAATGCAGCCCCTGTTCAAGAGGCATAAATTCAAATGCCTTTAGGGGCAGACAAGTGATCTAAATATGCAAAATGGAGGGTGTAGGGGGAATATTAAAAGGTCCTGTGGAAAATTGGAGAGAATGTGCCTGTTTAAAGCCACTCAAGTTCAAAATAATTTCTGAAAAGCTCTTCTGTCCAAATAAACAAAAATCTTGACATAGAGTAGGCTTTTACTTTCAACCTGTGATAGTGAACATCCTAAACAGTGTGTCTGAGGACAAGAAGAAGTAATAGATGGTTTAGTTGGGGCAAAGGTGTGAGGCAGCTGTCTTCAGCAATGGAAATCCTGGTAGAAAGATTTTTTTTTTTGTAATTACTTATGATGGGCTTTCTGTGTTATTAGAAGTAGTTTGAAGTTTTTTCTTGAGTTCTTTACTTAGATGGAGTAAGTTAATAAAGTTTTTTATTGTTGTTGTAGTAATTTATCCCAATTAGAAAATCAAACAGAGCACTTTGATGCAAAGATTTGAAGAGACACAATGCTCAACTCCATGTGAGTTCTGTGAAGTCTAAATCAAAGTAGTATTGGATAAGAAAGGTGCATGGCAAAAACAAAAGGCCTTCGGGTGTGGAGTAAAACCATGCCATTGGAATTGTTTCAGATGATGATAATGAAATGTTTTATATCTGGTGCTATATGGGAAAATGCCAGAAAATATTGGCCATGTCAGAAATTGGTGGAGAGCCTGTTGGCTTTTCCCCATTACCAGAATGTCTTAGTCAGGGTTTCTATTCCTGCACAAACATCATGACCATGAAGCAAGTTGGGGAGGAAAGGGTTTATTTGGCTTACTTCCATATTGCTATTCATCACCAAAGGAAGTCAGGACTGGAACTCAAGCAGGTCAGGAAGCAGGAGCTGATGCAGAGGCCATGGAGAGATGTTCCTTACTGGCTTGCCTTCCCTGGCTTGCTCAGCCTGCTCTCTTATAGAGCCCAAGACCTCTAGCCCAGGGATGGCACCACCCACAAGGGGCCCTACCCCCTTGATCACTAATTGAGAAAATGCCCCATGGCTGGACCTCATGGAGGCACTTCCCCAACTGAAGCTCCCTTCTGTGATAACTCCAGTCTGTGTCAAGTTGACACACAAAACTAGCCAGTACACAGAGCCTCGGAATCTGCAGTCTGGAGGAGCAAGCATGTGACTGAATTCTTTCTAGGCTGGTTTCTCTTCTGCAGAAGATAGGCTCTGATTCAGAGTGAATTTGGCCATTTCCTTTTGAGTTCTTCATCTACTGGAGTCATATATGCTGTCAGTATTCACTTTTATTCAAAGAGAAGAGAAAAAACTAAAAAGAGAAGATAGTTACATAGGTGTAAATATTACTCAATATTTAAAAACAAACCAAAATAAACCCCCCCTAATATATCCTACAACTAGCCAGAGTCTGTTATATTGTGACCATAGCAACAACCCCACCCAATTCCCCCTAAACCTGTACACCTACCTGACTGTCATCTTCCTAGTGAGGCTGTCTCTCTTACACTACACCCACTAAGTGAAGATCCAAAGCAAAGAGGCAGAAAATAACATCTTCTACCAATCTGCTTGTCATTTAGAAAAAGCTCACTGTATAAATGTCATGGAAACAAGCTGTTCTTTCAGAAAGAAGAGAGGAAAGCCCTTGCCTCACTTGCTTCCCTCTCAATTTTAATCTTCCTAATCAAAGGGTAACACAAAAGCAAATGTTAAGTGTTTGAAAGCAAATATCTGTGAAGATTGGCCATGGTGTTGTTCAGCTACTTTCAACTAGCTAGTGGGCTCCAAGCAGCAGGATCAGGCTCTCTAGTGAAGACAATGGCTATCCAAGAGAACTGAAAGAACTCAAGAACTGAGAATCCTTATTAAAACACCACCTTAAAGGCTGGCAAAGTTATGTTTAATTAACTCCCATCCAAAGACACATAATGTGAAGTTCAATGTGGTATTATTGATAAAAAGTGAGTGATACCCAGATGAAGCCCTACTTTCTGCTACAAGTAAGAGGTCTGTGTGTTCTCAGCTAGAGAATGTAAGGCTAATTGTATGGAAGCTATTGAAAAGCCTTTGTGTAACCAAAGACTGTAGAGAAAGTGGCATTTGAACTGAGTCCCCACCAAAGAAATTATATTCTTATAACAGCACGAGGAGGAAAGGGGCAGAACATTCCAGCGAATGAACTAAATATGAATGGAACGGTGGTCAGACACTGTAACTGTAGTAGACTTGGAGGGCTAGCCACCGAGGCAGAGTGGAGGAGAATGGCAGGCTATACATAAATTCAATCTTTAGGCCACAGTAAGAAGAATGGCTATCAAGTGTTCTAATAGTTGGCAGCTGGCTGATGGCACTAGAACATCCCTTGAATTATAGAGGATTAGAGTTGACTGCACCCTTCAAGAGTAATCCCTTTAAGATTATTGTGTGTGATTTTCTGGAAGAGAATTTGCAATATTTGTGGGAAGACAGTCCAAAAGATGGGCGTGCAGTTCTATGAGGTGAGCCTGAATCATCACTCAGGTAATTTCTAGTTAGGGCAGTCTCTGCCATGCAAATCAGGGTCATAGAAATAAAAGTAGTCCTGGCTGCTCATAGCTCAGTTTCTTGGGCCTTAGGGACTATAGTTCTATGGTATCGAGTCCTATCTTTCAAGGCTACCAATTTAGGATTTGGGGAAAACACTAGTGAGAATTATCCAATAAGAGAGCAACTCCATTTTCTAATCTCTTATTAATCTTTCCCTTATAAATGAAAGCAAGGGATATTATGATACATAAAAAGGCAAATATTTTGTGAAAATTTAAGGAAATCCCTAAAGAACATTAGCAGAGTCCCCTTTGGTCTTTAATAGATACTTAGATATGTCAGTGATATATTTCACCAGCCAATATCTGCATCTTACCATATGTTAACTCACTGGAGGATGTGAGCTAATGGTGAAAGGAACTGAGGTAGCATGTATGCTTGGGTTGACCTAGACAAATGTGTCAATCATAGTGGTTAGATGAGGCATGGAGAAACTAAATTACAGAGAGTAACAAGAAAGCATCTAGAAAAAAAAAACTTCCAGAAAGTGGGATAATATGTAAAATTAGCTCAACATATCATAGCTGGTCTTAGGTCAGAGAAGAGTGAAGGATCAGAGACCACAACTCACAATCTGGAGATTGGAGGTAATTGTCAAATTTTGTAGCTTACAACTCAAGAACTCCTAATAAGTGACTCAAGAGAGTCGGAGAGCATATAGGTTCCCATTTCTTATTTACTTCAAAAGTGCTAGCCCCTATGCTCAGGAGAGCTTTTCCAAAATAGTCAGAATTCTGTCTAGCCAGAATCCAGGAAGGACTCATGCATGCATGTTTAAGTCCTCCAAGACTGAGGAAAGATCCCTGGAAGGGCATAGCTTAGGGGCAGAAGCTGTCCATTGGAAAAGCTATAAAACTAGAGAATATTATATTATTTGGATATGTGAATTAATGAAGCACAGCATTTTCAGTCATGCAAAGAACTGACAAATTGACATAGAGATCATCTGAGTGTCAGTGTGTTCTGTAGCATGCTTGTTCTGATGCGGCTAGGGCCTGGGCAGATACAACGATTCCGAACTGTGCAGAACAAAAAGGACAATTTTTCAGTAGCATAGGGAAAGCATAAAGGTCTGAGCTGGGCACATTGGAGGCTGCTGGAAAAGGACAAAGGAGGCAGCAAGAACACATTGACTAAGAGCACAGTTAACAGAGGCCAAGCTTAGAGCTTGTTCGGTTGATTATTGCACCATAAGTAAGAGCAAAGCAAATTTGACTTAAATTATGAAAGTTTAATATACAAGAAACCACAGCCAGGCTTTAGAATCAGCCGGATTTGATCCTGAGTGAGCCAATTTTCAGGGAAGGGCTTTGAATATAATTGAGCTTACTGGAGTTATTTCTAAATAGCAAAAAGGTGTGAATAATATCTGTACTTTAGGGCTAGCTCTAGGAGTAAGAGACACATTGTGTTCCATATAGTTCAAGGTCATTGAGAACCAATAACTACACAAAAAAATTTCAGATATTTCAATTAATAAAAACTACATTCCTTTATGCTACACAATGGTGGCCCCCTTGGGGATAAAATTGTGTATTGATTTCTGGAGGATGGCAGAATTGGCCAAATTTGACTTTGGTCTCAGTGTTTCATCTGTTATTAGCATTGAATTATTTGTCATCTTAATGTTGTCTAAAAAGAAGTAAGTGTAAGCCAGACATAAGTTCCATATGCCTGTGGCTCTTTTTTAGAGTTAATATATAGAGTTAAAGCATATTTATAAATTAAATATAATTAGAGCTATAAAAATCAGGAAAGTTGAGTTATAAACATGAAAGAAACACGCCAAATGATGGCAAAATTGTTATTGACAGCATTAAGTTTGATAGTAAAATGTTTGGCTACATATTTATGTTTATATTTATTCTTTATTTTGGGCAAACTGCCACATAGTTAACAACTGAGTTATACATAGACCTTTTTTATTCTTCTTAATATTAAGAGTCGCCAGGATCCTTCCTGTTTCTGTCTGCGCCCAGAGCTGATCCTGTGCCACAGCGCTCCATACCCAAATACTTCCAGGAGAGAGCTGGTTTCACGAGAGTGCTGGCACACCTGTGAGCACATGAAAGACCACCACTTCTGCTCTGAGGAACCTGACTGGAACCCTCAGGACACAGGAACCAAGGAGCAGCCTGGGACAGGACCCTTCCAGTTTCCATCTGCTCCCAGAGCTGACTATGTGCCATAACACTCCATTCCCAAATATTGCTGGGAAAAAGCTGGTCTCCCAGGACTGCTGGCATACCTGTAAGCACAAGTAACACCATCACTCTGCTCAAATTCCTGGCCCAAATGGGACCAGTCCAGAGCCATCTGGACACAGGGATTAAGGAACAGTCGGGGACAGGGTCCTTCCAGTTTCTGTCTGCTCCCTGGAGTTGACACTGTGCCACAGCTCTCCATACCCAAATTCATCTGGGAGAGACCTGGTCTCCCAGGAGTACTAACACACAGGCTTGAAGGAAGGACAAGCCACAGTCGAGAAACAGCAAAACCAGCTAACATCAGAGATATACAGATGGCAAGAGGAAGCAACAGAAACCAAGGTAACTTGGCATCATTAGAACACAGTTCTCCCAACCACAGCAAGCCCTGGATACCCCAACACACCAGAAAGGCAAGACTCTCATTTAAAGTCACATCTCATGATGAAGATAGAGGACTTTAAGAAGGACATAAATAACTCCCTAAAAAGAAATACAGGAGAACACAAGTAAAAAGGTAGAAGCCCTTGAAGAGGAAAATCCCTTAAAAAATTACAGGAAAACACAACCAGACGGGTGAAGGAATTGAACAAAACCATCCAGGATCTAAAAATAGAAATAGTATCAATAAGGAAATCACAAAGAGAGACAACACTGGAGATAGAAAACCTAGGAAAGAGATTAGGAGTCATACATGCAAGCATTACCAACAGAATACAAGAGATAGAAGAGAGAATCTCAGGTGTAGAAGATACCATAGAAAACATTGACACAGCAGTCAAAGAAAATGCAAAATGCAAGAAGATCTTAACCCAAAACATCCAGGAAATCCAGGACACAATGAGAAGACCCAACCTAAGGAAAATAGATATAGAAGAGAGTGAAGATTCCCAACTTAAAGGGTCAGTAACTATCTTCAACAAAATTATAGACGAAAACTTCCCTAACCTAAAGAAAGAGATACCCATGAACATACAAGAAGCTTACAGAACTCCAAATAGATTGGACCAGAAAAGAAATTCCTCACTTCACATAATAGTCAAAACATCCAAATGCACAAAACAAAGAAAGAATATTAAAAGCAGTAAGGGAAAAAGGCAAGTAACATATAAAGGCAAACCTATTAGAATTACACCAGACTTCTCACCAGAGACTATGAAAGCTAGAAGATCCTGGTCAGCTATCATACAGACCCTAAGAGAACATAAATGCCAGCCCAGACTACTATACCCAACAAAGTTCCCAATTACCATAGATGGAGAAACCAAGATATTCCACTTCAAAACAAATTTACACAAAATCTTTCCACAAATCCCTCCCTACAAAGAATGATAGATGGAAAACTCCAGCACAAGGAGGGAAACTACACCCTAGTAAAGGCAAGAAAATAATCTTTCAACAAACCTAAAGGAAGATAGCTACACAAACATAATTCCACCTCTAACAACAAAAAATAACCAGGAGAAACAATCTCTATCCCTTAATATCTCTTAACATCAATGGACTCAATTCCCCAATAAAAAGACATAGACTAACAGACTGGATATGTAAGCAGGACCCAACATTTTGCTGCATACAGGAAATACACTTCAGTGTCAAAGACAGACACTACCTCAGAGTAAAGGGCTGGAAAACAATTTGCCAAGAAAATGGTCCCAAGAAACAAGTTGCAGTAGCCATTCCAATATCGAATAAAAGCAACTTACAACCAAAAGTTACCTAAAAAAGATAAGGAAGGACACTTTATACTCATCAAAGGAAAAATCTACAAAGAAGAACTCTCAATTCTGAATATCTATGTTCCAAATGCAAGGGCATCCACATTCATAAAAGAAACTTTACTAAAGCTCAAAGCACACATTGTACCTCCTAAAATAATAGTGGGAGACTTCAACATCCCACTCTCAGCAATGGGCAGATCATGGAAACAGAAACTAAACAGAGACACAGTGAAACTAACAGAAGCTATGAACCAAATAGATTTAACATATCTATAGAACATTTTATCCTAAAACAAAAGAATATACCTTCTTCTCAGCACCTCATGGTACCTACTCCAGACTTTGACCATATAATCAGCCACAAAACAGTCTTCAACAGATACAAGAAGAGTGAAATAATTCCATGCATCCTATCAGATCACCACAGACTAAGGCTGGCCTTCAATAAGAACATAAACAACAGAAAGCCCACATACACATGGAAGCTGAACATGCCCTACTCAATGATAACTTGGTCGAGGAAGAAATAAAGAAATAAAAGACTTTTTAGAATTTAATGAAAATGAGTGCATAACATACCCAGACTTATGGGACACAATGAAGACAATGCTAAGAGGAAAACTCATAGCTCTGAGTGTCTCCAAAAAGAAACTGGAGAGAGCTTACACTAGCAACTAAACAGCACACCTAAAAATTCTACAACAAAAAGAAACAAATACACCCAAGAGGAGTAGATGGCAGGAAATAATCAAACTCAGGCCTGAAATCAACCAAGTAGAAACAAGGAGAACTATACAAAGAGTCAACAAAACCAGGAGCTGGTTCTTTGAGAAAATCTTTCCTTCCTTCCTTTGTTCCTCCCTTCCTTCCCTTTCTTCCTTCCTTCCTTCCTTCCTTCCTTCCTTCCTTCCTTCCTTCCTTTCTTTCTTTCTTTCTTCCTTTCTTTCTTTCTTTCTTTCTTCCTTTCTTTCTTTCTTCCTTTCTTTCTTTCTTCCTTTCTTTATTTCTTTTTCTTCCTTCCTTTCTTCCTTCCTTTCTTTCTTTCTTTCTTTCTTTCTTTCTTTCTTTCTTTCTTTCTTTCTTTCTTTCTTTCTATCAAATATAGTCTAACAGCAATCAAACTAAAAGAGGAAACTTCAGTTGAGAAACTGTCTCAATCAGATTGTCTAGTAGGCAAAAGATGATTGGGTATTTTCGTGACTGATGATTTACTATTGCTAGTGCCAATCCCTGAACAGCTGGAATAAGAAATCAGTTTGTACAAGGTCATAATTCTGTTCCTTCATGACCTCTTCTTCAGTTCCTGCCTCCAAGTTCACATTTGATTTCCTGACCTGAACACAATTCATAATGTACTGTAAGATGAAATAAACTCTTTCCTCTAAGAAAATAGGTTTATTAATATGAACATTAAGAGTCCCAACTATTTGCCCTACTCAGGGAAATATATTCACACTGTAACATTCTCTGCCAATTGAAAATACTAAGTACTGTGTGTTGCTTACTTTTCTTGTTCCTGTAACAAAATCCCCAACAAAGCAGTTTAAAAGAAGTAAGTCAGAACAATCAGACCCCTCCATGTGCAGTCCTTGGTTGGTGGTTGAGACCCTGGGAGCTCTGAGGG
>NW_022196895.1:41567781-41572784 GCF_008632895.1 Mastomys coucha | reverse complement strand
GTTCGAGGCCAGCCTGGTCTACAGAGTGAGTTCCAGGACAGCCAAGGCTACATAGAGAAACTCTGTCTTGAAAAAAACAAAAAACAAAACAAAACCAAAAAACAAGAAGTAAGTCTTACTTTTGTTTAGAGTTCCAAGGCTTCAGTTTGCCATAGTAGTGAAGACAGGGTTGAGCAGTTCCCTCTATGGTGGGGGGAACATGAAATAATGGCTTACTTATTTGGTGGCAGACAGAATGCAGTGACAGGCTATAAGAGGCCCAAGAACCACACAGTCACACTGTTGATACTAGCCATTTCAGGGCTCAGTGCCAGTTTTCAGTAGTAATTGTTCTTGCATTGTTATAACCAATACACTCAACTTCCAAGGAAGCAAGAATTGCATCTGCACACAGTTCCAGGAAGGTTTCAGTTTGTCAAAGCAAGGAAGGCAAAGCAGAGTGGCTCCATCCAAGGAGCAGAAGCATCCAGTGAAGCCGTGCTGTCATAGCCATGAAGTTCATGTTGTGGCAGAGAGGAACACGGAACTGGACTGAAACAAGGGCTGGGTTGCCACCTTCAGAGACCCTTCTCCAGAGACTTGCTTCTACCGGCTATGCTCACTCTCCCTCCTAATGGCTCCACAGTGTCTAAATACTGTTCCCATCTGGAGACCAACCACTAAAAGTGTGAGTCTATGGAATATATTTTAGACTCAAACCATAACAAATTACTTTCAACATACTAAAATGAACTACTTTCAACTACTAAAACATAATTAATAGTTACAAAGTATTTTGTTCATTAAAGATAAGTTTAAAATTGTAGTGACATTTATATTAGTCTTTATATTTAATCCCTCATTCCTAGAATGAGAAAGAATAAGAAATTATAGTTTACTATAATTAGTGACTAAATAATACATAGAAACAATAAAATTTGAAAAAGTCTACATTCAATATAAGTAAATTATTTATATCTGATTTTTAAAAATGTTACTGTGCCTGTACTTTTGCTGGCCATATGATGGATAAATTCCACTTTTCTGTTCTAACTGCTTCAAACCTTCTTTTATGCATTATGCTAAGATGTTGTTTGGACTTTTTGACAAGCACATAATTGCAAACTTACATGCAAATGTAGTCCATGAAATCATTTCTTAGTTCTCATTTTAGGATTATTCTCCAGAAAAATCTTATGTGATGAGTAGAAATTTCAGTCCACACAACTATAATTTTGGTTAATTTGAGGTTCCACAATGTCTTAGTTTACTTTCTGTTGCTATAACATAACATGTAAAACTGGCAAAATTATAAAGAAAAGGGGTTTCTTCTGGCTGACAGTTCTTGAGGCAGTCCAAGATTGAGCAGCCATAATGAACTAAGACCTTATAGTACTTTCCTATGGCAGAAAAGTTCAGAAACAAATGGGGCTTATGCAGAAATGCCAAACCATGGGGGGGGGGTCTCACTTACTTTATGATCTTCTAGTCTCATAAGAAAGTCATTAATCATCTTGAGTTGTGAAGTCTCCATTGCCTCCCAACACCACTGTGTTGGGAATAAAATAAGTCCCAGAGGGGCAAACCATATTCAAACTATAACACTGAGGGTTTAACCCGATTTTTGTTTTGGGTCAGAGACCTTATGTCTGTCTCAGATATTGTCTCTTGGGGTAATCACCCAGAGTGTACCCTGCTGAGATGCCTCATTTTTAATTGTGGCTTTCCTGGGGTTTTCTGCATCCTAAGCTGCAGTCTCAAGACCTCCCAGGCATCCAAGCTTTCAGAGCTGTCAATGTCTCTGTCACACGGGAGATGTTGAGTTGCCTCTACATTCATCTGGCTCCTGAAACTTTCCTTGGGTCTGGCACATAGATCATTGTGCTATGCCATTGCCAAAGCCTGGTGTGAAGAACACTGTGAGAGTGTGTCAGGCTATATGCTCAGACATAACATGCAAACATTTTGTCTGTTCCTAAAGTATGACAGATGTGACAAATCCTTAAAACTTGCCACCCCTCTGAAATTTTTCTCAGGGACTGGGACACAAAATCTTTCTCTTCTTTGTCCATGTATCTCACGGGTTCCATCTTTTTTTTTTTTCCCTGAGTCTTACCATGGAGAAGTACTAGATTGCAACTCTCATTTTTAAAGGACTATAAATATTGAATGTCATTTTGTTCCCATATACATTTTCTCCCATATAAATTTTTATTTTAATTAGTTTAAGTAAATTGGCATAAGTGAGGATATGTATACATTTTCATGCTTTGCTTTCTTTTTCCTATTGGTCAGGTGGTGACTATATTTCTGTGTTGTGCTTCCAGACCCATAAGGCTGTTCCACTGACCACCGATGCCGAGCTATTAGTCAAAAGCCCCCATTTCCTTACTTCTCAGTGCTACTTGTAGGACCAATCAAACTGTCTATAATGGAATGACTTTCTGATGGTAACTTTTCTCTTTCCTTTTCCAGTCTGTCCCTCACTCAGTAAAGAGGATTTTTTGACAAAAGACGCCATAAACTTGAAAGAGAGCGAAGAGGTGGGTGGGAGGGCTTCAAGGTAGAAAGGGGGGCTGTGGTATGGGGAGGGTGTTCAGTATAACGAGCAGGCAGAAAGAGACATGCAGTGAAAAACAAAGAAATTTATGGAAACAAAAAGGTCTTAAGTGTATTCATGAAATCTGTTGAACAGGATGCGTAGTAAGTAGATAACTGAGTTTTGTAAGAAATAGTTTATAAGAGTTTTGCTAGTGAACTTCCAGAGCTAAATAATTAGGCAACAGTAGAGTCATTTCAGAAGCTCAGGCACTGAAGGCAGAACCTTAATCAAGGAGGTCAGAGCACATGCAAAAAGCAAGACTGTGCTATCAGGATGTACCACCCAAGATGTAATTTAAGTTCCCTCTATCCCTGCATATGGACTCACTGGCTGTCAAGGGGGCCAGTGTTGTTGGAAAGTCAGGATTTGTATTTTAAAGTCTCTCTCTATACCTTCCACCTGATTCTGCCTTCCCCAGGTGCCTGCCCAGTGTTGGAAGACAATGGTTCTCACCAGATAAGTTTATAAGTGAAAGCATCCCCTTTGTCCTCCACTTGGAGTCAGCCTTTGCTCCAGGGAGAATGGGCTGAAGAATTCATGGTCTGAGCCCTGGGTTTGACGTTTTATTTCTTCTACAGCTTCTCAGTAGACAGAAATGGAAAGAACCTAAACACGCCTAAACATATATAAACATACTTTTATATTTCAAAGTTCTAATCCATAGTACTCAATACTTTGGCCTGTACAATGCTGTTAAATTCCTTTTTTTCAACACAGAGAAACCTGTTTCCATTTTCCTCAGAATATTTGTCTACTTGGCTCTACAGTGAGTCATTTCAGAACTGCTAACTTAAGCTATTGAAAAAGAGAAAAGAAAAATATCACTAAAATAACTGTTTAATACATTTTTCAGACTAAAGTTACTTATTTAAAACAACATCCATAAGTGAATTTGTGTTGAATTAATGATAAATTCTTTTTTAATTTTATTTTTTTCCATTGAGAAATGCATACAGTATATTTTGGTTATACTTATCTGCCCTTCCCTCCTTTTCCCAGACCTCTGATACACCCCCCCACACACATATTTTATTTTCTTATTTTTCTGTTGTTTTTATTTTTTATTTTTTGTGATTTTTTTTGTTTTTTATTTATTTATTGCCCCGACCCGTCTACCCTCTGACTTTTCCACATCCCATACCTCCTTCTCACCCCCTGTCTCCATGAGGATGTCCCCACCATTTACCCCCACACAACTAGACCTCTAAACTCCCTGGGGCCTCCAGTCTTTTGAGGGTTAGGTGCACCTTCTCTCACTGAACCCAGACCAGGCAGTCCTCTGTTGTATGTGTGTTGGGGGCCTCATATCAGTTGGTGTATGCTGTCTGGTTGGTGGTCCAGTGTTTGAGAGATTTCGGGGGTCCAGGTTAATTGAGACTGCTGATCCTCTTATAGGGTCACCCTCCTCCTCAGCTTCTTCCAGCCTTTTTTAAATTCAACCACAGGGGGCAGCAGCTTCTGTCCATTTGGTTGGGTGCAAATATCTGCATCTGACATTTTCAGGGCTTGTTCGGTCTTCCGGAGTACGATCATGATAGGTTCCTTTTTGTGAGCACTCCATAGCCTCAGTAATAGTGTAAGACCTTGGAACCTTCTCTTGAGCTAGATCCCACTTTGAGCCTGTCACTGGACCTTCTTTTCCTCAGGCTCCTCTCCACTTCCATCCCTGCAGTTCCTTGAGACAGGAACAATTATGGATCAAAGTTTTGACTGTGGGATGGCAATCCCCTCCCTCACTTGATGCCCCGTCTTCCTACTGGAGGTGTGCTCTATAAGTTCCCTCTCCCTAATGTCAAGCATGTTATCTAAGGTCTTAAGGACTGTCTTTGAACCCTTAAGTGGCACACTGGTTCTAAGTAGCGTCTGTATGAACATCCATCGGAGCACAGGAAACCTCGATGTTAACTTCTTGTCCTCACTAATTGTACTATGCTTATGTAAGATGTGACCTAGCTCATACCTGTAACCTCAACCCTTAGGAGGTGGAGGCTAAAAGATTAGTGCAAGGTAATACCCTGGGCTGCATAGTTCTGTGCCTGTGTAGGTGACAGAGAGCTGCTGTCTTTTTTTTTTTTCATTTTTTAAAAAAAGTATTTATTTATTTACAATTCAGCCATTATCCCCCTCTCAGTCCCCCCTCACAGTTCTTTACCTCCTCCTCCGTCCCTAAGTGGATGGGCCCCCACCAGACATCAACTCAAGAGACCTCCCCGCTTCCTGAGGTTTCAAGTCTCTTGAGAACTTTCCCACTGAGGCCAGAAATTTTGACTGTGGGATGGCAACCCTATCCCTCCTCTTGAGACCCTGTCTAGCTCCTGGAGGTGAACTCTTCAAGTTTTCTCTAACCCCTGTTAGACACTTCATCTAAGATCACTCCTATTGAGTCCTGAGTCTCTTACCTCTCAGGTCTCTGGTACTTTCT
>NW_022196895.1:41490963-41567235 GCF_008632895.1 Mastomys coucha | reverse complement strand
GGAATGGAGCTCACCCTGACCTGAGATTAGTATATCCAACAAGACTCCATTGGAGACAATTAACTTTATCTTTGCCAGTGGCTATGAATTGCAGGTCGCTTCCCTATTGGGAGTGAGAGAGAGCCCATGTCCATTTTCTCTTCTCAGCATGTGTCTCTATCTGCCTTGAACTTGTGCAGAGAGCTGCTGTCTTAAAAAAACAAAAGCAAAGATCTAAATTTGTAAACATTAAAGGAAGTAAATGAGGCAATGTAGAAAACAAAAATCAAAAAACAAAAAACCCCAAAGAAAACAACAAAACAGACAAACAGAAAACTTGTAATTATTTTTGTTCTATGTGACTTCATGATTAGTTCACTCTGTTAAACTACATTGAAATTGAAGTTTTATCAGTTTAACACAAACATCTTTTGTGCTTTTCTACTTTCCCCTTTGAATCCCATTATTATTCTTACGTGGTTACGGTCTATTTGTTTATTTATTTATTTATCTATGTATTTATTTATACCAACCTGAATAGCTTGTTCTATCATTTTATTTTACATAGCTTTTGTAAGTAGAGAGAAACCAGATTGCTGTATTATGTGAGGAAGGTTACTTCCCATTTTCTTCTTTCAAACACTGGAACTTGCATCAGGCCGCTATGCTTTGTTCCATCCCGGATGCCTTGCATTGTGCTTTCTCATTCACTTTTATCCTTTCTTGCTGTCTTACTGAAGATATTTTTAAGCTTGTATGTCTGAATATTTTAATCAATTCAAAACTATATAATTACCTATATTTTCAAATACACATTTTTATTAAATGTCTTTGTTATTTTTTTCTCTAGAAATATAACCTCATTTTAAAGGCAGTATTGTGCTTTCTGCTAATTTGTGAAGCCTCTACTATTAATAATACAAAGGAAATACCTTTGAGGTAGTGCTTTCTAGAGAGAGGATACAGGATTCTCCTGAGCATGGAAAGGTTCCCAACCTTGATGTTTCTTCATTAGAAAGCATCTGCCTTGTGTTCATCCTTACAGCTACCCAGGTTGTAAGCAGATGAGGGCTTTGTCATCAGTATTGTGTCAAGATGATACATAATTCTTTGAGTCCTGAAAACATGCTTTAAGACATGCGGTAGTAGAATAAAGTTAATGTTTCAGAGAAATGAAATGAAACTTATTTGATTGCACTTAGCCGTGGAGACTAGTAATATTTCTTTATAATATAATATATATTTTTCCTTTCCAGACGCAACAATAACAGGGCCACATTAAATCCTTTAAATGAATGAATTCACTGTTACTTTCCTCTCAGAGGTACTACAATTTCACTCAACAGAAAGACAAGTTCATTTTAGACTTCTATTCCTAAAGCACACTAAACTATGAATGTTTAACGTAACAGTTCCACTTTAAATAAAAAGAAAGGGAGAGGGTAAATGGAATGGTCGAATGAACTTGAGTGTAACTCAGAATCATAAACAATCAAGTTTACATGCAGAACGCAAAGAGACAGGCGTGCAGCTTCTATAGTCTTTTCCGAAAAGACAGTTGATAGTGCAGGGGCCATTTGGCTTATAGGCAGAATAATGTTTTTTTATTTGTATGCTTGTTTGTTTTTGGTTCTGGTGTATGTCATATTGGATGTTTTTCATTGAAGTAATTTTGGTAATTTGATTCTTTTTAGTTATGACATATTTGAGACAGCTTTATATTCACATCTGCTGCCATCATTTATCAACAACTAAGGGTCAGGGAGCCAAAGTCAGCAGGTGAGATGCTAGGGATTAATTACTGGGGTCTTGTTTTGGACAGATAATTGGTGGTATTAGATCTTATAGAGGTGGCACCCCTGAAACTTGTTTGTAATCTGTGATTTATACTTAAACAATCACTATTCCGGGCTACATATGCAAATTCCCTCTCAGTTGAACTAACTCCCAGCCCTCAAATATTTCCATCTTTTAAGCTTAGTAGTTGAGCACTAGACTTTCATTGATCTCAAATAATTTATATTCTATTAAATTTCTTTTAGCAGTTTTGTACACAGATATAGTTGGTCGGGGGGAAAAGGAAGGGAGAGAACTTACTCACTGCTGGTGGGAGTGTGAACTGGTTGCAGCGACTATGCAAATTATCGTGGAGTTCCTCAAAGCACTAAGTATAGAACTCTTATCTGACTCAGATATACCACTCCTGGGCATATATCTAAAGGGCTCTACATTCCACCACAGAGATACTTGCTCCACCGTGTTCATTGCTGGTCTACACACAATAGTGAGGTAATGAAATCAGTCTAGATGTCCATCAGATGGATGAATTGATAATGAATGTGTGGTACATATACCTAATGGAATTTCATTCTGCTGTAAATAAAGATGAAATTATGAAAATTGTCAGTAAATGGGTGGAACTGGAAGAAAAATTATACTCAGCCAGGTAACCCATGCTCTCATATGTAGTCCTAGATTTAAATCTTCAGATTTTTGTATTTAATTTGGAATACCTGTAGAGGCAGGAAACTAGAAAAAAGGTCGTCAGGGTCAGGGGACGCCTCAAGGAAGTGGAGGTAGCATAGCGAAGGTGACATGATAACAAAGATGGCGGGTAAGGGACATGTTTAAGCAGGGATGAGAATAGTTGATGGGGAAAGTGTGAAGAGGAAAGAGATAGAGGGCTTATTGAAACAAATCATTCATAAGAAGTGATGTGGAAACCTATTTCTTTGTAATCCAACTCGAAGGAATGAATCAGGATGCCAATTGCCTGCATGGCTTGGGAATGCTATGCCTAATGACCTTGGATTAGTTAACAAAAACCTGAGCGAGTGACAGGAGTAGGGTACCCCCTTAGGAGATATTGGCCAGAGATACTCCCAGAGGTCTCTAAACAATTCTTGTTGTCATTTTCTTGGTTTCTTATCAAGAAATAAGACCCTATGGCTGAAGTAACAATGCAGGTTGGGTGGAAAATATAGAGGAACCCAACTGGAAGTGAGTAGGAAGCTTCCTTTCTGCTACCCAGCTTTTTATAATACCAGAGAGTGTATCATAATTTGTCAGGAGAGAAAAGACACCCGTGGCATTACCCAGTCATAAGCTATATGAACTATAGTACCCACCTGCCAGGCGAAGATAGTCTCACTGCAATAGGGGCCTAGTTGTTATGGGGGCGACTAAAGGGGAGTTCGTGCCTGATGCTGTGAACTTATGTCAAAACTCATGGCTGTGGAGGACTTAGGCTCCAGAGGGGAATTTACTACTGTTGTCTAGTGTTATTGTTTAGTGTCCAGTTGCCTCTCAATACTTAACCCTCTAGAAATGCTACCCTTGGTCTTAATCAGAGATACTTCTCTGCACAATGAATGGCAGCAAATACACCTACTAGTCACTGCTCAAGGTACCGAGAGGAAGCAATGGCTGCGTGTTCAACCTTAAACAAATAGTCTTACTCAAAGTGTTTTTAAGTAGTAAGATTGGTCAAGAAAAAAAAATAATTAGCTTGTAGGGTATGGTGGCGGGCACCTGTAGTTCCATGGTGGGACTTTGAGGACTATGAGATTAAGTCCAGCCTGAGCTTAGTAGTGAGATCCTGTCACACGAAAATAAGGGAAAAAATATTGAACAATCTTACCTTGTTCATATGCTTGTGTTTTAGAGCAGGCAGAGTGGGAGTTCCCTGAAAACTGAATGAATTCATGAGAGAGGAACTTACTTCCCATATTAAGTACACTTTAGTAATAGTAAGACACTCGCAGTGACCTCATCCGTACCATACAAATGTATGTGTGTTACTGAAAGGATTACATAAAACTCATCTTTCACAGATTTCAAAAGAGCTGGGTCACGTAGGGAGACACAAAAGCCTTCCAAGGCTTGTGAAGTGCTGCTGGGAACAGCTATGGAAAAAGCTCCTACTGTCCGGCTTTCAAACTGACTGTAGTGTTTGGCTACTGTCCCCTCTTGTGTTCAGGTTTTAGTTGGATCCAAATGTGAACAGGCTTCTAACACATCACATCTTCGGTCCTAACTGATCTAACTGGATCACATCCCTGCTATTCACACTGCCATCAGAAGGGCATGCACTTTCAGTGTAACTGGAGAAACGGGCATTTTATGGGGTGTGGAGTACCAGTGTTTTTAAAACATCAACCTGGAAACGTGTGAAACGGTAATGTGTGCAATGTTTCTGGGTGTGCTGACTTTACATATTAAACAGCAGCACCAGAAAGCACCCTTCACAAGGGTATGCATCTTTTCTCCTTTGCTTAACAAACTAGTAAAGACCAGCCCAGAACGCACTCTAGCGGTGATGACAGTGAGATGAGCGATTTCTATTGCTCTGTCCTTGCTCCTGTAGACTCCAGTCAATCCCCGTCTCGTAAGAATTTTGTCAAATAACCAGATGAATTGTGTTATGCAGTGGAATGACGGGACAGTTCAGTGGAGACACAGAAGTGACAATAGTAAGTTGTTACGTTCTGGGAAAAGTTGGAACAAAGCATCCTGATGATATTCTGGTTCACATTAACAATAGCAAGAGGATGAGAAAATAGATGTACTAATCTGGAGTCTAGAAAATTTATTTCAAAAACTAGATAAGTAAAGGAAGGGATTGGATTTATAACCTGCATTCCATAGTGTTAGGAGCTACAAGAAGAAAGGCAGATAGTGAGGATATTTAATCCTTGTGGCCTTATTCTGAACATAGTAATAAAAATAATCCCCACCACCTAGAGATCAATACCAGTCTCTATAAAACTCTAAAGATATGTGCCTTATGCTATCCATTCTATATATGGGTAGGAGATTAGATCTAAAGGATGAACATCATTCAAGGGCACAGAACTAGGAGTAGGCAGAGATAAATCATGAGTCCTGGCTAGAGTCTACTCTATCATGTCGGTCTTTTTTCAAGGCTGGACAAAGTTTAAACAAAACAAAACAACAAAAACAAGAGGGTTAATATCAACTCTAAGCAAGAGCTTCTTATTCAGTGCCTGTGCACTGCTTTCACACATAATGGCTGGATCATTCCAGGCACTTTTCTGAAGAGCCTCTTGGAAAACAGCCACGAAGAAAGGAGAAAATAAGGAGAAAGGCGCTGAAGGTTTCCAAGTTGAACACCACTTATGCATTTGGCTTGTCTTCACTTCTTTTTTTTTTTCTAATGGCTAGCAAAGACACATTGTTTGCATAAGAAAATCGGGGGAAGTTACTGAAGAAGAAAGTGCCTGCAATTTACAATGATATACGCTGACGATGGAGAAAGAGGGCAGAGCGTGGCCAGCCAGAAGAGCAACAGAACTCAAATTTTTACTGAGTATTCTGAAGTGCACATTGCAGACGTAAGACTCTCTAAGGATTCTGCCTAATGTTCAAAGCCATTTGAAGGGAGATTTGATAATACCACATAAAGGGGATTTAAGGAAGCAGGATCATGACAGGCGTGTCTTTTGAGTGGATGGGTCTCTCGCCTCTTTTAAGTTGTGACTATTTTGCATTAAAAAAAGAGAAGAAAGATATATCTGTCTGTCTTCATATACTTTGTACAAAGGGACAGTAAAGATGAGATTAATTTGAAACACAAAAGAGTACCCAGTCCAGAGGAGCGATGGTGAAGAGGAAGAAAATGGACAGAACACAATACAACTTAAATTTAAACTCCCCTTTTCTTTTTCTCTCTGCAAGAAGAGAAGCAATGCATTATTTTTGCTACTCTTTTGGATTGCCAACTGATCAGTAGAGTGATAATTAAACTTAATTATGTCGACTCTGATTTTAGTCACCACAGAGGTAGAAAACACAAGAATTAACTACATCAATTACAAGAACATATCGTCTTTTCAAAAATGTTCTCCTTCTTTCAGTGTTTGTACCAAATATTTGCTTCATTCTTGTATGAGATCCAAAATATATAAAAAGACAGTTTAAATGCATCTATGAATGAGAAATCTTGATGAGGTAAGATGTTGACATTTGTTTAACTCCACAGCATGTATTCATAAGCAGTGTTATCATCTGTCTTTAGAATTAAAGGACTTTCCAGGCCAGTCTTCATCCAGCAGAGATGTAAATATATAAGAAGGATTGGTTTCAGCAACTCTGGATAGTTAATAATAAGTAGATCTCCTGCTGTCTCAAACACTGTACTTGGTCTTAGATGGTAGCTGATTTTTTTTTTTTTTTGAAATTATAGAGATTAGAATGGGAAGGTTGTTTTTTTCTATTGAACTATGCAAAGCAGATCAAATATATCACTGCAGCTTTTGTTAAAGAAGAAAATAATAATGCTTGAATCTTCCAGCCCTGAATTTGACCAATAGAGGATATAGGGCATACAGTTAGGAAGGCAGCGTAAGGCTTCTGAACAGACTTTTCTAAACTGAATACTTTTCAGGTTCTGACCAATGGAAGCAAGTTGTCTTCAGAGTGTGTGACAGAGGCTGTGATTCATCACAGTGCATTGGCCCTGTCACTTCATCTCAGTTCTTCCTGCAGGGTCTAGGAGACAACTCGGTGTAAGGGAATTCCATGTGGTCCCCTCAACCCAGCCATTTAAAACTTAGTTTCTTCTTATGGTGGCTTTGCACTGCACTTGCAGCCTTAACTATCCAGCTTCCATTCCCAGACGACTCTTGATATAAATATGGACCATTTGTGACATTTACCGTATGTCATTACTAGAATCCAAGAAAGAGTCATATGTTAGGAAGGGTTGGGTTTTGCTCATATATATTTATTATTCTGATGGCAATCTATGTACTGATATATAGATATGTGGATAGATGTGTCTATGGCAAATACTGAAGAGTATAGCCTGGGGCTTTCATGGAAAATGAACTAGGAAATTGGAATCTACTAGTTTGGACCTGAAATTATGCAACATGAGTTGACAGAGAGCGATGTCCTTTGATAGTTCTTTCATGTATATTTGCTTGTAAAATAGGAGGAACCATCCAAAGCATTGCTTTTCCCTTGTTTGCAAATGTCCGGATAAAAGTGTCCAAGTTTCCATATCATCTGGAAGCAAAGTACACAAAAATATACTGTCAACTGAAAGCAGGGTGAGGGTAAAAGACCTTGCTATTAATATTTCAGGAAGGAAAGTCTTCACGAATCAGAAGTGGAAGAGTTTAGTCTTTTTCATACCAGGAGAAATTTGGGAAACCAAAGTTTTACCAACATGGATCATATAATAGCCAGTCATGGTACCCTGAAAACAGTGTGAGTGGTAAAGTTATAGAGACAGGAAGAGACCAAACAAATATGTGCAGAAATTAACTTTTTTTTATTATATATCATATAATGTAGTAGTAAAGTTTGTTTGAAGTGCATGAATAAAAAGTTAGTGAAATTACAGGAGGAACAATCTATATAGCAATAATTGGTGCATTCCCTGTGCATCTGAAAGAAAAAAAAAAAGAGTTTTCACTCATATTTTGGCCTAAAACTTAGTGTTCAGGTTCCCAAGATTCTGACATCAGAACCCGGATAACGCTGATTAGAACCATAGGGGCTTTACAATAAAAGCTAAAATATTGACCATATGATGGCAAAAAGTCTTATTTTGTGGTTAACTGATTCTCTTCTAGCTACTCTCTGATGAAGTTGGTGGCGCTGTGGAGGAGGACCGTCGCCTCCTGGACGAGGACCGGGAACGCTCAGCATTGTAGGTGACATGCTTGTCGTAGTTCTCCATCTGGGTCTCAATGAAGTCCCTTTGCTGCTGTCTTATGGTCTGGCTGATAAGCCCAGGGAGGGCGTGAATGCTACCAATCAAAGTCTCTAGTTTGGTTTCCAGGGTGACAATCCTTTTCTCAAAGTCTTCACTCCTTTCGTTTAAGTCGGAAATCATGTCATACATGATATTCTGGGTCTGGAAAACAAGAATAAGGAGAGAGAGACAGAGAAGTAAGAGGCTTAATGACTCTTGACTCAGAATCAAACTGTCAACGCTTCATGCTTCAGCACTAGCCTCTTGCCAGTGACAGGTGTGTCAGCTAATGGAAGAGTTTAGGTCACAAAGCAAATTCCGTGTATCCCCCACCCCCTTTATTCCATGTATTCTTAGTGCTGAACTTTAAATGTATGATGACAGACTAGTTATGATTTAGAAAGCATGGTGTAGTGGAATGCCCGATGATTTGAGGTGGCATAAAGATAGATGGAAATGTTTCAATTTAATATTTATGTGTGCTGATGATTCTTATATAAGTTAGCATATCAGATATATTTTTCAACATGTGACATTACAACATGGCCAATTTTTATGATAACAGTAAGATTTAAGGAAGGAAAAAAAATGTCAGATGACAGCGAGGTGTAAAAACATAACAGAGGAGTAGGGATAAAAGTGTAGGATCAATGGATTTGATCAGATAACTTAGTAATTTAAAGCAATCAATACACATCTTCTGCTGCCTTAGGTTTCAAATCTCAGATCTCTTTTTGTTGAATCCAACCCAAAATTTCACAGATAAGATGTAAAATAATACAAACCCAAAATAAGATCAATAGTGGTGGAGGATTCTAAGTTACTAGTCTAGGGCTGGGGGTCAAACTAAGTGGTTAAGCTTTTGCCTAATGGTCACAAAGCACTGTGTGTATTCTCTGCACCAGGCAAGCAAACCTTTACAGTCCACCTTCCTGGAACGGTCTATTGAGAGCCACATGGTCTGAAGGATGAATGTGAAATGCTGTCTTTGTACAGGAAGCTGAAGTTGTCTTGACCAGAGGCAGTCATGAGTCTGAGTCTTGGTTACAGTTCCTGAACCAAGTTACTTGGAGAGGGATTCCAAGGCTCAGCGGCTCAGAGCAAGGGATGGGAAGGGGCGGCTAAGGGGATGGGAGAGATATGCTACACCCAGTCTAGTGCCGCCTTTCTCAAATCCAAGGCCCCTTGGGTCTCTTTTGTACTTCATGTCTTTCTTGTATCTCTTCCAGCTTCACAGCTGTTTAAAGATGACAGAGGAACTGACAGAAGGAGCCATTCAGAACACAGGCATTTTGTTTTGGTTGTGCCATAGACACAGGGAGCTCTAATTTCAGTTTTATTACATTCTTGGGGAAACTGAACAATATCTGTTCATTAGAAAGATACTGGGCCAGGTGGTGGTGGTGCACGCCTTTAATCCCAGCACTTGGGAGTCAGAGGCAGGCAGATTTCTGAGTTTGAGGCCAGCCTGGTCTACAGAGTTCTAGGACAGACAGGGCTACACAGAGAAACCCTGTCTCGAAAAACCAAAAAAAAAAAAAAAAAAAAAAAAAAAAAAAAAAAAGAAAGATATTGGACTCTTATGACATGTTTCCGTTTCCTCTCATGGTCAGAGTATACATGGCACTGCATAAATAACTCAGATTTTACCTTGTATATACCTTTGATGTATAGGAGTAGTACTGGGGATGCCAAATGTCTAATTTTCACAGATTATACTTGGAGACTTGGCAAAAACAGAATATGATTTATTAAACATAAAACAGGACACATATAACTTAGTATTGTCTCTGCCAAAGCAATTGTGCTAAAAGGCAGAACATATACATACTTCTATTCTAGAGCCTCCTTTAGAACTAGCTGAAGTAGATGCAATGTTTACACAGTTGATAAATATTCATATTCTCAGAGTGGCTGTTACTTATGGAGGAACAATAAAAAAGCAGATAAATCTTGTAAATGTTACAAAGAACTAGAAAACTATTAATGCACTTGGTAAAAAGAAGTATGATTGTTAAATAATGGAGAATGCCAGAAAAGTGAATGTGTGTGTGTGTGTGTGTGTGTGTGTGTGTGTGTGTGTTGACCACATATTTTAGTTTAGAATATAATTCTGGGATTTTTAAAACAATTTATATAGGTTTGGGCTTGCTTACAAATATGAATTAGAATAAGAATGATGAGTTCTATTTATCTCAGAACCTCACAGTCATGTTCAAGACATAGTTCTGTCCTCCCAGGGACGAGACATCATTTCATATTCTACTGAGGTATTTTATGGTATTTCCAGCACACTCCCCTATGGAACCTTTTAGTACTGGGACTGTATAATGTACATAGGAAAAGAGCATATGAACTCAGCACATAGTTTAGAAAATGTTTCTCAGTTGGGTCTTCCTTTTGGGGTAGTTTGATAGATTGGTTTATTAAGTGTGTAGAGGCTTCTTTGGAAGCACTGCCCATTGCTCTGCATGGTCAGTTTCAAGGGATTACAACCCTAAGGGCTGAGCTCATCAGGGTTACCTTTGCCAGGTCCACGAGGGTATTTGCTTGGTCATTCAGTTTCCTCTGTTCCATCTTCACACTTCTTAATCTAAAAGACAGAATCTGAAGTTAGAAAGGTCCTCCAGGTTTCCCTGGCGATGTGACTGCTTTCCAAGGGCATGCACAAAATCCACAAGAGCAAGTAACTGCATGGATAATGCCTTGAAATATTTGGGGGGGTAAAGTCCACACTGGTTATGTATCTGGTACAATGAGAAGCATGCTTCCCCAACACCGCAAAAAAGAAAGGAGAGCAAGAGATGAGATGTCCTTAGGACAACTATGTACCAGGTAAGTTGAATTCAGGAGGACTCATAAGGATTTAACCGTATGAGAAAAAGCCAAAACATTCCTTAAAGCCCCAGTATCGTGACAGATAGACATAGGAAGAAATATGCAAAGCAACTGGGATTTCATCATGTTGAGCAATGGATGCCTTCCTATGCCTACATGACTAGATACAGGTATCAACCCTGTTTAGTCTGAAATGAATTGGGTTAGGCATTTGAACCTGATGAAAACACAGTGATAAGTGAGATTCTTGTTAACAAAAACCACTTTTATTCAACCAGCAGCAAGATAACTCAAAACATATAATTTTCTTACCCTATTTCCCTTGGCTTTCCCTTAAAATGACATTGAATTTGAACAGAGGCCAGACCGTTTCCTTGGGAGAATCTCTTTTAGCTTCTATTGTTTGTTTTGTTTTGCTTTGTATGGCAAAAGAGCTGGTAGATACAATTTTTGTCTTTAAGGTTATTTTTAGTTACTTTAATATGTTATTGCATGTATTTGATTGACAGTCACAAGGCCACTCTTTTAAAAAGCCATTTTTCTAAATGAAAATTCTTACTATCCTTTCACTTATTTACTGTAGTACCACAATAAATATTTATTACATTACTGTTATATTCAACAAATTAAGAATTTACAAGACAAAGGTGGGTTACTGTTTTATAAGCCAGCTATCCAAAGTCCATCTCCAATAAATAAATAAATAAGTTAGTAAATAAATAAATAAATAAATCAGTAGCTTTGAGTGATTTGTGACAAAGGGAAACGAAAATCCATGCTAACCTCACTTTGGTTTTGATAATCATTTACTAAGTATGGTTTCAATGAATGAAGAGAATATTTTATACTATTTAATTTAAATAGGATATAACTACATAAGTGAAAACAAAAACTCACAGGGCAAGATTTTACTGCCAGGGAGATTTTCCTAGTGTGTTTACAGTACTTCGTGACTTTGTCTTGCTCCTAGGACAGCCAGTATATAACTGAATCTGCTCCACAGAGAAGATGCAGCTCCGGCTAGCAAAGAGTTTAAATGCTGACCACCTATAATACAGTCTTAGGCAATACAAAATGGTTCACATTCATCTATTCATTGCTGTTTGTCCATTCAACACTTGGAACCAAGTTAACTGGCTTCTCTGTGTGTTACCAGAAAGATAAAGTTGTAGTCTGAAAGAAATGTACAAATACATTCAATATGTTGTTGGCAGAGTTTTCTCTAAGCACCAAGAAATGTTATAACTCTTGAACTCTACCTTTTATAAAAAAATCAAGCAAAAACCATCCTGACTTTTCTGTGGGCCAGTAAGGAGAAGTACAGTAGGAAAGCCGCAATGTCAACTGTGGCCTCTACTTTCACTGAACCCCCATTTGGCCTTGTTTCGTCAAGTATGGAATGGAGGTTTAGACTAGGGCCATCACTGGTGCTGGAGGTGTCATAAGTGACTTTAAGTGACACTCAAATGCTAAGACATATGGAAATACAGCTTTCCATAGTTTTAACTTTCAAGAGGATCTGGATTATTGCAAGAAAAAGTGTCAGGCAGGTCCTACCCAGTCTTTCCCTCCTGACACCTGCTTAAAATGCTCTTCACAGGGGACGAGGCTGGTCTCCGCTCAGAGCTTTCTAGCCTATGGCTAGAATTCAATATCAGTTTTAAAAATGCCAGGTGATGCCATTTTACTTATTACTGTAAATGCTACCTTTTATGACAGGGACTTACACCAAGTTTTCTTTTAAAATTTAATAATGGCTAGAGTTTAGAGCTCTGGACCAGATACCTCCAGCAATCTTGAGTAAAGAGTCTTGAACTTTGTAAAACAGGAGGAAGTAGAAAGTGGTGGTTGATTAGGTAAAAGTGAGAATTTTTTTCAAAAGCAGTGGGGCCCAGTGTCCTTCTGCTGGCTTTCCAAGCTTCGTCTGACAGTAGAATTTTGCCCGTGGTATTTATTACCAATCTAGACAGCTGACATAGTAACCCTGATTGGAACTCCCTAATGGACTTGGGACTTGTCTTGTGGTTTGCCTGTTGTACGGGACTGCCTTCCTAGACTATCTGCGATATAGGACAGAGAAACCCTGCTCAAGCTGCAGCTGCCAGAATAAAAGGTAACATGCACATGTATAGTACACTTTTTTTTTCCACAAAAAGATTAAGAAACAGATGTTGATTTCTTCCTTGTGAACTTCACTTATCACAGGAAAATATCATGATTTTGGATCACATTTCCATAGCAGCAATCAGACTACCAAAATTCACAAATAAAGGAATCTGCTGGGTGCATGCAGCCAGTAGAAAATTCTGCAAATGTTGAAAGGAACAGCTCACACAACTTACTTCCGAGCTCTATTTTCATTTTGTTGAAATAAAAAGACAAAACAAAAGAAAAGAAACTGTAAAGTATTCCGGAACACAAGATAACATAAGGCGGTGTTCAGTTGTGCACTGGGGGCTCGATTCGTCAGCTGGAAGACCCTGCAGGATCCTGACATTGACACTATTCAATTCATCACCATCCTTTGTTGCCACTATATTCTGCCTACCTGAAGGCACATGGCTTCCTCATAAACCAGAGTTCAGAAGGAAGAACGTACATAAAGTCATGTTGGCCTCTTCACACTTGGTGTTCAAGGGAATAATAGGAAACAAAGGCTTAGAGTGATAGGTATAATGATTCCTTGGAAGGTGGAGAAAATCTTTTCCATATGGGGCTATTCAGAATCCCCTCTAATTATGCACATTAGTTTTTTGGCTCTAGACAAATTCATGTTGATTGATGAATCCATGGTTGAGATAGAAGAATGAAAGAGTTAAAGCTGCTATCAGAAAAAGGGTTGAGAGTTAGAGAGAGAACACTTCACGGCATTGAGTGACAATTCAAAAAGACCAACGCGTTACTGAAAAGAGGGTACTGGCCTAGAGAGTTTAGCATCATCAGAGGCTAGAGAGGTCACTTGTTAGGAAAGAGGCCATAAAATATGGAAAAGAGAAAAGAGTTGAGCTAGAGATGGCTGGCCAAGGAGGAGAGAGCAGCGAAAATTGCTCTCAGGGAAAACAGGAGAGGAACAAAAGCCAGACAAGCTCTAGCAAATGAGTTGTAAGTTTTTGTCCAGCTAGGAAGTTCTGCTTCAGGCAGTGCTGGCAGATGATGCTAAGATACTCCTGAATCTAAACAGTGGGCAGGGCAGGCCCTGAGGAATCGAGCCCTGTGTGCTGTCTTTCATAACGTTACTCTGCATCTTCCAAAATGAAGTTAACATGACAAGTGATTATGCACCATTAGAATCATCTAGCCAAACCTAGCCCTCCCAAATGAACTTACTCTGCTGTAATTGTTCATAAACCTCATGTATCCCCCACAGCAAAGGAAACCCAGTAATGCCCAAACTCTTATAAAACATTTCTGAATGTAATTGGATTGCATCAAATTCCTCTGCTTTGGATGTATACACAGCATATTTTTAAAAGGCAAGAAAAGGATGAGAATGGGAAATGTCTGATGGAAGCAGAAGAATAACAAGGGGTGGCTCTGTCACACTGTCCAGAGCAGCCAGTTGAAGAACTCGAATAAGTTCCTCCCACATGCCCTACTCATCAGGCTAACCCGCCCCGTCAGACAGATTTGCCACTTGTTTTGGGACATTTCATAAAATCATCTTGCTTCTGTAGAGGCTTTTTTTTTTTCATAATATTTTGTGAAAAAAGAAACTTAGAGCAAAGCTAAAAGATTTTGCAGTGAATAAATACCCATATATTATCCCATATTAGTGTGGATGTACTTATATAACTTGAAGCACATGACCAAATAAATTAAATAGCCACCATATCCACACAGTTCCAGGACTGCATTACTAACTCCTTTGGCACATGCTTTGGATTTTTTTCATTGGAAAAATTAATCAAAAAGGCAAATCAAATGTAGCTGTACTTTAGGTCTTGTCACCGACAGGCACATAAAATCCTGGAGTAAATACGAAGCATGGTCAGGACACATGGACATACTCCTCCTTCATTGTCAGCCCTTTATCTTTGGATGTATCTTCTCATACCCAGAAAGGGAAGTTGTCTATCAGACTCAAACAACATAGACTACCATGATTTGCTGTGCCCACTTTAGTAATGTTGGCTTCGTGTGTGGAACAGCTTTAGAGAACACACTTTCTTTCCAACTGAATCCTTTGGGAAAGTGGTTATCTAGATGGGCCTTGGAAACCCAGAGGAAGAATATGAGTCTCTCTTGGGGCCTCTCTCTTGTACAGGGAATGAAAGAAAGTACAACTGTCTGGCTGGAGCTCCGGGGTTGGCCCTGGGTCAGGGAAGCAACTGAGCTCCAAGGAGCAAGCTCCTGCTTTGTGAGCCAGCTCTAATATAATTCTCTCTGTATTTTCCGCTGACTTTACAAAGAATGATTTTAAGATTCTAGCCTTGTCCTTTCCTTACAAGGTGGGGAGAAAAACAGTTGTGAGCCTCGTGACATCACAGAGTTAGAGGAGAAATACCATCCCCTTCTTAGCAGAGTGCATCAGTGGCAATAGGAAAGCACAAGTGAGTGGCTGCAAGCAGTGACGATAAGCTATTCTACCATCTGTGCAAGGCCTCTTCTATTTTAATCCTAGAATTCCTTGGATTTTATTTTGACTAATGGGGGTTTCAATTCTCACAGAGATATGCATATGAAGACCACTATAGGCACACTATAAACTTACCGGGGTACCTTAATATCCTAATTAAGCAGGGCAGAGGCTGGACCACTGAAAGGTTAGAAGATAAAAATCTATGTACTCCTCCCAGAAGGTTAGCGGTTCCATGTTGCCTATGAATTAACTAAATGTGTAAAATAAATATCCCTAGACTCCCAGCTTTCTCGTCAGTTGTACTGGCTATGCCTGAGAAGGCCAATCTCATGGCCCAGACAAAGCCCAAATATTTACACACCTTCCCAACATTACCCTGGTATGTTTCACAGGGAAAGCCACTTTACTGAGTCACAAATGTGACTGTGGAGAGAGGCCATTAAAAGCAAGTCTGTCTGGTGTCACAGTCGATACCCACATGAGTAACACTTACAGTGCAGATGATGTCAGCCTGGAGAGAAGGGTCTGATTCCCAGAAATCATTGAGTCTTATGAGGTACAGACTGTTATCTTAAAAGACTCTAGTAATTATATAACAAAGACATGCATGAAAGTACCTTCATAAATTCTTGAATAAAAGTAACTTAATAATGGAATACCGAACAATACCAACTCAGCTTTATAGTGAACATACCATATGGAGATAACCCCAACTTTCTAATTAAGAAGTCATTGACTATTGCAGAATTATGACAGCTCAATATACTATGTCACATAAAGATGCTTGCTGGCATGCAAAAATCCAGATGGATGATGTGATATCATTTCCCCCCAAGATTTCCCCCTCAAGCTGAACATTTCAGGGCAAGTTATATAAATAAATACATTAATTAAATACAATTATAACAGAAATTATGGCCTTCAAAGAGAAAGATACTTCGATTAACACAGATGATTTTCAGTCATAAAAGGAACTAAACTTTTGTCAGGAGTCCAGTATTAGATTCTCAGGTTATCTCCTAGAAGCAACACAAATGACAATGCCTTGTCCCTTTCCTCCCACAAAGGAAGGACCCGCAAGCACAAGACTCAAAAGTCAAGGCTAAGGAGAAAGAACAAGATGGAAATGAAAACAAGTACTTACTGATGAATAGCTTGCAAGAATTTCCGTTGATGCTTTCTTACTTTTGCGTGGTCGATCTTTTTCACTAGCTTTGTGTTTTTGTAGATTAACCACGTTTCCCTGAGTACATTGGCGGCTGCGTTTTTCACCTGTTTAGAAAAAACACAAGAATGAATAGCAGCTGCTGCATCCTACAGCAGGTTCCAGGTACTTCTTCAAGGCTATGTCTTTCATCCTGTGAATCACAGTGAACTGGAGCTTTGGTAACTGCTACTCAAAAGACTATTTTTCCTCCCTGGCTTAGCAGCCTTCATATAAGGATTTTATGTCTGTCTGGGAACATTTGAGTGAAATATTAGGGAGATAATCCTGATCTCTTTCTATGTGCTACACTCTACCTGATCGAACAAGAAACTATGTTTTTATTCAACACCTTGTACAAAAGAGAACTCCTAGATGCTCATTCTTTCCCTTTAGACCGCAATGCTTCTCCATAGTCTCTGTCTCCCCAGAGAAGGGCAAAATGCCAGTTGCCAAGGTTAAGCTTGTCTTTTGCAAGCTCCTTCAGTTTCTCTGGCCTTCACAGCAGCACAGCCAAGGCATGGATCCACGGCTGAAGGTATGAGTTCACGCTATGAACGTTAGCTCCTAGAGAAGCAGTGGTTCATTTGTTTGCTAGTACACTTTTGTTTATAGGGATGGCATCATGATTTCATGAGAAAATTAAATATATTCCATTTCAAACAGTTGAAAAGATGCATTAGCTGCCCCTCCTGAGGGCTGATCATCTTATCTAATCTCTTGCTTTCTTGATTAAAGTCTCTAAAGGCCCTGCCTTGGCAGGATAGAGCTCTTGCCTGCCTCCTTCACAGGACCTGGAATGGTGGAGCTTCTCTAGCTAATTGGATAGTTACTTATCCTAAGAAGTTTTCCCATTTTCATGCCCTTGAGTGAAGAAAGCTCCAGGCTGGTGGGGAGAAGAACGGAGGAGGACAACTCAGGAGAGGCAGTGCGGGAGGGAAGAGTAGCATGCGGGCTAAGACTAAGCAATGAGTCTTGAGTCTTTGAGTCGACAATAGCCACGTCAGCTCCAATGCCTGGTGAGCTTGTTGGAACTGACTTTTCTCCAGCATGAGAGTGTTAGAGATGGTGATTACTAAGGCCCTGTTATTTATTCCTTATGTTTATAATAAGAAGCTGTCATAGAATTGCCGGATAACTATGGTGGTATATTTACAACTATAGCTTTCTACTTTTGCAAAGAAATATCACATTTCAGGATTAACGCCAAGAAGCCCCTTTTCCTTGAGTGAAATTGTATTGCCCAAATCCATTTTAAGAAAATGACTGGTTTCTTCCAGAAAGAGTGCACTTCCTCTGAATAGCTATCACACTTAGGTAGGATGGTTCCTCAAACTAATAGGAAAACAGCAGGAGGAGATGTAGAATATGATAGTGAGTCAAAGTAGCTCCCTTCCACCCCCCCCCCACCTCTCTGCAGGGAAGTTAAGCCTAGAAAGAAGCCAAAGCTTGAGTCTTTTCAAAGGTAAAGAAATTGGTGCTATGTAAGAGGTAGGGGTTTGAGCGCAGAGCACAGTGTGGGAAGAGACTGTCCAGCAGTTCTCTAGTAGTGTCTTCTGGGGATGGAGATGTGAAGCTCCCAACTCAATAATGGTTGTGGAAACATGGACAATTGATGAGCAGCCCTGGTCTATGTCCTCCCTGGGTTTACCTGTACAACTGACAGTAGAGGGGATGATGTCCAGACTGGGTATGAAGGTTTAATGCTGGGCCATGACCCTGGCATTAAACATAGCAACTGATTTTGTGCAAATTCCTGTCTACAAAGTGAAAACTCCAAATTACTTTAAAATTCTACAAACTTTTGAAAAGGGTAGCTTCCTGTTTCTTGGATGCATTTTAAATGATTATTTCCTGTTGAGATGGAAAGGGAGCGGGGAATCTCAATTCAGGGTAGAGTGGGTGGGTGATGCCCTGGAAGCCGTATGCTCAGGATCTGTGTTCCCTAAGCAGTTGTAGCTGACGGGCTTTAAATGAAATGACACCCAGACATTTCCTTTTAAACAATCTTGAAGCATGTGAATTGATTTTAAAACACATTCTCTTATCCCCTAATGAAGTCTTTAGAACCCATTACTGCTTTAACTGTTACTTTTCAGTGTGAAAACTACAAAACAATATGATTGAATTACACAACAAAACCAAAACCCAAATTCTGCCTGTCACTGAGATTTTTCTATCACGGGTCTTTTTGTCCTTTGTTAGGGCTGACAGAAATGGGACAATGGGCAGACTGGTTTGAAAGCACCCAGGAGAACTGAACAAAATTGATGCTCAAATTTCCAAGGATCTGGAGCACAGAGAGTGTCCAAATTCCCTATCATATAGGTAAGCAGGAAGCTGACTTGGAGGGACCTCTTGCCCAGGGAAGATCTGTACTATACTGTTTAATTATATAGCCTTTGGCCCTCTGCCCTCCTCCATGAGTTTTAATAAAGCCTTAAAGGCAGGCATCAAAGGTCGTGTCACTAATCACTGCCCCTTTCTAGTTTGTTGCTGGTTTTGCACATGTTTGTGGTGTTAAGTGGGTGTCATTGAATACCTAGGTTATATATAAACATTATTACACCACCTCCAAAGGATCCTTGTGATTAAAACAAGTACTGAGATCTACAGAGCAACTCTAACCTGTAAATATGTTGACGATTCATCTATCACACAGGACATCTGCCAGCTGTGATGCATGATATCCTGTGATGACAGGTATGAAGAGTTCACAGATACATGTAAAAAATTGCAATGTCATCGATGATGGGTTTTACCAAGCTCTATGTTTCCCAAGAGGAAATCCTGCAGTTCTAGAGGCAAGTATGAGGTCTGGGGGCATAGTTTGGTCGGGGTCTGTTTGCCTAGAATATAGCAGGCTTTAAGTTAGATCCCCAGGACCAAAGAAGTAGAAAGTAGCAAGTTAAGGAGAGTGAGGAGAAAGACCTCCGGGAGGACTGCCCCATACCTCATCCCAACACATGCCGAACTAAAGGAAAAGTAGAAATGTTTTCTCTGGCTTCCTAAATGTCCATATTGAATTGAAATCCTTCATTGGAAAAAAGTCTGAAAGGCACACTAGTATTTGCTATGAACACACAAAAGCCATAGGAGACATGGAGACAGTGGTAATAAGAACTGGCCAGATGCTTTCATATGACTCCTCAATGTGTAAAGGCTATTACATTGCTGCTTCACAGATAATTAAAAAAAAACTATAAACAAGACCATGTTAAGTGTGGCATTGCCTTAAATTTTCTGCAGTACTGGGCATGAAAAACAGCTTCTGACAGTGCTTTGAGAATCAGCAAAGCATTTAGAGATGATGAATTGTCAAATGAAACTTTGTATAAACCTATATGATATAAGAAAGCTCTTAAATAGCCAGTCATTACTAACAATCTGTCATTATTTATATTTTTTTCCTTGATTTTTAACAACTTTGCATGTTCATTTTCAACTTTGATTTCATTTTCCTTCTCTCCTTGGAGGCCTTTGTATGTATGTGCGTGGGACTGTGGAAGACCCATGTCAACATTAGGTGTCTTCTGCAATCCCTTATCCATCTTGGGCTTTGAGATAGGGTGTCTCAGTGAACTTGGACCTCATTAATTTGGCTAGACTGGCGATGAACCTGCAAGCTCCTCTGATCCTTCTACCTCTGCCTCCTAAGTCCTATAAATGCCCAGATTTTTGCAAAGGTCCTGGTGCAAACCTAGGTCTTCAAGCTTGCACGATAAGCACATTAGTAAATGAGGAGTTACTGTGGGATACAATGGGTTTCACTGTATCATCTTCATCACACTACCACACTTTGCTTTCATTCATTCCCTTCTCTAAGAAAGCTCAAGTGAAATGCAATCAGTGTGTCCCCTACTGAGGTCAGGAGGGGTTGCTTGGCCCCAGAACCCCTCCCAGTTTTCAGAGCAGGTATCTGAATTGTAGAGGAATGGCAAGATTTCTTTTGTGTTTTAGTCCAATGAGCTGGTAGCCAATGTATAAGCCATGTGCAGTGAATCATTTGGCAACCTTGTTAACAGAGATGCAGATGACAAAGGGAGGCAATTGTATGAATGTGCCATGATAGATCTTACTGATATTTGGGAATACTGCTAGTGTCTATTAGCATGTATCATTATTCTCCATAGTACATTTACATAGAAATGTCAAGACTTAAAAATTCTGTTATTCTCATAATTGCTTGTTTCACAAGTTTCTTTGCAACACTAAGGTATTCTGGGGACCAAGATCTTAAGATTTGCTCTGGATTAGTTCTAAATTAGTAGTAATGGTATTCTTAAAAGATATACTGTGGCAAACAGTTTGACCCTGTAAGATGATAGACTATCTACTAAATAGCTGGTCCTGTCTTTTATATGCATATAATACATGCATGTTAGGATGCCATAAACAGCCAACTGAAACATATTCCAAGTTAATGATAGTCATTAAGTTGATGACCTTGCATAAAATCTTGAGAGAAGAAATATTAGAAGGTTATATTCACATACTATGCCAAGTACTTGAATGAGGTAAGTATAAACTATAAATTTATGCTTTATTCTAGTTCCACTTTAACATGTATATTTTTACCTAACAGCATCCTGCCTATGAAAATTTAATTGGTCAGCAAGCTGGCTTGTTTAGAGATGCAAAAAAAATATTGCAAAGTATTTCTACTCTAAAGTACTAGTAAGATAACATTATTAAAGCCAATGGGTATCTTGTTGAATGCGAGTTTTGAAATTTGAACAGCCCTTTAGTACAGAAGCACCTGGAAAGCCCTGTGACTTCTGCTGCAACACCAAACACTCTGTAGTGCTGATTGAATTCCTGAGAAAAGTATGGTACTTATGATAAAATAGCATGGGTTATAAAAGACTTTATAGACAGCCTCCTTTAATACAGTAACACTTGTGACTCTTGACACCAGTTCTGCTAAGAAAGAACCTTATTGGTCAAACCTATGAGATTCCCAGAGCAGAATACAACGATCCCTGGATTGTGTATATACTGACAACATACACAGAGATCACTTCTAGATCTCTGAAGAGAAATTTAATCCCAGGCTCCCACCTAGCCCTTCACCTCTCCCTCTTTTCCCCTAATTGTCACTTTAGAAATGTTCCTGAGTTTTGAGGATAGAAATAGGAGTTGAAAACACTAGGAGGAAACTGGGGAGAAATAAAGGTGGAGAGGGGTGGGGAATGGTGCAGGGGATAACGGTGCTTGTTCTGCAAGCCTTGCAAACCGAGTTTCAACTCAGTAGCCTAAAGAAAGCTGAAAGAAGAGGACTCCACAAAGTTGTTCTCTGACCTCCACATACATACCATATCACAAGTAGTGTCCTTCAAAACAATACATAAAAACTGTAATTAAAAAGATATTTGGAAGTGGTGAAGTCAGGCTAAAAATAACATGCAGTTGGGTGGGGGAGGTGGGGGTTGACTCCTCTACTATACTCTTGAAGTACTGTTAGCTGTAGGGTCTCACATATTGAGTAAGGCTATTGAAACTCACGTTCCCCTTTCATAAATAAATATCGGTGTACATTTGAATTTGCAATAAAACAACTTCTGTATTGGAAATACATTTCACGGTTGCCTATTAATATGTGTTTTGAAACAGGGTCCTGCTATCCTGGTCCTAGCTGATCTTTTCCTTTTGGGACATTATGGAACTGCAAGCATGTTTAGATAAAAAAGATACTTTTTGTACTCTGAAGGAAACTACTGAAAGTTGAAATTTTATCTGAAGACTATTGATTCTTTTGTGGGCAGTTACTAAATGACAATGCGTTTAATACATGACAGCCTGATAGAACTCTACTTTGGGAAGCAGGGACTGCTATGAGATGTTACAAGTTATTTTCGACTTTGGTATTTTGATGTCTCAAGTGACCGTGCAAAAAGCTAAAGGTATAGTCTAATAAAAACATTTTTATTCTTTCCAGCTTGATGCCATGACTGCTAGCAGGCTGTCTAAGCTCTGTGTGTTCCGGTCTCCAAACTGTATGGAACAGCCATAACAAGGCTTCCCTCATGACGTTCCTGACGATGCAGCAAGTTCACACTCAGGTCATGCCTGGATGGAGCCAAAGTGTGCATTCTGTCAACATTGATTATTGCTGTCTTTACTCCTAATAATTAGAGGGTGAACTTTAAGACCTTTAAGTCACAGAAAGGAGATTTGTTGTTGGTACAGCAGTGTTTAGAACACAGGCAAGCTCAGCACAGATTCCAATGGAGAGTGTTTTCTTTTCTACCCAACCTAATATTGCTGAAATGTTGAGTATACCTATTATCCTGATTTATGGGATCTACTTTTATGTAAATACCAAGATTATACAATTATTCCTAATTGACCTGAAGTTAGGTAGTCCATTTGAAAAATGCAAGCGATGGAGCCAATTCCAAGACCATCTCTGTCCTCAACCTACAGCATCTCTGCTTTATATCTCTTAGTGAAAAACCATATTTACCAATGTGGGAATACCACAGTGTACAGTGACATCATCTTGAAAGGTGTGAGGGGTCTACTTACTCTTTTGGTCAGCTGAGTATCCATCATGAAATTGTGCACATGCTTTTCTGCTTTGGTAAGTTCTAGCTTTCTTGCCACTACGGCTACCACCAGGGCTGTGCAACCTGCACCCTAAAAGCAAAGAAAGAGGAAACCCCCAAGAATTAATTAATACTTTTGATCCCAACTACCTTACAGGTTGTTTTGTATCAAACATTAATTTTCTCAAACAAAACAAAAATGATACCTTTCAATGTCTTCCATAAGTTCCACAGAAAAATATGTGGATAACAATTGTAAGCAATGTTCCTTTAAGGTATAAAATCCCAGTTTACCTATTTTTAAAACTAAAGCATAATAATGAATAAAACAAGATTTCACCACAAGGAATAAATAGCTGAAAACCAACTTCCTGAATTTTCAGACATAAATTTTCTTTAAAAACAGGAAATCTGTTATACACCTATAATTACATAAGCATATTAAACAAATTAACATAAGTACATGGACTAGAAATGAAGATTTAAAAAAAAAACCTAGCATTTCAAAATCTTCTCTTGGGATGAGACCAGCAAGCAGGCTTTCAGGCAAGTGGGTGGATACACAACAGGAAGGAGAACAGTAGACTGTCATGGGAGAATGTAGCGATGTGAGCCTAGACACATCAAAGCATGGCATACAGAAAGCCAGGAGATGCCTTCATTTGCAGAAGCAATGACATTGCCTTTCAAACCATAGTCCATTTAGCTTATCTCAGACAAAGGAGTATGGGAGACACTGTGTGGTACCCCAAGGGTTTTAGACCTCTCTTTCTATGGCTAAGGTTCATTCAACCTGAGTTATGAAGAGTGGAGGTGCCATCTTTGTGGAAACAGATCAGGACCACATGCAGTGTGACATGCCACAGCCACATCACTGGCCTGAGACACAGAAAACCTATTGGTAGGGAAGGAGTCATGGCAGTGGCTATGAGGGGAGGCCATAAATCCTGACAGAATTTTAGTTTTACAGGCAACAGAGCAATAAAATGGGTAATCCATTCTCAATGGACAAGCAACATTTGAAGATACAACACAATGTTTAAAAGGCAAGTTACATAATATGATTTCACTTTTAAATGGACCACATTGAGAAAGAAAAATAAAAACTGTATTCAAGTCCATTTGTAAGAAGGTTTATCCAGAGTACGTGGAGTTTTAATGACTTGTTTTGTTCTATGTTGTTTCAAATCCACAGTTGGTGCTGGATCCAACTTCTTTAGCCAGACTGACTCCCCAGCTTCTTCTCCAGGGTTTAGCCTGGATTGCTATATCTGCCACTATGCACAGATCCATTTATGCAGCATCTAAACTCTCCCATCAAGTCAGATCTCCTACCTGGTTCTCCAGGGTATTGCTCTGTAAGTCTCCCTGACCCTACCCATCCATGCCTTCCCCGAATCCACCAGATCAAGCCAAGGTCTGACATTCAGTGCTAGTCTGGTCTCCCTTGCCTGACCCACAGCATTCTCTAGACTTCTACCAGGACTCATCCAACTTTTCCACCCAGCCAGATCCATCTCTATACCCATACTCCAGGCTTGGACGAGAATGCACATCTAGTTCCTTCTGTCTACTCAACTTGATTCAACACAAGGCATTTCCAACCTCTACATCCACCCCATCTATACATCCTTTCTTCTAACCCAACAGCATTTCCATATCAGCCTTAAAACTAAAAATATAACTCCACATGCCCAGACCTCTTTGCAAAAATACAAACAATATGAAAGATCAACCAAGTCTCTTCTCTCCCCAAACTACCTGTCCTGTAGAAATATTTGCCATGAGAATTGCTTAGATAAACCCCAGCATACAGAATTTTTTGAAAAAACATAAACTTCATTAAAGAATCCAAGAAGTTTAAGGAGAACACAAAGAAACAAATCAGTAAAATTAAGGAGAGCACACTAAATGCCTGGGTGGTACCCAAGAAAACAAAAATATAAGGATGATGGAAATGACAATGACAATCCAGAATTCAATAAGAATTCAGTAAGGAGATAGAAACATTGAAGAGGATCAACATTCAATGAACATGAAACTGAAAACCCAATAATTCAACTAGAAAACTCAAAGCCTTCCAAGCAGGTTGAACATAACAGAAGATATCTTCAGGACTATCAAAACTTGAAGATAAAGTAGAGGATCTAGACCAAACCAGCAAGGGATTCAAAAATCTTAATAAAACACATGAAAGGAACATACAGGATATGTGAAACACCATGAAAAAAATTAGAAGTTACAGGCATAGATGAAAGAGAAGAACCCCAAGTAAATGACACAGACCAGATCTTCAACAAGATCAATACTTCCTCACACTAAAGAAAGACATGCCAATAGAGATAGACAAGACCACATATATACAAGACCAGAAAAGATAACCCTCATGGCATATCATAGTTAAAACACAAAGAATATGTTGATAGTTACAAGAGTCAACAAATACATAAGTTGTATAAAGGAAAACCCATCAGAATAGCAGCTGATTTCTCAACTGATAATCAAGATGCCGACAATTCATTTTAAGTTTAAAACCACTAGAAGACTATGACAGCCACCCTAGACTAATGTACCCAGAAAATTACCTGACATCATTGAAAGAGAAAAAAAATACAAAAAACAATATTTTGGGCTAAAGAGAGAAATGATTATAATAGAGATACTGGAGTAGTAAATTTGATACCATGATTATGAAAATACAAAGTATCACTAAGAATACAAACAAGAATACCAAAAAAAAAAAAAAAACCCTATAACACAATGACCACAACTAACACACATTTCAATAATAATTTTTAATAGCAATGGCTTCAACTTTCTAATCAAAAGATACAAACTGACTGGATAGATATCAAGAAACAAAATCCATCTACATCTTTTGTCTACCAGAAATACAACTTAGTTTAAAGAGAGGCATTTCCTTATAGTAAAAGGATAGAGCAACAGTACTCCAATCAAATGGGACCTGGAAGCAGGCAGGTGCACGTATCCTAATATCTGACAAAACAAACTTCAAACAAAAGAGATATAATCAAAGAGATATAGAGAGGTGCTTCATTCTAATCAAGGGGATAAAGATGAGCATATTACTGTCCTAAACATAGATGCACCAAATTCTTTTGTACCTAGTTTCATTAAAAAGATGTATCACTAGATTTAGTTAAACAGATTAACATCAACCCATCAACAGTAGTACCTTTCAATACCTACTTTGCCCAATAGACAGGTCTTCTGGAAGAAAAAAACAGGGAAATATCAGAACTAATTCACATCAGACATCAACTGGACTTAACAATCACCAATGAAAAGGAAGTCCATAAAATGGGAAACAATCTTTGCTAGCTATACATTTGACAGAAGATATATAAAGAACTCCAAAAAATGATGATAGTCATTCAAAAATGATCTTGACATCTGAATAGAGATTTCTCAAATGAAGAAAAAAATGGCTAAAAATAATTTAAAAAATTAAAATCTCCATGGCAATTAGGAAAATGAAAATCCAAACAATTTGGAGATTTCATCTTGCTGAAGTCATAATGGCAAAGATCAACAAACAAGTGAGAACAAAGTATTGGGCATGGGGCAAAAGAGGACTCCATTCTCATGGTAGGTAGGAAGTGTGGGGAAAGAGGACTCTCATTGTCCCTGTAGGGTGTGTGGGGAAAGAGGACTCTCATTGTCCCTGTAGGGAGTGTGGGGAAAGGTGATTCTCCTGCCCACTGTTGGTGGGATTGCCATCTGGTCAAACCATTCATTCTAGAAGTTTGTGTGGAATTCTCAAAAGGCTGTAAAAGAATCTATCATAAGACCCAGCTATACCAGTCTTTGGCATATGCGCGCAGGACTCAACATCCTATTTCATAGAAACATGCCCAGCCATGTTCACTGCTGCTCTATTCACCATAGGTAAGAAATGGAAACAGCCTAGATGCCCTCAACCAATAAACAGATAGTGAAAACAGGGTACACACACAGTATGGAATACTACTCAGCTGTAAAGAAAAATTAAATCATGAGCATTGTAGGTATACGGATAGGACTAGAAAGAGCATATTGAATGAGGTAACTCGGATCCAGAAAGAAAGACATCACATGTTCTCTATCATTGGAAGCTCCCGTTTAATCTTCAGTTGTGACTACTTATCCTGGAGTAAAGGTAGAAACAGGAAGGTAAAAATGGCAGTCTGCTGGATAATTTTATGTCAACTTGACACAAGCTAAAGTCATTTGAAAGGATATAATCTCAAGAAATTATCTCCATAAGATCAAGCTGTACAAACTGCAGGGAGTGTGGGGAAAGATGACTCTCAGTCTCACTCTAGGGAGAGGCATTTTCTTACTTAGTGATTGAGAGGGGAGGGCCCAGCCTATTGTGGGTGATGTCATCCTGGGTTCTGTAACAAAGCAGGATAGGCAAGCCATGGCCAGCAAGCCAGTAAGCAGCACCCCTCCATGGCCTCTGCATCAGCTCCTGCCTCCAGGTTCCTGCCCTGTTTGAGTTCCTGTCCCAACTTCCTTCAGGGATCAATAATGATATGGAAGTGTAATCCAAATAAACCCATTTCTCCCCAAACTGCTTTGGTCATGTTATTTCATAAAAGCATCCAAAATCTTAACTAAGACAGGGACAATTGCTCTGATAGGTGAATGGGAGTTCAACAGAAAGGGGAATAAAAGCAGGGTATAAATGATCTGATTGGGAAACCGGGAAACAACGGGAGAATCTAAAAGGGGGCTCTGATTAGGGAGGGGAAAAAGAAGATATAAAATAAATATAGAAGGAGGGCAAGACAACAGTAAGAAAAGTCATAATGGACCATACTATCAACTACCGAACAACAACAGCAACTTATAATACACACATATATAGATTAAATGGAAATTTCCCATCTGGTCTGGGAAAATGGTCCCTACAAGAGCCAAAGATCATCTGTTGAAAACCATAGCACCATGAATAAGATGCCTTTTCTTTGAGTTGTTGGTTAGGGTTGTCCAAGAGACTCCCAAAACATTATAGCCTATTACTATTGCCTTTGGTTAGCACCCAGGGGTGCAAGTTAAGTCCCTGTTGCTGAAGACATCACAGGCTCCTGAGCTGGAACTGATTTGAATGTCTCTTCCCAAGGACCAGTTTTCATGGTATCAAAAGATGCCATGCAAGCTTCCAAAGAAGGGAGGCACCAAGGAGGCCCACTCAGCTATGGCATACATGAACTACAACAATGAACTGGCAGGGTACAACACCCTTAAGGGTGCAGTAGTGGCACACATGCCTTAGCCCTAACCAACAACTTTCTAATTAAACTAAAACCATGCATGGAACTAGAAACCTAATCAACCACACAGAACTAGAAAGTCATGGACCTTGTGGTAGTTATAGGTTTTCTTCTAACTAAACAAGCATATCCCCCAAAGAAATCTAAACATTTGTTCTTATACCCACAGGTAAGTATAGTCTTTAGCCCTCATCAAGGTAACTCCTTTTTATTTATTTATTTATTTATTGCAACAGATAGAGACTGATACAGAAAAAACACAGCCAATCAAAATGCAGAGTTGTGGAGTTTAGCCCTACTCGAAATATCTACAAAATAACTCCTGTGTCTAAGGCCCAGGGAACATTGTAGAAGAAGGGAGCAGAAAGACTTTAAGATACAAGATCAGGGAGCTTGGTGTGAGACTGTGTCTCCTAGAAATGTCAGAAACCACATCCACAAAGTCTCACTGGTACAACTGTCTAAATTTGAGCTAAACAAGGACAACAGTGCCAAAGTGGACAGGAAACAGGACACAAGGCCCCAACTTTATAGACAAAATAATTAAAGACAACTAAGGAATGCTGAGACTCGGAGAAATCAGCTTTCCCAGAGAAGGGTAGGCCAATTTGTTATCCAATACCAAATGGTCAGTCCCGAAAACACATGTACAAATAATATTATACAGACCAAGTCAGCTACATTTGGGATTATACATGTATATGCATATATGCTTGTAAAAACAATTAGTGAAAAAAGGCCATGAATTTAAAATAAAATAAGGAGGGAGTGTTTGGAGGGAGGAAATATAAACAGGAAATTATATATTATAATCTGGAAAAAGAAAATGGCTGGTTTTATAAACAGTATAAACTCTATGTAAATGATCAAACATTTAAAAAGTAAAATAAATTTGTATTTTAGGAAAATATCTAAACTTACTATTGGATATATTCCTATAAACATTAATAAATTCAGTTTACAGATGCTTTTTATGAGTTTACAGAACTTTCCCATTTTTATTTGAATTAAAAAATATGGCTTGGTACTGAGTTGTGAAACCAAAGAGTGAAACAAAAGTGGGGGTGGCACTCTCCAAGAATGAGCTATTGCCATTATAGTAGAGTGGCAAGAAAGAGAAGAGGGAAAATGACAATGTAAATATGTTTGTTTACCCTGGTATAGGCTGATAATTATAATCACAGAGATATGGCCCTGATGAGCAGATACATTTTATGTAAAATTACAAGAGTGTTTGATGATCTTTTACCTATTTCTGAAGAAAGTTATCTCCAGAAAGGACGGGCTATAATCAGAGGCACTGTCTAGTTAATCCTTGGGTTTTTGAGCCATTGAAACCTGAGTTAAGCCAGAATTCAGTTGTGGGTCTGGATTAACATTGATTTCATTTCCTACCCTTAGCCCTGACCCGGGATACTGATATGTATAGTATCACAAATTTTCCTTATGTATGATCATTTCCATACCCATAATGCATCATACATCAAAACGAATGTCAGTTCACCTAATTTTTTTGGTAAACTCTAAGTACAAAGGTTTAACTATCGAGTGGTATGGATAAATATCAAATAAGTCACCACTATTCCTTTTTCATGTCTCATTCATTTATTTATTTTTTTTAAAATGTGCATGTGGTATGTGCACATGATTGGACTTCACATGGGTCTTCAGCAAGAGCAGTCACCCAGGCTCCGAGGCTTTACTCCAGCCCTGTAACTGCTGCAACTTTTAAATCAGTAGTTCACAGCCTTGATGGTGAACTAGACTCACTTAGAGATTTTGCAAGAGCCCCACTGTTGAGAAATGGTGCCTGCAACCTATTCAGTCCTGCAGTGAATGATTCGCTGTAGACAAAGGAGGCTGTGAACAGAATATAGCAAGCTGCGCTTAACCTTAAGAAGAGTGATAGCTCTTCGAGTTACTGGTAAAGATGTTAGAAACATGCAGGTGTGAGGGGTGATGGGTACCATGATATACTGGGCTCCCTGGAGACAATTAAAGTACTTTTAGTGCGACATCCTGATGAAGGAAGAACAGATTTTAGGAAGAGACATCTGTACCTATGCTGTTGGCTTTTAGACTTCTGCTACAAAATCTAAACAACTCTGTCTGGCAGTGGCGGGCTGATTAATCACTAGCCACCTGCACCTTCCTCTACCCAGGCTGGACCTCAGGGACACCTGTTGCTTATTTGATCCCTCTTGTTCTTCAGTAGGGGCAGCTGGGCTCCTCCAATAGGCAGAGAATGTGAAAACCAAGGGGCTCCGAACTGCTACAGCTAGCCATGACAGGGCAGTTGGCACAAGACAATGAATATTTTTCTTCCTGGGCAGGTGGCCACTGCTGAGATCCTTCTGGAAAGAAATCAAAATCCTAATAGGAGTGGAAAATCACTGGCATCTAGAGCCTTGGGAAGCAGTTTTTCCTTGTGCTTATTCTGGGCTCTACTCTTTCCTGTTGCTGGCCCATTTCTTGATGAGTACTCTCTAACTCACCAAATGACTTGTGCTTTCAAATGAGCACCTTGGGAGCAAAGCAGAGAAGCAAGCAAATCCAACAATTTAGTAATCTCTCAACTGTTACTTATACTTTTTACCCCATTATCCTGTCTGCCTGTAAGCTGCACCCAGTCAGGCAGCTTTTGTTGACTTCAATAGGATGCCCACACCAGTAATCCTAGCACATGGGAAGTTGAGGCAGGAAGAACAGGAGTTCAAGGTCGCCCTCAGCTACATCAAGAGTTGGAGGTTGACATGGGTGCATAAGAGAGACAAAGTCTTAGAAAGCCAAAAATTTACATAAAAATAAAAAAAAAAACAGAAATGAAGAAGGTTTTTACTGCTGTGAACTGACACCATGACAAGACAATTCTTATAAGGAAAACATTTAACTGGTAGTGGCTTACAGGTTCAAAGATTCAGTCCACTATCATCAAGATGGGAGCATGGCAGCGTCCAGGCAGACATGGGTCTGGAGGAGCTGAGAGATCCACCTCTTATTCCAAAGGCAGCTAGGACAAGAGTCTTAAAGCCCATGCCCACAGTGACACACCTATTTTAACAAGGCCACACCTCCTAATAGTGCCACTCCCTGAGTCAAGCATAAGCAAGCCATCACAAGAGGGGGAAAAAAAAAAAAGAAACCTTTTGAATATAAAATCTTAACTTAAATACAAAGCCATCTTCTCCATATGTTTGAATGTCCTTGTAATTAGGGAAACTGTAAGCTCAGACCTATCTAGGTTCTTTAAATGTGTGTATGTGTATAGAATTATGTTTCAAAAATAACTTCAGTTGTTTTTTTTTTTTTTTTTTTTTTTTTTAGAGTTGTGCAAAATAGAACTGTTTGTGTCAGAACATTTTCAGAGTTTGAGGAGAATTCTGGGCCAGAGGCAAGCGGCAGTAGTAACTGAGGCAATGGGTCATTGCTCCTTTCTACTCAATGTCTACTTCAGGCCCATTCTGTTTCCTAATGTACGAATGTAAGTGTGGTTTGACACTTTCTCCAGGCTCATCACCACCGCAGCCCATGTAGAAACAGTTGGGACTAACATATGTTCCTCTCTGGAATTAAGATCCCTGTATGCCTTTAATACGATGATGAGTCATGGTCCTTTCACCAAAGTTAGGAAATAAATCCTGGCTTCTTTTCACCCATTTTAATTTCTGTTTTTAACGAGAATCCAAAGCAAACCATTAACCTTCCTTCTGGTCACCTAAAACTAAAGCAAGGGCAGGGTGGTTCTGACCTCATGTACTACAAAAGAGTGTAAGCTTTCCTTCTATGTGTAGTTCATCATCTTTTCATCTACTGAAGTAAATGGTAAATAGGAGAAGTGAAGAGGGGTGGGGTCAGCTTGTGTCAGAAGAAGTACATCATAAGAAGCAGGAGTATTAATGTTCTGGAGGCTGGGCTGGATCAAACTGAAATGGGAGCTAGCATAAGTTTTAACCCATTTCCAGCATGGGCAGGGTATTTACTGGTGACAGATAAAAGTGATGGTTTCCCCTCTCTGTCCTCCATTCGTCCACACAAGTAGCAGCTATTCTGACACCCAGGATGCAAGAGAAGCTGAGGCGATCTACCTCCCTGAATTGCTCCTCGAGTAGTGCTCAAGAAATCTGATGGCATGGCATTTTCATTTCCGGTCACCTAGTGAATCCTGTAAGCGCTTCCAAGAACCACCTTGAAATACTACTTTGGGATGAAGTTAACTTAAAGACATGGGCATTAAAACAAATGAAGTGCCTTCTATAGAACACTGCAGGGCTGTTTCAATGATTGCTTATAGAAAGATATCCTCCAAAGATCTAACCTAATAATGGAATTCATGATTGTTATTTTAATCCCAGAATCCTTACCACCATGGTTAATGGCCTGTTAAAGCAACTCATGGACAAAAGTATTTCAGTTTTAAATTATTCTGGTGTGGTTTGTATAACAGTTTATTAGAGTACAAACTGCATTTTAATAGTCAATTTAAGGTATTCAATGATAATCAAGATTTACCAAAATTATACTTCTTAAAAGTCCATCTTTTAATCTAAAATGAATAGAGCCACTTAAAGGTTAACCTTTATTTTATGTATATGAATGTTTTGTCTGTGTGTATGTTGGCATACCATGTGTACTCCTGTGCCTGCAGAGGTCAGAAGAGGGTATCAGATCCCTTGGAACTGGAGTTATAGATGGTTTTAAGCTTGGAATTTAACCCAGCTCCTCTTGAAATAATGCAGCAGCATCTTTCTAGTCCTTAACTTTCATTTTAATATATCTATCAATTTGTTCTTCAAGAAGAAGGTAAACAAATACTTGATAATATCACCTACCTTTGTATTTCTGATGCTGACTGATTTAATAGCTAAGAAGCATAAATATATTTTATTGCCCCTGTCTGACACAAATAATTATGCTTTCATAATAAATAGGTAAAACATCAATTTTGGCAAATAAAATACTCTAAATCACTCATGTTTAATATTTCAACCCATGGGGAGGAGAGGTCCTTGGTCCTATGAAGGCTCGATAGATGCACCTGTGTAGGGGAATCAAGGATGGGAGGTGGTTTGGGTGGGTGGGTGGAGAAATACTCTCATAGAAGCAGGGGGAGGGAGGATGGGATAGGGAGCTTCCAGGAGGGGGGAAAACAGGAAAGGGGATAACATTTGAAATGTAAATAAAGAAAATATCCAACAAAAAAAGAAGAAAAATGAAAAAATGGAGAAACTGAGGCACAGAAGAATAAAGTAGTGAAGTTTATCAAAATGTCTTTCCTCTGATTTTCTTTAAATCCAGTTGGCATTACTTCTGGAGGTCAAGTGCTCATTTTAAATGGCCTCATCTTAAGGAAGGGTGTGCTTAGGGATGTTTTAGTATTGGGATGAAGCCCATGGGACTAGGAAACCCATTTCTATGATTTGCTAGGTCAGCTCATTCGTGTACTCTTGGGCAGGAGATAAGGAAGTATTACATAAAACTGGTCATCAACCCTGAGTCATTCTGCATTTAAAGCTCCTTATTGGAAAGGGTGCCATTGTGAGTTCATGAACTTAGAGAGTGAAGGGCAGCTCTGAAAACTAAAGCACTGCATGGTTAGACAATTTAGATGGTGTTATGTCCTGGAAGGTCACTTGTCTGTTGCTGGGAAAAAGCAGCTGTCATGTTCCTTATAAAATTTTCCTGGGTAGGTAGTTGACTAGGAACTTAGTTTTCTTACTGATAAAACCCAGAATTCTCCTTTCCTTTCTGAATAAAATACACTTCTGCATGAAATTAAACATCTACTTCTGTCGATGAACTTTATGTGATGGGATTCAATGTGACCTGAGCTAATTCACTGCTCTAGTCAAGAATGCCTCTGAACTGAGTTCAGGGGATATGTCCTCAACTCATACCAAGATATCTTGAAGCTCGTGGAATTACTATCCAGTGTTCTAGAGTGGTATAGAGGCTTTACCCTGGACTGACATTCTCTTTACTTCCTGAATAAAGTTAAAATGTATTAACTAGTGTGGTCTTTTCAAACTACTATGTACTAGGAAATCTTTATACAGAATGAATAGTGAGACAGAAGAAAGCTGACTCACCTGAGGATCTCACTTTGTTTTATCAGGTCTAGTGTACTTATTAAGAACCACTTATACTCACACCTTTGAATGGATGGCTATTATTCTATATTCAAAGAAAATTATGCCTCAAAATTCATTCGTCCATAGTCTAAAGGGTCAAATGGCCAAGAAGAATTACCATCACATTATAGAAGCAGGAAAGCCAAAGCTTTGTGTGACCTTTCTAGTAAAAGTGAAAAGGTGCCCTTATCAACATGGTTCCTCTTGAAACAATCATATATTCAGGAATATAGGAAAATGCATAGCTTGCAGGATGTGTTACATTCACACATGTAGGTAGAAAATGGGAGAAAGGATAGTGCTAAGTAAAATGATGACTCCTGTTGTAAAATGGAGATAGTAGAAATTAGTTGGTACTGAAAAAAACAAAAAAACAAAAAAACAAAAAAACGAAAAACCTGAGACTGAAACCTGTCCATCCATCCACTTGCTTTCAAAAAGAAAAGGAAGGGAATTAGAATTCAGTTCATTGCTTATGAGAACATCCCAATAGGACATCTTCAGGTCTTCAGTGTTTCCTCAAATGGAGGAAGAGTAGAGAAATTATTCTTCTATAATCTTAATGCTTTTGCACTAAAAGAAAAGAAGTGTGGCTTCTGTTAAGCTCTTCTATGGTTTGGAGGTAGGGGCTGAGATGAGGATTAAGATGGCTCAAGTGGTAAAGTGATTGACATGTAAATAAAAGGACCAATTTTTGGATTCCCAGCATTCCTGTAAAAGCCGTGGGGTCTGTTGGCCAACCAGTCTACACAAATCAGTGGGCTGAAGCTTAATGAGATACTCTGTTTCAAAATATAAGGTGGAGACTCATTTAGGAAGATAAACGACTTTGACCTCTGACCCTTCCGGACATGTAAACACATACAAAAATATTTCGAAGAGAGGAAGAGGGAGATCTTATTCATAGGTAAATCTCAGCATTTGTTTCTGATAATGTGTGAGAGAAAAAGAGAGGGAGAGGGAGAGGAAGAGAGAGAAACAACAGGAATCAAACTAGGATCTTCAGCATAAGACTGAGGTAGATCTCCAATCCCAAAGTTTAATTTCTTCCTGAAATCCATCAGTATCCAAGTTTTCCCTGTTTTAGGAATTCCACAATCACCTGTGTCTAATACTGTAAACAAAGCTAGATATTACAAGAAAGGCTTTGTGTCTTCAATTCGCAGTAAGCAATTTGGGTAAGGATACGTTAATTTCTTTAAAAGAATTATTTATTTATTTATTTATTTACTTACTTAATGTAGATGAGCACTCTATATACATGTATGCATGACAGAAGAGGACATTAGGCAGAAAAAGGCATCTGATCACTTTATAGATGGCTGATAGCACCCATGTAGTTGCTGGGAATTGACCTCCTGAAGATCAGCCAGTGGTCTTAACTACTGAGCCATCTCTATAGCCCTGGGCCAAGAATTTGTTTTTTTATTCATTTTATATCTCGATCACTGTCCACCCTTCTAGTCTCCCTTCCCACAATCCTTCTCTCTATCCCTGGACAGGCCCAATTTTTATAATGCTATTTGGATTTCTATTAGAAATGTTATAGAAAACAATCTCTCCTTATGGCTTCATGATATATTTCTGCCCAGAGGAGTGAAGAAATAAGCTTAGTCTAATGTCCTTGTCTCTAAAAATATATGACCCATGGCACAAATTCAGCTTTTCAAAAACTTCTAAATTATACCCTAATTTTGAGTTTTGACTAATGGAAGCAGCAAGGACAATGGCAAACTATAATTCATCAGTGTCAATTAGCTTTAGGAAGACAACAAGCAGGGCTCTGAGGAGTCTTTGTAGGTGGTATCGTGTAGAACAACTCTCCTTCAAAATGAAAGCAAACTACAGGAAGGTGTAAATTCTATCAAAATGTTATAGACACAAGAGTTAGAAAGCTGAGCAATCAAGAAAAGCAGAAGGCAAAGTACTCCAGAAAGTAACATTCAGTGATGCAGAGTGACCCGGGGCTGTCTTAGGAGGATTGTAAATCGTATTTTTTTATGCACAATTTATTAAAAGACTAGAGCTGAGGGAATCTGTCAATACATAGTTTACATAAATATATGCTATAAAGATCTAAAAAAATAGGCAAATAAATTCTGAAATAAGTTATCTCTGGCTAAGTGATTAAGAGTTATCGTACTTTACCATCATGAAAAGAAAGCAAAGGCAAACAAAATTTGTCAAACATACTTCACCTTCAAGAAACTAGTCTTGTATAACATTGTCTTCTTACAAATCTCACTCTGACATTCCCCACAGTATATCTAGTTCGCTTCCATGCATTGCTCTAAGTCTCTAAAGAATTTACAGAGGGTATAATCCACGTCTTAGCTACGTACCCTGAAGACTGCCTAGTAGCCTGACACTATCGTTCTCAAGGGAGGGACATCGCACTGTTCTAAAACACTTCTATAAGGGCTACTCAAGGATTTGTGGATTTCTCTATGGATGCAAGTAAACAGTCTTTAATCAGATCCCTCAAACAATCTGCTCTTACAGGGGAGAGAGAATAGAGCCCCTGAGTTTCAGAATGGACTGTTGTTATGCTGTGAGCTTGCAGAGCAAGAATGAAGTCATGTACCTTTCATTACAAAGAACCTTTTTTGTCTGTTATAGATTAAAGGATGCTTAGAACATCCCTTCCAAAACAAAGATCAGTAGTGAAACCTAATCACGGAAGCAGTTAAAGGAGGTGAACTAGAGATTCTGTGTAGCCAGACAAGACTTTGAAGAGGCAGTTCTGGAGACATTAGAGACAAAGCAATATTAAGAGAAGACAGATGTATCCCAAGGTGCCTGTGCCCAGGAAAGGTTAAAGTCAAATTTGTGTCTGCAACAAATGTATATGAGCCCCTCAGTCACCCCTCATTTAATAATAAAATGGGTACCTCTTGCCACAAAAGAAACACCTAGCAAGCTGATCTTGAGAAACACTGTGGTAAGAATGGTTATCATTTCTGTTTTTAGGAATAGCACTGTTAATGTCCCTTGTGGGCTTGTTATGGGGACTTTACAAAAATACACTTCTATATATTTTATTTCCCAAAGTTTTATGCTATATAATAAAATGCTATTATTTGAGGGAAAATGGGAGATATTGTAAAAAAAAAATCAAACATTTAATGAGCTATACCAGGTATAATGAAAAAAATGTCAAGTTCATTAAATTTACAAAATTGTGTTTTTATTTTACAAGGAAATAAGGCTAAATTATGGCTCCAAGTTATAATTCTTACAATTTGGGCTTGATGATCATCATCCTGATACGACTGTTGTCTTTAAAATGAGCATGGCTAGTTTCCTTATCTGTTCAGTTCTAGCCAGGGTAGAAGTATGCCCCCATTTTCCAGATGCTCAGGCTCTTAGTCCCTTTAGGTGACTAAAATCTTTAGAGCAATCTTCCTCAGCAGATACTGCAAGTGACTCCATTCTGGGTGGACCTAAAAAGGCCAGCTTGTATTCACTCCTGTGTGTGGACAGCGTAAAGGCTGAGTTGACATCTTGTTGATGTGACCCTTTAGCATATACACCTGAATTTTTGTGACCATGACCTCTCTGCTACCTTACTGGGTCTAACAGCCACCAACGCTATCTGCCACAAGGGATGCTCCACTGCTAAGAGCAAAGTGTCATCTGACTGCAGGTTTCTGACTTGAGGTCTTGCCCAATAGGACTTTTCCTGCCACAATATTTGCACAGGAGGCTCAAAAGGCAGTGACCACATTCAAAGCTAAATGCTCACTCTTACTTTGCCTTAATCTTCAATCAGTCTTCAAGGAACTCAGGGCTGGGGCGGTCAGTTCTCATGTCTGCCTACCTTTCCTGCCCCAATGAGGAAGACTTTGAGTTCATTTAAAGCTGACCTTACCTTTCCTCTGGTCTCCAACAGTTCTTTGGCTAGAGAGCTATGGCAACCTTACCGACCTTTCTCAAGGACATAATATTTCCCAGTTTACATATAACAAAATGAATGGTGTATATGCAGCTCAGGCTACACAGCAGTGAAAAAGAGAGGCAAATAATATGACCAAGTTTGCTAGGCCTTCTGGAAAAAGACCATCATTCTCCATTACAGCAAACCTTCTCTCAGTGTCCTGCATTCCCTATCCCCAATGGTAGACTATGTATGTCTACCATTACTCCTGGCCACTCACTTTATTCAAATGCACTGCACTCTTTATCTTGTAGCTTTCAGACAGAATGTTCCCAATTCCTGGCCATTTACCCCAAAGTCTCACTTTACATTAAAAGTCATTTCTCTATAGGTAATTCATCTGGTGAGGCTCTAAAGTTTCTTAACTTGAGATTTACTTCTTCCTATATGTACTCAGGGTGTAATTAACAATCATTTGTCAATTATTTTCAAGACACAAGTTTCTGCTGCAGGCTCCATGGACGCAGGACAGGGACAGCTTGTGTTTTGTTTGATGCATTCCCCAGTAGTTCCAAGACACATGTCTTTCATCCGACCAACATTCAGTGACAGAAAACATAACAATATAAAACGCAGAGTAGGTCTTTAAGCCTTCAACATATTTCAAAACTTGTTTTTTATGAGCAAATCAGTAACTGACAATCATTTATACATATGGGGTGCTTTTGGTCTCTTCTTAAGCATAAAGAAGAGAGATGGGAGGGGCAAGGCACTCACCATGATTCCAGTAAGCAAGCAGACTCCTTTCCCACAGTATGTGTTAGGTACCATGTCACCATAACCAATGGAGAGAAAAGTTATTGATATCAACCACATGGCTCCAAGGAAGTTGCTAGTGACATCCTGCTGATCATGGTACCTGAAAAACAGCAAACAGAGCCAGGGTTTATCACTGACCTCCAGTACAGCAGCTAAGAACAATTTCATTGATTTGATGAATTGACTATGTTGTCTATAAACTCTTCTCTTTAGATGTACTGGGGGATTACAAATATAAATAAAGTCAAGAAATCACTTTCATTTAAAAGATAACTAGAATGAATAATTTACAGGGTGAAAACCCACGTTCTCACTGCTGCACGATGCTATACATGTCCACATACATCTTCCTCTGTAGACAGAGTCTTAGTATTCCATGCACCCTACCTTTGTGACAATGTACCCTGTCCCAATCTCATGCTGCATGTGTTGTAAGAAGAGTCATGCTGTGTCCTCTCCTGGGACTATGTTCACTACCTTGTTGTACTAGTCGTCCTTCTGAATACATTCAAGTTGAAGCATGTATGTGCTGTCTGACACTCAAGACATATAATAATCAGGCCATGCTGATTATCAGCCCTGGAAGAGTCTTCTGTGATTCATGTTTGGAATGTTCCAGGGCCAAGTGGCCCTCTTTGGTCTCTACAGCCTTGAAACTTGACCTGTGGTCACTAACAGAGCTCTTTGCTTTTGACCCACTTCCCACTAAGGATCACCTGTCTTGACTTTCCCTTAGACAGTGGCTGAGAGTCTTTCCTTCACTGGCCTCATTTCTTGCTATGCTTTCTTCTAAATACAGAGAAGTCAAGGTCCTGTTTCCTGTTACTTGTACTAAACAAAGTAGTGATGGGTTGGTGTGATCAGAACCCCAGCATCAGGAGGAATGAGGACAACTACTGTATTGCCCTGTGAAAAGGATGAGGTAAAAACATTGACTGTACCATGTAGATCCTCATTTACAGGACGTCCCAGAAGGCTATTCTTATTAAAGTGAGACTAGGAAGCATTTTGAGCTATGCCATGGTGACATATGGGTACATTTCTGGATTATCTGGCAACATAATGAGCGAAATGTATACACGAGGTAGAAGAGTGTGGTTAGGGCCTCCCTTAGTTGTAATATGGGCTAAACAGTTTCCACACAAGGAAACTCTGTTTCAAATCATAAGGAAGTCAGCTTTGGCTTCTACCCCATTCATGGTATCAAAGTGTATTAGTGAGTACGCCCTCCCATACTTGTTTGGGGAATATGTTACCCTACCTGTGCTGTGGACTGCACAGGAGGGCTGAGGGGGGGCAAAGCTCGTATTCTCTTCAAATTTTATTTGTGAAATGAAAACCTCTTGACAAAGCATGGTTCACATAAGAGTTCACACATCTAATCTCCCACAAGCCACATAAAATACATTATATTAATTTTGTTCTCAGTAGGGTCTCAGCAGTGCCCCTTTTTAACTCGTGGTATTTTACAACCCAGGCCATCACTGGTGGAAATTACTATTCTCTTAACTCTCCTTATATCGACAGCTGTGTCGTAGACCGTTTCACTTTCTAGTCTCAGCGACATGCTGAGTGAAATCTTCACTTTGAATGGCTTCTACGCCACCACTGCAAGTACCAGAATATGTATCTGCTAGGCATGTGTTTTTTCCCCCTTCAGCAGAACAACTAACTACAAAGAAGAGTTTTAGATCTGTTACTACAACTTGGGGGTCCCTCGGAATGCCTGCCTCTCTCCTGCCTATGAGGAAACTTCAGCCTTGGTGTGGGTGGAGACATCCGCTCTTTATGCACTTTACATTTGGTTTTCAAGACGTGGTGTGGTGCATAACCTCCCATGGGAACCTGAAGCCCTCACTGGAAATGTCCAGTTTGCTCTTCTTCACTATGTTCACCCTTGACCATAAGACATCTTAAATGTACAACTAGTCTCCTCCTTCTTCGTCCATGTGTCAGATGCTCAGATTGGTAACACTGGATTGCTAACGGATACTTATAAAATGCTGTGTGTCTGACACCATGCCGGAGGCCAGGCAGCCACATAAACCCATAGTGGAAGGACTAATTGGAAACATGTATGCTTTTAGAAGTTGAGATTTTATAGCTGGGGATTCCATAAATTACCCTTTATTGCTTGTGAAATAAAACTCTGAACACAGCTCAGAGAGGGGAAAAAAAAAACCTCTCATACTAGTGTTTATGTCATATTTAGACAGGCTCAGTTGTGAATAGTCAAAGTGAGGTAATTAAGGACCAAATTAGACACTATTAGAATAATCACCTGATTTCTTTCCTAGCAACTCAAACCCAAATATTATACTAGAGCCATCAACATGGTGACACCATCACTTAGATCATCCTTCGCTTTTGTAGCTTTTGGATCACATAAGATCAATGCCAGAGTCACAGCCCCAATGATTAATGCATATAACATAAGACTAAAGAGATATGTAAACTTTCCTTACACTAGACCATTTTGCAGACTATAGTCAGAGAATGCCACTCTTTGTTGCCGCCCCTCTGTCCAGCGGTAATAAGGAGGCAACAACAAGCTCTTCTCCAAGCAGTTTATTCAGGAACCTTCATTTTTACTTCTTCTCTAGCTAGCTTCTCTTATATTCTTCTATATCTTCTTCTTACATCTTACTAGTTACATCTTACTTATTTCTATCTTACTTCTTCTATCTTACTACTTACATCTTTACATCTTACTACTTACATCTTACTACTTTCTTCTTACTTACTCCTATTTCCTACTTACTCCTATCCCCTACATCTTACTTACTCCTATTCCCTACATCTTACTTACTCCTATTCCTACATACATCTTACTTCTATTCATACATCTTACTTCTATCCCCTACATCTCACTTCTATTTCTACAGCCCCCAGCCCTTGTGGGTTAAATACTTTCCCTGGTCCCAACCAGCATCGGCTACATGGCAAAGCATAATAGGCTGCAGGAAATCATGCCAGCCTGCATCACAAACTGGAGGCACTCAGCTTTTCCAAATAAAGGCCTGTTTATAACGATGCTCTCTGCTCTGGCCGGAGACCAGGTGTTCAAAATATATAGGGTGGCAGCTGCGGCTCCCCACAACTCTTGGTCGCAAGAAAAACTTTCTGAGAAAGGCATGAAGAAACTGCTCATGTGGCAGAGGCAGTCTCTGTCCAGCAGGGGTGCTAATTTAATAAAAGATTACACTAAACAATAGTCAGGCTTTTGAGATAAAGACGTCCAGAGTCCCAGCAAAAGGCACTTGCACCACTTTCTGCAGGGCCGGCACCTTGAGCTTTGAAGACTGAAATAGCTTTCAGGTCTGAAAAGAGCTTCCTCTTTTTAGTTTCTATGCCTTATTCATCTCTTTATTCACCACTGACTGTGTCTAGCACTGCTTAACAGACATGACCACTTGATGTTAAACTAAGCATTTGCTCAAGTTCACCAGGGGTTAGTTTTCACTACAGGGTAGGCTGGCCCTGCCCAGCACTCCCATTGGCCCTGAGCACTGCATGGCAAAGGCTAGCGTTTAAGCTACCTTTTCACAGTTCTCCTTCTCCAAACCATGCCCTGGTCAGTATGGTATTCCAGGCTCGTACTGTTTCTCCCAGCATCCTGCCTATACCTCTAACAGCTTTCAATAAGTGTGCATATGGGTTACAAGATATGTAATATATACTGTGCTCATCTACACTGTCTATAGAATCAAAATAATGAAGAATTTGAAGACTAATACTGGGTCTTATCAGATTGCACTGTTGTCTAATTCTGGGAAAATTTCAGAGGGGGGCTAGTGCTCATTGGCTAATATGGTAATGTCAAATTTGTTCTCAATCTCTGCATCCCTGGGCCATGCGGTAGGCTCTCATAGGCACACCCAGATTCAAGAAACAGAGAGAAATGGTTCTTGCTCGTCAATCAACATGAATTTGTATTTGTAATGTTATATCCCAAGGCTTATGTACAACTTATCTTTACGATAGCAAAACAATTTCCATCATGGATGTTAAGAGCTGACAAACTATTTCCACAAATGCTTCTCTATAGAGCATTTTATTAATATTAGTGATGACAAAAGTATTTCAAATGTCAGGTCCGGCCTCAAAATTCAGACTTGGTTATATCACGAGAAACATTACAGAGATTAAATTCATGTGATAAATAATTTCTCTCCTAAAACCTTTTCTTTCCTGAAATAACACTGTCATTACGGCAACCCAATTAAAAGACATAGACTTTAAGCAACCAGAAGAAAGTAAAGGAGATCCAGAAGGAGGGAGAAACTTCTAAATGAATGAAAACATGTCCTGTTTTTAGCCACAATGAAGCAATAGGATATTATATTTAAAGTTTATTATCAAACAAACGTTTACAAATCTAATAAAATTTGAAATAATGCATAACAAGGTACTGGCCATCCACCAAGAACAGAAAGATTCTGGAGAGATGGTTAGTAACCAAAATGAAGCGCACACCTATCCCACTCTAATGCCCACATACAGTCTACAGAATACAGAATAGGCAGAGCTCTGAGTCCTCCCTGAGTTGAACAGCACAGTTGGACTTTTAGGAGGCTAAGGTTTTACAGGGCTAAAAACCAAAGGAGGGAGGTCTGTGGAAGAGAGGTAAGAGCTCTCCATAGAGTTCCCTTGATTCTCCCAGCAAGAGGTATGATACCTTCATGTAAGACTACCCTAAGCTGGAGAAATGGGAGCCCTCAATGGACATTGATACAGAGTTATCAATTGAAGACAGACTATAGGACATGACAGGGCATGGAGTGCTAATTTAGATATGATAGACTTCAGCTTATGGGCATGGCATATTCTACAAAAGAAGCACTACAGTAACGAGCCAAAGAAAAACTGATGGCTCAATGAAAAACATGAGAAGAAATAACACACGGATTCCAAAGAAGATAGAAAGAGAGGGTGGGGGATAAAGAACAGATGAGATAAATCGAGTGCACAGAGCTCAAAAGCACAGTTACCCAAGTATATCCTCAATCACATTAAATATAAAGGGCCCAGGGAACTCCAGTTACACAGATACCAAGCACACAGTGCACGGGTAAGGTACAAAGCTGATAACCGAAGGACTGATAACGAATGATGGATGGAGCTACGGGTGCCTGTTCTCCTGGGCTCTCCCAGACAACTAGCATGACCAACAAAGTGCATTCTTTCAGTACAGATTGGAGAATCAGACACTCAGGGTCCAGAGAAGGACAGAAGAAATGTTTCGGGATGGTAAAGATCGGGGCCTCAGGTTTTTAAATGAATTTCTAGCATCCATTCCTGTTTTCCTTCATTCCCTATCCCTGAACCTAGTTAGTATGAGAAGTTGATAATAGAGATTTTTTTTTATTGAAAAATGGGACAGCCTCAAAGAAAAGATAATATATTCACACTAAGAAATTGAGGACTCCCTAATAAAACACCAGCTTTCACCCTTTGCCAAGTCTTGCTAAATGAATACCCTCTTCTTCTAAACAGAGCTTCCAGCTGGCCTCCAAACCCCCCTCTCAAATATAAATGAATACTAGCTGGCACACACTTTATGTTTTCTGAAGAAAAAGTACAGGCAAAATAGAGGAAGTAAATGGGAATGGAAGAGAGAGAAAACAGGAACTTGAGACAATGTAGACACACATAAGTGGTCTTAGCTTCCTAAGCTACATCATGGACTGGTCTACGGGACCAGAGTAGTGATACAGTGGGGGCAGGGGAGGATGCAATTTAAAGTACAATCACAGTCATAGCATAATTCCAGTGCAAACTGATACAAAGTGCCTAGAATGTGGAACACAAAGTTAAAGAGAAACACACACACACACACACAAACATTTTCAGGAGTGGAGATTTAGCATTCAGCAACAGCCTTTCCATAAGAATAGAGACTGGAAGAGATGAGATAAAAATTCCCTGTACATTCTTCAAAAGGCATTTCCTCTAAAGAAAACATTTTAAGAAAAAATTTAAACATAATAACAACAATGATAAACAACCAAGCCAAAGGATATCACTGCAAAATGCAAATACCAGGCAAAGAGAAGATACAAGTTAAAAAAGAAAAGAAATAGGACCCAAGCTAAACCCTAAAAATTATTATTTCAAACATTGCTTAACTAGTATACATGTGTTGGAGAGAGAAGTCTCTCTCTTCTGGTGTTGAAGTGCATAGGAAGGGAACATCCAGGAGGACAAGGAACTGAACAGTTGGAGTTCAGGTTCACCCTGTTCAGCTTGCACACTGAACAGCCACAGAATCTGTATATGGTTCTCTGTGTGGTGACTCCCTCAGGAGGTAAGATATGTCTATCAGTCTGTCAGATATCATGGTGAGCCATGAGGCTATGAGACATACCTTTCACTATAGGTCAAGTGGTGGCAAGCCTGACTGTCAGCAACAAATCTGAAAGTCTATGTTTCCAGGTGCAAATTCAGAGATGTGAGATGAATATACACACAAATACTTCCAAACTGTAGCTGTGTGGATGTAATTTCTATTTACAGTAAAGTCATATCAAATTTGTGGCTCAACTAATCCAGACATATAAGAATGCAAAATAGTCCAAGAAAGGAAAATATCCCTGCATCCCTGGGATGGAGCCTACTTAATCCAAAGAGTACACATGGAGGGACCCATGGCTCCAGCTGCATATATAGCAGAGGATGGCCTTGTTGGATATCAATGGGAGGAGAGGAAGTGGGAGTGGTGGGTTGGTGAGCAGGGGGTGAGGGGATTGGATAGTGGGTATTTGGAGGGGAAACCAGGAAAGGGGATAACGTTTGAAATGCAAATAATGAAAATAATTTTTAAAAAAGGGGGAAAAAAAGGAAAGGGAAATATCAGTGTTCAGAGGAGGGAAGAGCTGAGCACCAATGGCTCAGACATAAAAGAGAACACAAAGCATGCACTTTCCATTGCTCTGTCAGGGATGCTCGCTAGTACCTAATATTAGACTGACCTCAGAACCATTAAGAAAGGACCCAAGGAGCTGAAGGGCTTGTAGCCCCTTAGGACGAACAACAATATGAACTACCTAGTACCCTCAGAGCTCCCAGGGACTAAAACACCAACCAAAGAGTACACCCGATGGGACTAATGACTCCAGCAGCATATGTATAGCAGAGGACGGCCTAATTGGTCGTCAGTGGGAGGAGAGGCCTTTGGTCCTGTGAAGATTCTATGCCCCAGTGTAGGGGAATGCCAGGGCCAGGAAGTGGGAGAGAGTGGGTTGGTGAACAGGAGGAGGGGGAATAGAACAGGGCTTTTTTGTTGTTGTTTTTGTATTTTCTTTCTTTTTATTTTATTTTTTTTATTTTTATTTTTTTGGAGGGAAAACTGGGAAAGGAGATATCACATGACATGTAAATAAAGAAAATATCTAATAAATTTTTTTTTCAAAAAAAAAAAAAAGAAAAAGAAACACTGTCCATTACCCCTCAACTAATTCAGTCCAACTCTTCAGTGGTGGGGCTATTACATATGGATAGATTTTCTTACAAGCTTCCAGAAGATTTTAGGTATTATTTAGCTAATCCTATGCAACCGGATATTGACTATCTCTGTGTATAAAAGCATCTTTAGAGGTACAGAGAATATGTAGATGAATCAGAATCTGTGTTCACAAAACATGATTTTGAGTAATAAAGGCATAGGAAACCTAATAAATGATAATAACTACTGAAAAGACATACTGAGGGAAAAATATAGAAGACATGGAAGGTGACAGCAGGGACAAATGCCTGCAATCAGTTCACATCCAAGTTAATAAAACACAAAATCTAGCCAATGCAAACATTTTTTGCTAAAGCCTGAGGGTGCTCTGAAGTATAAATGTAACAATAGGTTAACAGGAGACAACCTTGGCAACCATTCTCAGGAAGTTCTTTCGGAGCTGAGACTGGCCAGAGGCTCTAGTCCAGGACTGTCATGGGACCTGACTCTCATTCCTCCCTTCTGAGCACCACTGAGTTTGAAGCATGGATCCCAGAGACTGAAGGCAACAAAAGTGGCAGAAAGAGACAGCAGAAGGCTATTTCTAAAACCCAATGTAACCGTAGGCCTGGACCAGTATAAAATTCCTAGATTACGTAAATCTTCACTGATCCTACGTGAATCTGTAGTACCTTAATTTTATTTGGATCCTTTGACTTTATACATTTGGAAATTTTTTACCACTTGATTTAGGGAACCCTGTCTCTGTCTCTCCTCCTCCCCTCAGTGTGTGTGTGTGTGTGTGTGTGTGTGTGTGTGTGTGTGTATCTGTCTGTCTTTCTCTCTGTCTCACTCTTTCCTTCTCTCTTTCCATCTCTCTCATCTATGATTTCTTTCAATCCTGTTCTACAAGAGTTTCGTTCAGACTTTGGATGCAGAAGATTTGTTTTTGGGCAGATGCCGTCGGTGGATGTTTTTCTGAGCAAATAAGCTGAGCTGAGCTTAAAATAAAGCTCGACGTTCCTGAGGGAAAAGAGGAGGATGACAGAGCACGCACAGGTTTTCATGACTGAATAAGTCCCCTTACGTTTCTATGAATAGATGACAAATATGTTGCATGAGTCTAGTATCCATTTATGCTAGAAGAAGTGACATCATCAATGTCTCCTCTGTCAGTAACAACAGTCTTAGATCTGAACACACACACACAGACACACACAGAACCACACAGACACACACACACACACACAGAACCACACAGAGACACACACACAGAGAACCACACACAGACACACACAGAACCATACAAAGATACAAACACACAGAGAAACACACACACACAAACAGAGAAACACACATATACACACACACAGATACACATACAATTATAGTTATTTGACTATGTTAAAGAAACTTCATGCACTAGGATGGGAACACACTAATATCCTATTAAAAGAGAGAAAAGACCCTGTATCCTTCGGATTCTCTTTGACTAAGGTGGTTAGGGAAATCTGCATAGCTCTTGGAGAGAACTTACTTCTCAGGCTATGGGAATGAGTCTGTTTCCTACAAGTGAGGATGAAAGACTCTGAGGTCTGTATTCTTATCTTGAGATTTTTCTCTGGGCTGAAAGGCCATTTAAACAATAGAATTCAGCAGAACTGATGCCCTCTTTATTATTATTATTATTATTATTATTATTATTATTATTATTATTATTATTATTTTTGAAAGGAAATCCAGTACAATGTACATACATGCTTTATGAAGTGAAAATAAATCAGTATCATTTCCATTGTACTAACATAAGTAGAAGTCACTTTTAAATTATATGTTACAATAGATAGATAGGATTGGCACAAAAGAAGCTAGAAGGGACTTATTTCTTCCTAAATGTACAAACATCTGATTGCAGGCCAGTCTATAAAATTGTTGTTTTAGCAATTCACAGGGACTGTTATGAAAGCTGGTGTCTTTTTGGAAAAATTTCTGGCCTAACTTTAAATAAAACAAATTCTGATATTCTCCAGTTGATGTTCTATGGATATTATTTAAAAATTGAATGCCTATCTCAATCAAGTCAAAATATTTTATGTTCATATTTAAAATGGATTTGTTTCTAAGCTAAAAACAAAAGCAAAATAACACAAAGGAAAAAATTTACATGCAAATACTCAATAGGTCATTCCAAGGTCAAGTGGGAAGAGTTTGCAGGGTAGCTATGGCCCATGAATAGAAAAAATTCCTGACTTCAACCGGTCCCAAATCAACCAATCAACCAACCAACCAACTTACCAACCAACTAAACCAATAAAAAAATTTCATAGGGTATATTGAGACACTAGCTGGTCTTCTACTTAAGGGGATAAGAAACGTTTATATCAAGCTTAATATCAGTAGACCTGGAAAGCTAAGTCGATGGCACAGGCTTGTGTTCTCAGAGGAGGGTAGAGGCCAAGGGACCTCCTTAAAGGCCAGTAAGAAATTTATAGTAAGGTCTCAAGAAACAATACACAACTAAAACACGCCTGCAAATCAGTGAAACTGGATAGCCTGGAATAAAAGCCTGTGGGGAAACATATTCTCAGCACTTATGGGAATAGCAAATGCCAAAAGGACATTTTAACAATAACAAATGGGCATTTCTCATCCAAGGTTCTCTACATTCCTGTTTCCCCCCTTATTTCCTAACTGTACTTGTTGTGAATTTCCTGGGCAGCCTCCATCTATATGAGTGTGTGCGCTGTGAGATCCTCCAGTGGAAGTGAACTCTCCTAGAGAGGCGGTAATGTTCTGCCAAGCCTAAAGTCAAGTTTACTAAAACAAATAGCGTAGTCCACACTTGCCATGGGCAGAGTCCACATCTGCCATGTGGCAGGCTCTAAGGTTGGCAAGAAGGCGGGTCTGTATTAGTCAGGGTGGGTCCTAATTCTGGGAACTCCCACCTGAATTTTCCAATAATGGGTAACAGCAAGTTGGCAATTTGCTGTTCTTCTCAGAGGCCAAGGGCAGTCACTAGGTGGCAGTACCACATCAGCTTATTGTCACCTGTGCTCTGGAGTTTGCCTAGCTGGCGGAAGAGATGCATAGAAAAGCTCTGCAAGTGAAAGTTCCTCTCCTGGATACTCTAAAAGCAAGTGGCATTCCATTATCAGAAGCAGGGTAGAGACAAGCCGACCTGGTTACTTCACTTCTATACCGAGCAGCCCTGGAGCTACCCAGAATCCTAGAGGCCTTTGAGTGTATAGTGTGTGTTGTGGTGGTTGGGGGTGTGAGGGGGAGTGGGGCAGGGGGTGGTGCACAGGATGGGGTTTTTCTGTCTGGATGCTGATCCATTCTGGAGCTCACCTAAAGTAGATGAAGTTACATCATTACACCATTGCTCCCAATCTCACCTGGCACAGATTCTCCAAATCAAAGGGCAGACCCTAATAATCCATGTATAAAAAGATAACAGTCACATTGGAAGTTTCAGACTAGAGCATGTTGGATGTGAATCAGCCTTTGAAGATAGAAAAGACACCTGAGATGATGCAAAGGAACTCAAGGGCTACCTACTTCTTAGATGTGTATGACCCAGGGCAAATGAGTCTTGATCTCTGAGCCCCTTTTTTCCTCCAAGATGCAAGAATCGGATATTTGCCTCATCAAATATCCATGAGCATCAAAAGAAAGAAATCAAGTCCACATGGATGCCATGGTCTACAATGGGCAAGGCCTTTTTGCAGCTGTGAAAGTAGATATGAAGAAAAGGCATTCTTTCCTGGAGTTTACTTTCTGGTTCCATCTGGGTCAGGTGATATGCCTGAGAGCTCTTCTGAGCATGAGTAGCCTTGTGCTTTGGTTTCTTCTACACTTACCAAATGTTTGTGACCACAGTGGCTAGAGCCAGTGACCCATGGAAGCAAGGGAAGAGGGTTAGAAGAAGAAAGAGAAGAGAAAAAGACTATATGGCCAAAAGCTATAGGTGTTGAGGGTCCATCAAGCCACAAAATAAGGAGAACAGGAAGGAAGATGGACCAGTTAAAAATCTGGGTGGAAAACAGCTGTGTTCCTGTGTTACTCCCCTCTCCTCTTTTCCAGATGCCTCCTTTTCTAACACAACACTTCTATCTTCATATGAGCAGGAAGCAGGGGCTCCCTTACTGTATCTGTAGGGACTGTGAATCCTTGAGAAAAAAATTGACGGAGTTGTCCAGGGCTGTCAGTTAATGGAAAAGAACGTACCCCACTGACCCAAATCTAGGTCCTCTACAGGGCCATAGCTATGGGAGGCCATTACCATGAAATGCTACCAAATTTTTAATTTTCAAACTACAACAACAAATAAAAAATGCAATGTGGAGCACATGACCATAAGACTCTCCAGTCTCCAGCCTTGCACAGTTCTGGGCAGTGCTCCCCGGGAAGCAGAACATTCCAGATCACCGAAGCTTTATTCTTTGCAGACAGATAAAGAGTAGAGTGTGGAGCTGGGGCCATCCAACCCAGAATGGAACAAGTTCCCAGGACCCGAAGCTGAAGGTGACTCCAACGAGGCTGGCGAAAAGGATCATAGATTTTCTTTGGTCATTTTCAAGGTTTATCAGTTACATTTTCCCATTTCAACTTTAAGAATTGATTTACGAGTACCTACTAAACTTGGGCACTTAAAACAGACCTTTGAACAGCTTTCGGAATTTGAAACGGTTATCAGAAAATGCTTCCCAAAGGTTCTCAACCGACAGAAACAAGGGGGACAAGTGTACACCTGGTGAGTGAGCAGCACACCCATCTCACCAAGGTCACTGGCAAGGTTATCTCCTAGTACAGCAGCCAGTAACGGAGATTTAAATTTTAACTTTACTAGAATGAAAAAGAAGTCAAACTTTGAATAGAGAGCCAGCAATGTGACTTGTCCCATTGATGAGATTAACCTTCAGACACAGGAAATTCAGGATTCAATGCCAAGCAATACTGCAAAGGAGGTTTCCAACCTTAGTTTTGCAGGTGAGAGAGGGCAGCAAGAACCAGCATTCCAAAACTGAAGAAAACAAACTGGTGTGCTGGTTGGTTCTCAGTTGTAGGATGCTTGCTGGATATCCTTCAATACAAGCATTTACTGATTTTTTGCTCCCATTAAACTACTTCATGCACAAGCAAAGCTGCTAAACCAGAGATGTTTCCTATTAAAATGAAAAGCTTAGGGTGATGGTAGCTCCTTGGTCAAATTTAGCAGCTGGATCTAACAGCGTGCTCACCGTGGTGATGGTGAGGGTCTAGGTTTAAAATAAAATTAAAAGGATCAAGACCAACATTTCACTAAACCAGGCTAGGAGTCACTATGTGCATAGCTTGGTAACCACAGGGATAACTGACAGTCTCAAAATGAGTATCCGTGTGTGTTCTACATAAATGATCTCCAGGCAGCTCATAGAAAATACCTGACCCAGAAACACAAAAAACTAGACTAAGTAAGAACTGCATCATAGCTGCCCAAAAGGAGTTTGCACAAAGTTAATGAAAAAGTTCCATATGGGTACAGAGCTGGCCGACGGGAGTTTTTCACTTCATTTGGATGAACTTAACATTAATTCAAATAGCTACATGGGATTTCTCACTGCCTTGTTGGAGGAAGAGGACGAGAAGTTGAAATCATGGCAGGAGAGGCGCAGGATAATGCAGTAACAGCTATGCATCTCTAAGAGTTCCTGAACATCTCTCTCCTGAAGTGATCTCAGAGAAAGGAATATGACACAACACCTTGACATAACCCAGATTCTCAGATACATAAACTGCAGGTGCATTCAACACAATATTTGTTGTTTCCCTTGCATTTGGTTGCTTATTTTGTGGGTATGGTTCTTGGGTGAAGCAAGGAAAGTCAAATTGAAAGGATTAATGGATTTTGACTCAATTTTGCATATTAATTCTTACAGATATGATGACTTCCCTAATATTTTACTTGCCTACAGCAGGTGCTGGGGCCTGAAGAGAAGGCCAAGAACCTTGTTCGTGCCCAACAGTTCTTAGGGTCATAGTGAGGGGTTATCTTAAGCTCCACAGGAAGAGAATTAATCCTCTGTTCCCATCTTTCCTGTTGCTTCCATCCTCTGGGAAACAACCAGTGTGCAAGGTGGGATTCACAAGGGAATGACTGTGGGATGGGATAAAGTACATTGTATATAGTGTTTGCTTTTAATGTATTAAAGATCTGCTTGGTTCTCAATGTACTTATGTGTAATTAATATATAGATATATGAGCTGATTATTATTAAATTATTAGATAAAAATCTTTTAATATAGTCTTCAGGGCATATCTTACACATTTTTCTTCATTGCTCTATGTGTGTTTTGTGTACATACAACATATGTACATATAAGTGTGTAGAATTCAGAATTAACATTCCCTTCATATATAACTCACAAAGAATGTGAACTTTGCTTTCTGAGCACAAAGGAAGATGTGGCCTTAACATCTGACTTCGAGCAGAATCCAATGCACAGGTGATGAAGCTCCATGCTGTCTCAGTCACTGAGCTCAGTGTAACATGTGATAGAAATAGAACAACTAACCCAGGAAGCTCTTGAGGATGGCTCAAAAGAGAAGTGAATTTTCTTAAGTGCTTTCTGGTTTCCTGACTCATTGATGAGACATGACACTCTGTGTCTACCAGAACAGGCAGGTACACCCTGGGCTGTGCTGAGGCAAGAGGTCAGCAGAGTGGCCAGATGTTTGTAGATGTTCTTTCTCCCCTAAATACCCCGACACACAACTCAGCTGGCTTCTCTTCATATCTTCCCATCTGTTCAGCTTGTGTGTCCAAATACCAAGTTCTCTTAACCTGTGCCTCAACCTTGAAATCAAGGAGCCATATGTCTTGACACATACACCTTCAAAAGCTTCTAAACTGAGTCATTGTTCTTGTCATGGCTCCTGCTTGCCTCTTGTGGTTTAACATTTTGCATCCTAGGCTTCAGCTAAAGGACTTCCTATTGATGGGACTCATGGAGCTCTCACATGATATCCCTTTCTCTTAACCCCTTCATAGCTCAGTTTCTTTTTCTTCATACTCTACCTCTGAAGTCACTTCTCAGCCCTGTCAGCCTGCCTCCTTCTGAGAATGGTCTGTAGACCCTCTGCTTCCAGGGGCACATGGGGGCATAGAATCAATCCCAAAGCTCATACACCATCAGTCATCTAAGGGATTGCCAGTGTGTCTTGTTCAAAGCTATTGACCTCTGCTAGAAAGAATGGATGCTAACGGACAAGACAGATGCTTAACACAGACTTAACAGGAAGTGAGGCCATTTCCATTCCCATTCTCTTTTCTAGAGATGAGATGACCGAGGCAGAGGCACAGAGCAGACATCTTAGCATGTGCCAGTCTCTCAGTCTCTCCCTGTCTTGCTGTCTCTATATTGTCTTCTTTCCAGTGGCCAGAACAGCCTTTCCAAAACATAGGTTTAACTATATTCCTGTGCCTAGTAACCTTGGGCATGTGTATAGGCCTAGAAAGAAAAGTTACTTTCATTAACATAGCATCTAAGGCCACTAACAATTTGTTTCAAAGTCATCGTTCTCACTGTCTCCCCAGTCACCAGCCACATGCCCGAGTCCATCACTTTTGCTCCTTTGGTTCTAATTGTCCCTAGCTGACACCTCCATCTTCAACACTCTAGCCATCTGAGTAGTGTTTCCTATTCCCATAGGCAGGAGTCCAGATGTACCATATAGTACTTGTGCTCAATTATAATCTTACTTGTTATTAAGCAACCCGTCTCTTCCACTAGCCATTGAGCATTCATAGAGGAAATTCTCTTGGACCCCACTGATAGACTCGAGCACTTGGTTCTCAGTAGGAGTCTCACGAAGTTTGTATCGTGAACTAGGAAAAGTCAAAATCCTAGAAGCTTAACAAGTAAAGAGGTCTCAATTTGGAAACTAACTGCCTTAAATAGGAACAAAGAAGCAGCATCAATCAAATATAACAGAGCTGTATTCCTGCTATGTAGTCAAATAGAGAGAGATTTATAACTTAGATTATTCATGCCAATGCACTCATCTGTAGCTCTGTTTTCTGTTATCATCCTGTCATTTGCTGATTGTTTATTTGAATCACAACCAGGGGGAATTAGCAGATTTGAAGGAAACATCTATTTTTTTATATTAATTTCAGTACAACAATTCTAACTCGGTGGAACTAGTTTGAAAATAGTATTAATGCTCTTCCCATATATAGAAGAGCATGTTCCTCAACTGTGATAAAATGCTTTAAGCATCTATTAACTTGTGGTCCTTGTACATATTGTTTTTATAGTCCTAAATTGGATTTTGACTGCAGAGGAAAATTTTCTTTATATAATGCTATTATAGTGACATTTTGTGACTCTAATGATATTGATGCATGTGACAAAGGAAATCATGTAACAAATGCTAGTGACAGCCTATCAGAATTCTACACTGGAGCAGAAGACAAACTGTACTTGTGGCCCCTGTGGTTGTAAATAGAAGGCACATGCTTAAAATCTGAAGGTTTTAGTCATTAGTGTCTGCAATACTGAAGGGTCTTCAGGGGCATTCAGAAAGTGAAGACACTGAAAATACATATTTATCTGATTTTAAGGGTGACTAATTAACAGCTAATGTTATCAGAATTACCCATAAAATGATGTCATAACTCAGAGATGACAAAATAGAACAAACAAAATCTCATACAACTAATTACACACACACACACACACACACACACCCCAAACTTGATAGTACTTTGTCATTTTCAGTTTAGGGGCAGGTAGGAAATTAGGGTATACTAGTAAAGAAATCTCAGTTTTTTTTTTCTCTTAGTAGATTTTTTCTTTCTGAATATCCGCTGCTCATTTCCTTATAATTAGGACTTGTCAGTGGACCTCAGAAGCCTCCAGCTCAGTTCTATTTAATAGCTAAGAAACGGAGTCTTAGACATGCGAACCCATTCTCACAGAGCATGGAGCAGCTGACGATCAGTGGATGAGGGCTTGCACTCTGGCCTCTTCATGCTTCACACAAACAAACTGAGGTTTTCTCTTTTGCATTCTTAGTAATCCTGAGGCTCACAGACTGGTATACAGGACTCAATCCTGACCACCAATGGATCTATTTCACGTGCCTTTGCAGATTATTTCTACTATAAAAATTTTAAAGCTTCTAAAATCAGTGCCCTTCATTAAACTGCTTTCCTGAGAGCCCTTAAGGGCAGAAAAATAATTTTAGTAAAATCCATTTATTCATAGAAAATTAAATATTTCATGCAATGGATAATTTGAGATCCTTGTGTTCTTTTTCTTTTTTAACTCTTCCATCTGATTTAGACTCAGGAAGCAAGATATTTCTTACGTAACCCTCCAAGAAGCAGCTCCTGATGATTCTCAAGTTCTTTCTTCACGAGAACAATGAACATTATGTGGCCAGATGCCGAAAATAACCTATAAGACTTCCACTGAAGCAGAAAAAATTTTTAAATCAACTGTTAGTGCTGTGTTAAAGATCCCCATATCTGCAGGCATTTAGATAACCCATTACCCCCTTACCCAAAACACCTCCTCCCAACCCCTGGCATCTGGACTCTAAGGGAGAGCTGGGTTCTTCCCCATCACCTTGTCCTCACTGCTATGCACCTGAGCAGAGTGTTCCTGTCATCTTTACCCATGTCTTATTCTGGTGTCCTGTTTGGATGAAACATATCACATTGTCATAGCTGGTTCCCCTCTTGTCGTATGTTTCTTGCCAGTTCTTACTTTCCTTACTGACACACAACTCTCTTCTTTCACTCTAGACTCAAACTCTCAAATGCAGGTCCAGAGTGTGGAGCTTCCAAACTTTGCCAATCATAAATCTTTGGAGCATGTGTCAGGGCATAGTTCATCCAGAAGAACTGGATAAGGGCAGGAAGGAGACAATCTGAGCACAGAGGCATAGGAGTGTCTAAGACTGAGGAAAGAGTCCCCACCTGGTGAATGAATTTGCTACTGTTCCACTGACAGGTAAATTCATGATAATTCAGTCTGAAATACCCAGTAACCATCTGTTACAAACCATATATATATTTTTTGCTGCTTATATTTTTTTCTTCTATAATTTCATATGTAAATGTTCCCTGTCTTAACTTGTATGCTCATCATGGAAGCTATTCTTTCTTTTTCTCCTGCTGACATTATCTACACATGCACACAGAGAGTCAGAGAGATAGACAGAGATACATATCAACAGACTTGAATAGAGACAGAGAGACAGAGATAAACACACAAAGAGAGACAGATACATACACAGCTAGACATCACACACACACACACACAGACACACACACACACACGGAGGGGGGTACATGAACAGATACATAGTCAGATAGACAGACGGACACCCATATTCACATGGAGAGAGGCAGAGAGACATACAGAGAGAGGCGGAGACAGACACAATACCAGACAGTCATACAAATATTCTCCAATATATTCTACCCCCTTTCTCTCCCCATCCCCCCACTCTCCACACACTCCTCCTGCAGTCACAGTGATATGATATACCAGGGGGACAGATGCACCTACCTGAGTATCTCTACTCTATTTTCTATGAAGTCACTTCCTTGCTGTTTTGTTTATTCTGCAGTCAGGTTGCCACTCACTGCTGCTACCCTCATGCCAGCAGCTCCTTTCCCCTTTTAATTTGCAGCTATTTGAGAAATAGGCCTCTGAGCCGAGCGACAATAGTGTCTAATGAAAAGCAGAAGGCACTCACTGAGACCGCCAATTATTTTTTTTTTTCTATGAATAAGGCAGATCAGCTTTAAAAACTGGTATTTCTGGCTATTCATTCACGGTCTTGATTCTTGCTTAGTTGAATTCTGGATGAACAAGCTATTGGATAAAAGATGACTGAGTGTGAACTGAGGTGACACAGGGCCAGCTGCCGCTTTTATGAATCTCTCATAGATCTGGTGTTATAGTGCTAACCTGTTACAGGGAGAGACGCCTGTGTGTTCTCGGGCAACTGACCTGTGACTGCCTGCTGGGTCTAACAACAAAACAAAACAGTGAAAACAGAATGATGTCACTGCAGAATAATTCCTTGTTTTTTTTTTTCTTCTATATCAATATAGAAATAGTTTGGAATGAAATGATGTAAGTTTCATGTTGACACAGGGATTCCAGAGAAAAATAATGGTTATTTATAGGGAGTGGGGAAGGTAACAGGATGAGGGGAGGATTTTTTTTTTTTTGTTTGTTAAGTTTAATTGCTTCTGGAGTTTTTTTTTTCTTTCTCACCTCTATCTCTTCTGTCTCCTATCTCAGAACATGTGCACACTGATGCTAATTGTATGACATGTTTTGTGGGATCTCATAGGTCAGTTTCTTTGAAAGGCTGTGCATTCTAGAGAGGAAGCTGTATTCCCTCTCTGGCGGTTACTGGGTTTGATATATGTAGAGATCATGCTCTTGAATAATTTATAATCTTGTTCATGTTTGTCTGCATGTCCCTTAACAATTATGAGGGTAAACATGCTCATTTTTGTCTTAACTTGCTCATTGTTTTTCTGTGTAAAATCTTAGATCACAGTATATATATATATATATATATATACACACACTTTATATCCTGGTAAATTTCACCATACATGACATAATAATTCTAATTCCTTTTAAAAGGCTATTTGAGATGATATTAACACTGTGATGTCAACTGCTTTGGATTAATATTTACTTGTCATATTTTCCCCATATTTAATTTCCAACCAACTCAGGTGTGTGCATGTGTATGTATGACATATATATATATATATATATATATATATATATATATATATATATATCTTATGAATTTTCTACAGGTAGACTTTGAAGATTAGTAGCACCATTCATTTGGATATCTAATTCCTGTGGGTGAGCATCTATCACACTTCTTTGAAAAGCCTTACAGCTCCATAAGTAGTATGTCTGTGCTGTAATTACTTGGGTATTACACATCTAGCTTTTTAAGCAGACCTTGTCCTAAGGACAAGATCCATTTCACTTAAAGTTTGATAGCTCTTTGTGATGGCTAATCTTGATTGTCAACTTGATAGGTCTAAAAATCAATCTAAAATCAGCTTTGAGTCAAACCATTGGACTTGAGGGGGAGTTTCCTAGATTCTGTTAATCGAAGCAGGCAGACCCACTCATGGGTTGGGAATCTAAATTGTTTAGTAGAAGAAAGACTGTTGAATAGCAGCACTAATCTCTCTGCTTCCTGACGCTGCTTGAATGTGACCGGCCATCTTGTATGGATGCCGCTGTGTCTTCCCCGCTATGATGGACTGACTGTAACATCAAGCTGGGAGTTAAAATAACTTCTTTCCTCAAGCTGCTTTTTGGGAGGTATTTTGTCACAGCCCATAAGCACGGTGAGCAGCACAGTCTTCGTGCGCACACTCTCTTCTCCTTTGCACAATGCACCCTCCCTTAGAAGACCTTAATCTAATCACACTGCACCCATCCATCCTGTTATACAACATGTTAGTTTAAGTCATTGAACCTCTAATGTATTCATCCCTATTGATTCTCACATTTTTTTTGTCCATATTTGTTTACACTCCTTGCATGGCACCTTTGATCTCATCCTCATTTCTTCTGACACTGGACATTACTAGTGTAAGTGGTTTCCCTGGTATCCCATCCTCCTGGCTAAAGGCCGTCCTTACAAGGACTTGTTTGCTATAAAAATATTGTCACTTTTTCATTGTTTAGTATGTTTGGTTTGCCTTGTTTTAAAGTGAAACACATAGGCATAGAATTCTAGGTGGCCAATAACTCCCCTAGCTTTGTAAGGTTTACTATTGGATTGCACTTCTGCTTTTGGCTTTGGGAGGTCGCTTTGATTTTAAGCTACTGAGATGCCTGCATAGATAAAAATATATTTTTTCCTTTTCTTTTATTACTTTTATTTTTTTACAGTCCAGCCATTGCCTCTCCCAGAGTTCCACATTCCATTCCTCCTTCACTGCCTCCACCCCGTCTTCAAGAGGATGTCCCTACCTGTCCCACCCTCCCCCCCACACACACATACCACCAGGCCTCCCCACTCCTTAGGGCCTCAAGTCTCTTGAGGGTTAGGTTCATCTTCTCTCACTGAGGCCAGACCAGGCAGTCCTCAGCTGTATATATGTCGGGGGCCTCATATCAATTAGTGTGTGCTGCTTGATTGGTGGCTCAGTGTCTGAGAAATCTCAGGGGTCTAGGTTACTTGAGACTGCTGGTTTTCCTATGGGATTTCCCTCCTCTTTAGCTTCCTCCAGACTTTTCCTAATTCAACCACAGGGGTCCCTGGCTTCAGTCCAATGGAAATATGTTTTTTTTTTTTTAAACCTGCTTGGGATTTCCTGGACTTGCAGAATTAGATTTACAGCTCATCAATTTTAAAAGAAATATCAACCAAGTGAGGGGGGTTCATTCCCAAGGGACTAGAGGAAGGAAACGGGGAGGGGAGATAATATAATTCTCTTCCAATTCAGAATATTAAAATTAAAAAAATCCCTAAGTCATATGCCATTTTATTATTTTTCCCTTCTGGAACTTGTCTCTCTCTCTTTCTCTCCCTCTCCCTCCCTCTCTCTTTCTCTCTCTCTCTCTCTCTCTCTCTTTCTCTCTCTCTCTCTGTGTGTGTGTGTGTGTATGTGTGTGTGTGTGTGTGTGGTGTGTTCATTTTTGTGGTTCAGAGGAAAAGGAATTTGCAACCCAGCAAATAATTTTTTTAGCACTGTCTTCCAATTCACTGATCTGTAAAGCATCCCTACCTGAGCCTATCCACTGAGGCGCCACTTGTGTTCCTTTAATACTCCCCCACTCTTTTTATCAGCTTTACGCTTCCCATCTGATTTTTTTTTACCAATCAGTGAGCACAGACTGCCCCCTCATTTATATGTGTGAAATATCAAGCCTGGTACTGAAATTCCTTAGTTGTTTTTCCTACTGTTTTAAACCAAGACTTCAATGTTCGTGTACTTTGGGGATTTAGGTTGTTGGAGGGGGAGAGAAGCTTATGTTTTATGTGAAGAAAAGTGTCCCCACTAGACCTCTGTCGAATTATCCCTCCGGAAGGAGTTGTTTGTATCTGCCAAATCACTTAAATGCTGACTCCTCGATGGGAGGTGAGGTAAACTCAAAGGCATACTGGAGGCAGCCTTTGGTTACATATTCTCCAAGGTAGAAAGCCCTGGAGCCCTCCAGCCCTACCAAGTGCATGCCCTGCTCTGACTGGGAGGGCGTATGTTTTTGCTTGGTTCCCTTCTGTGGTAGTAGGTTTAACATTTGACCTATCCTTTTATTAAAGGGTTAGAGATATACCCTACCTCTGTTTCCCTTGTCCATACTGAAGTTACTTTAGTGCCTTGGCCATGCATGTGGATCATCCAGGGAATGGTGTGATGTGGTTGATTTGTTTCTCTCTCGTTCTCGTTGTTTCTTTTCTCTTCCTTCCTCCCTTCTTCCACTCACTCTTCCTTCCTTCAACCCTTCACTCTTTTCTTTTTCAGAAACAGAATGTTTCTCTGGACCTTAGGCTAGACTGGCGCTCACTGTGTAGCTCAGGCTAGCTTAAACTCAAGAAGCTTCTCTTGCCTTAGCCATGCAAGTGCTGGCACAATTCACCACACCCAGTTGGGAAACTGTTAAAATCTTGATTTACAGGGTGACAACTCCAAACCAATTCGACTTAGACTCACCAGGATAGGGCTTGGGCAAGCATGGTTTTTATAATCGGCCGGTGGCCTGATGAATGGAGAGAATGAGGACCACCATCTTAAACAGCTTCTGCAACAAAATGCATCACAACACCACAGGATGCAGAGCAAGCCAGCATGCATCTGCAGTGGGAGCCATGCATGCTGTTACAAAATCTGTTCTTCAGAGGTATGTGTGGCTATATGTCATGTTCCAATACAAACTGCATTCTTTATGTGATTTCCTTGGTGGGGGGGGGGAAGGCACTGAAAGTATAAAAAGCTTTCAGATCAGTGGAAGCTTGGGAGCCAATGCCAGCACTCCTGCTATCTTAGAAACATGTCTTTTTTTTTTTTTTTTAAAGGTGCTTTGTAAGAGAGCATTAGGATATCAAGCCTATTATATCTCTGACTATCCAATCCCAAGTTTCTTAATATACTTCTGCTTTCTCTGAATATTATTGCAAAACATATCCTATAATGTCTGAGTTACTTTTATCTTTACAATGTGTGGGAATTATATTGTTGACATGAACAAGTTCTGCAGTGGCATCAGGAATGGATAAAATGTGTCCTTATTACAAACTCACTGCAGCTCCCAGGCTGTTAAATGCTTCTGCAGAAAGGGGACCTTGGGACCAGAGTTCAGCAGTTTGGGCTTCCCATTTCTGGATGGAGAAGTAAGAGAATCAGACAAAATGAAAGACAAGGGACTAAGGCGTTCTTCTTGATTGAGTGCTAAGATAAGATGGCTAATAAACATAGTGTCAGTGTGCTAGGGGCACTCCTGACACATGGTGTCATTGCCAGTCCTTCCAATAAATAAGGACAAAAGAAGGCGTTGTAAAAAAAAAATGTTTGTAGTAGTTGCTGTAGTTAGTAAGGCTCAATTGGTCTGTAGGAACACTGGGGCACCTTTCCAAAGTTCTAAATAAATAGTTTTAGGTGGGCAACAAGATTAGGGATTGTAACTGTTAAGCCTTTCTATGTTCTGTCCCCAACACATCAAAAGATGTAACCCAAATATGTTTTTCTATTCCTGTCATGTCCTGTCCCTGGAATTTTACACTTTCTCCTATCTCAATCCTCCTTAATGCCACCGGACTGAGCCAAATTCCCATCCAAACATGTTGAATGGCAGGTAGTGAGCCATGTGTGTGGTACATCGAAACCAGGCTGATACTAGCCATGTCCGTTCCCATTCTCCCTTGGTGTTCCAACTGCAGCTCTCCTATATCGTGGACTACAAATGCAGCTTGTATATTCTACTAGAATAGTTACATCACACCCAAACCCAGCACTCAAAGCTGGCAGAACACTGCCAGTCTGTTTTCTCTCCCCAAGGAAATAAACAGCTACACAGTTACTTCAGTAAGTCTAAGGAGATAAAGGTGAGAGGAAATATATGAACAGATTGGCTGAAGGACTAGGCTCAGAGCTTTTTCTTGCTATAACTGATCAAAATACTTAAATATTTAAGTTTGCTTCTAGTCCTTCGGAATCGGTAAAATGCAGAAGAAACGTAACTACATAAAAGGTGAAGTATCCAAAACAAAAATAAACCTCAGAGAGCCATAGTTCACTGACCATACAGAAAGTCTAAGTACTCTTGCATTAACCATACAAATACTCACCTGCCCTTTGATGTCCCCTCTCTCAGACTCATGGCCAGTTTCCCTTCTCAGTAGCACAAAAGTCCTCACACCAAAGACAGCACAGAAATGCTGATTCTTCAAAAGCCTAGCTTTAGCGTCTATCTCCTGCCTCTATTTTTCTTTCTCTTTCCCCTTCTTTTCTTCCAACTAACGCCATTTTCAATTCCTAGATTATCATTCTACTATTTCAGGAAGGGAATCCACTTAAGTCTCTGCTACGTTTTCAGTGCTTGCTTGATAATTTGTAGACACTCTTTATATGCCCAATTTGATGGTTTTTGCACATATTTTTCTCTTTGATGGCTTTCCTTGAATAACAAATTTGTACATAAAATGCTAACGTTTTTATGCTTACAATGCATTTGTACATGTACACACACATACACACACACACACATTTTAGAAGTTTAAAAAATCCAAATAACTAACCAACAAAAATCCAAATATGTGTTATCTAATATACCACTACAGGTACATGACTACTGATAGGTAAATAACAATAAGCAAACTATGACTCCACTACTCAATTATCACTAACCATACCTCAAAGGCTCAATATCACACCCTTCTAGCATTGATTAGATCAGACAGTCCAAAACATCATTGCCATCACTAAGTATGGTTCTGTTAGATAGTATAGCTTCCAACATCTATAGATCTTTGCTAGAAATGGAAACGTACTTATCATGGATTCTCTTCTCTCATGTTTACATGCCTCCATTTAACAAAATAAAAAAAGAAAGAAAACTTACAGACAGGCTTTTCATTAAAGGTTGATATTAGATACAGTCCAAAAGATAGGAAAACAGAACTTCATTCTAATAGAGAACAAACCTCTATGCATGTACACTGAGGTGGAGTTTCAAATTAAGTAGCATAGACCTAGTCAAGTCTTACAACGCTGACTTCTTGGCGTTGGTTTTTCTAAGGTCATAGCCATCTAAAGGCATTACATACAAGTAAAGCCAAGACTGTCTATAGGCTGTAATTTAAAGGTAGAATCCTTATCTGTTCCCATTCTTGCTCTCAAATAACTGACACAGAGACCTGGTATTTTTATTATGAAGCTGCAAGCCTGCACTGGACAGGTCCTGACTTATTCTAACCGGACTACGTTGTTAATACCCAAATAAATGCCCTGTTACTTGCCATCTGGTCTTAGCCTGGTTCACTCTGTCCACGTGTATCTTCATGGCTGTTCTCTCATGGAGACCTCATGGTGACATCTTCCTGGTCTCTCCATGTGGTCTCTCTACCTTCTTTCTTCCTGGTCCTTTTCTCTCTACCTGGGATCTCTGGCTGAGATTGGAAGTCTAACATTCCTGTCTTCTCTGCTCAGCCATAGGCTGATCATCTCTTAGTTAACAAATCAGAGATAACTAGGGAACAGTCTTTACAGGATGTTACTAGGTAACATTGTGATACAGCAAATGGTTCAGTAATCGTGGCAATGCTAGTGTCCTTACTGTAACCGGATCTCTAGGCACAGAAATCAGCATCTCAATATACAGTGCACAAGATTAGCCCCCAACAACTGTCCAACTCAGAGAATTCTCCATCTTCCTATTTCTTTCTTTCTTTTTCTTTTCAGCAACAAGCTATTTTCTATTCATGTAGTCAACCTGTCAACATAAATGCACAACAGATATATAAGTTGGAAAATTTTAAAGAAAAAATGATGGGGATTATTAAATACATAGCTTAAAACATTTTTAAAAGCATCAATATTTTCAGACATATGGTTTATCTTAAAGGAGATGCTTTCTATTTTTAGTTGACACTCTGTTCCAGGCAAATGAGTGAATTCACCTTTCTTTTTCTTTTTTTTTATTTTTTTATTAGATGTTTTCTTTATTTACAATATCTCCTTTCCCAGGTTCCATCTTCCTAATTTCAATAGTTGCATGGTTTCATAAGAGGAAAGAAGAGAGTCATTTGAACATTTATCATCATACCATTTACATATAAAAGAGTCCAACATTTTACCAGGAAGACTACCTCAAGGGTGCTGAAAAAAATTCTTATACTTCCTATTCCAATGAAGTACCTAAAACCCAAGAAATATTACAAAAGCTACTATGCACAATAAACATCATGATATCCACTTCGGCCCTAAAACCCAGAGCTGGCAAAGCCTATCCTAAGATCACCCTCTCAGGTTCAGAGAGAAAATGGTCAGCTGCAGGATAGTGTTTCATATTTCAACTATAATGAGATGACCTTGACTGTTCCATGGGAGGGCACAGTGTGAGAGGCAGCTTTGCAGAACAAGGGCTGGGGATCAAAACAAATGCGCTGCTCTGCTAACCAACTCCACCACTGTTGTTCCTAGAGCTAAGAACCCACAACAGAGGAGACCAGGGATTAGCTAGATTTCAGGGGTACCTTACCCTGAGCTTAGCCACAACAAAATCCAGTACTCTTGGGCTTGAATTTTGTGTGACTGTGCCACACTAAGGACACCCCTCAATAGAGGTAATTTGTAGAAGGAATGCCTAAATTTCACCACAGTTAAATTGAGAATCCCGAAAAATGTTTGTATGAGCTCTGAATAACATTTAAATAAACACTTATTCCTCAAAGTGTTGAAGACAACACCTAAATGAGAACCCTAAAATGTGTAATTTAATTACTAGCATCTAAAATCATATGGATTAGGGCGGGGGGCATATAGTTTAATACAGAAAGTTCTGTTACGCTTATACCTGGATATTTGATCAAACCAGATTTTCTTCTTTCAAAAACAAGGCTCACAAGAGTTAATACATACAGCAGCCGGCGGAGTACTATGTCAGAACTGAAGACAGGGCCTCTGAACCGTGAGCTTCGGGTACGTAGTATACTGATTTCAGAGATCATCATGCTCAGTCTCACAGCAAGGCACAAATAAGGGATGTGAAACTGAGAATCAAGATCTGCAGTCATAGGATGGATCATGACCGCAAAGCTAGAGACAAACACACAATGAAAGGTGCATCCAGCCTCAAGTGAAACCCACCACCATTATAGTCAGTTTTAGGCTGCAGTACTTCACAAATAAGTACCGGGCCTCAGTGTGACTTGGCCTGCTGAGGAAGGAAGGAAAATCAGTGACTCCAGCCCTCTTGGTTTTATCTGAAGGGGAGTGGGAAAGCCACGTGCGAAGATCATAGTTCAGAGATGGATCACAGGGCCAGAACCCTTTTCTGCTTCCGCAGCTCAATAGGGTTCCCATATAATGCCAAGGATCAAACTGCAAAGGGAGAACAAAGAAAACCCCCACAAACAAAATCCATAGCCAGAAAAAATTATTCTTCAGAGAAAAAAGAAGAACAAGGATGGAGAAAGGGACACTGGGCCAACATTAATCCAAGGAATGATTAATTTCAGACATGTGAGATCTGAGCAAAGGGAAGAAAACCATCAGCTATTAAAAGGACCATTGCATGATGATAAAAGGGTCAAGAATGTAACAACAGGAATTGCAGGGGATGAAAGGGTTCACCCTCCACTAAGGCATGGGGTCATTAGTGCAGAGAGGCTCACAAGAGAATATCAAAATGTGGGGTGTGGAAAACCTATGCCACTGTAAGATAAAATGGGCAAAGGCACCATTCTGTTGGAAAACTTCATACAACTTTATTCATGGACAGTACCAATGGGTAGAAAATTAGTGAGGACAGAGTTGAATTGAACAGTACCATTGATCAATGGGTTCTAGTCAACATTTAAGGAACACTTTGTGCAATGGTAGCAGCATACACTTTTTTCTGGAACACATAGAAATTCATCAAGAGAGACCACATTTGGGGTCTTTAAACACACCTTAAAGCATTTAAGCATGGATATCAGACAACCTATGTATTGGAGCTTCATTGGAATAAAACTGCTGGAGGGCCAGATAGTCCAACTTGTTAGTAATTAAACAATTTCAAAATAAAACAGGACTTAGAATAAGTCTAGAAAGACATATGGAAATATTTCTAATAAATGAATTTGTACAAAGTTTATTGAAATGTGAAGCAAGTGGTAAAGGCTGGGTTCAGAGGAAAAATTTTAGGCCTAGATACATTTACTGGAACAGAGTAGAGTTGCAAAATCAGCCATCTAAGCCTCTACTTTAGGAAACTATACAAAAACAAACCAAACCAAACAAAACAACCTATAACCCAAAGCGACCAAAGCAGAAGAGGCAACTTGAGAAATCAGAAACAAAATTGAAGCTAAACTAACAAAAGCCAACAGAGAAACTCAAGAAAGCCAAAATTTGGGCCTTTAAAAAGATCAGTTCAAAGTTGATAAGTTTCATACCAGGAAAACTAAAGAAAAAGAGCAGAGAAAACTCTGAAACAGCAGAAGTAGAAAAGAGCCATTAACCCACGGATTTCAAAAAAGTCAAATAAAGGAAAATAATAAACAACACTTTCACCACACATTTGATAAACTTGATGTATATAGATCATTTCCCCAGAAACAACACATGAAAAAAGATATTCTTAATAGGCATATATCTAATGAAAGGCATCCAGGGAGAATCCAAAGGCCTTTCAGAATATAAATTGCTTCATCCAGATGAATATGTTGATGATGCCCCATTAAGCTTAATGAATGAAGTACATTGATTCTTTGCAATGTCTTCTAGATAGTAGTCCAGATCAGCCCAACACCAAGAGCAAAATCCACAGAAAAGCAGAACAACTATGGATGATATTTTCATGAATATGATTTCTAAACTCCCTTCATAATGTGCTATGAAACAGGAAAATGGGTAAAATGGAGAGAGGACTTTAATTGGAAAGGGGTCAGTATACAAAGAAAGAGACAGATCGGGGAAATAACACTAAGGATGCTTTCTAACATATCCAAGTATTTAAGGAAATACATTATCTAATATTTTCTTACTCAAAATCACATAACATACACACACACACACACACATGAACACACACTGCTCCCCATAAGAGCCACAGACCATCTAACAAAAATCCTTCAGGCATGAAAAACAACCTTTTTAAAACTGTGTGTTGGTCAGGGAAATCCAAAGGACTACTAAACAATGTTGGCTATTGCTGTTGTCCTTGGTTTCCTCCAACTGGTTGAAGGTAAGTAAGTCCCTATTGCTGAAGAAACACCCATGTCAGACACAGGTCCCTCAGGATCAGAGCTGGATCCTGCTTGAAAGCCCCCTCCCTGAGGAAGAGCTTTCAAAATACCAGAAGGTGCAATGAAAGTGAGCAAAACAGGGAAAAAGTAAAAAGTCCTACCCAGCTATTAAGCTTACTGTCTTAGGGTTTCCATTGCTGTGAAGAGACACCATGACCACGGTAACTCATGAAGGGCAATATTTAATTGGGGCTTGCTTACAGGTTCAGAGGTTCAGTCCATTATCATCATGGTGGGAAACATGGCAGTGCCCAGGCAGGCATGCAGCTGGAGGAACTGAGAATTCTACCTCTTGTTCCAAAGGCAGCTAGGAAAAGACTGGCTCCCACGTGGTTAGGAGAAGGGTCTCATTGCCCACCCCTCACAGTGAAGCACTTCTTCTAGCAAGACCACACCTCCTAATGGTGCCACTCCCTGAGCTAAGCATATTGAAGCCACCACACTTGCTTATCACGACAGTGACCAGCCCTGAAAGATACTCCTATAGGTGCAATAGTGGTACTCATATCTCAGTTATCCAACTCTAGTTGTACTTCAGTCTGACACGGCAGGAGGAAATCCTTGTCTGGTACACAACTGCCATGGGCCAGTTAGGTTATGAATCTTAAAGGAGGACTTTGAAGGACCAAGCAGCATAATACCTGACTGCTTTAAAAGACTCATACTCACAGATCAAGGTGGTTCTCGGTCCCTACCTACCAAAGATGGTCTTCTTTGCAGCAGATGGAGACCATTACATAAAACTCCAACTGGTCAAAACACAGAGGACAACTGCTTACAAGGTGTCTAGACCTGATGGATACAGCTATAATATAACTCCTGCCCAGAAGGCTCAGGAATGATCATGGAAGAGGGGACAGATGGCTTTAAAGAGCTAAAGGACTGAGAAGTCTGCTATTTCATTGGGTTTTCTAGAAATGACAGGGAAGCTGTACCCATGATATTGAATAACAGACTGCATAAGCAAGACCTATACAATGATGGCACCAAGAGCAATGTTGACATGGAAAGTCTCTCAGGGATCCATGCCTAGACAAAGAGTATGTACTTAAGATCGAGGACATACAAGCAACATTAGAAGGCTATACACATACATTTGTGTATTTAGATGTGTAATAAAAATAAAGAGAAGCCATGCACTTGAGGGGAACTAAGGGGGAGACTAGAGAAAAAGTACATAGTAGAGGTTGAAGGGATGATAAGGAAAGGATGAAATTATATAATTATGTTTTAATTTTAAAAAATTAAACAAAATGAAATATAGGCAAAATCAACTTAATGATATATAAGGAGTTTTTAATCTATGACTAAATTCAATTAATTTTCAGTATAAAAGGTCAGCTTAATACTTAAAGTCAATTATTTTACCTACAATTTTGCTACAATTTGCCTATTATTCTTAACTTTAAAACATTTATTCCAGCTTACATCTGTTATCAAAATGTATACTTGTATCCTTCTGATAGCAACATCCACACACAACCCAGAGAACAATATGGAAAACTACAGTTTCATTAGATTACTTTGTAGACTTGACACTACACAGAGATAGATTAAAGAGTTATCGTCTTTTCATTGAATAAATATGGACAACAGAAAGAGAACAAAGAAAGCCAGAAATGTAGACTAGGCACGGAGCAGCCTTTGACGGAAACAATGAACATGGTTTACTACTGACTTGAAACAGTGATAGCTCACGACTCTAATTCATTGCATTGTTTTATTTTTTTCCTTTTTAAAAAATATTATTTTATGAGTATGGGTGTTTTATCTGCATGTATGTCTATGCACCGTATGAATGACTGGAGCTATGGATATTTCTGAGCTGCCATGTCAGTGCTGGGAATCAAACCCAGGTCCTCTGGGAGAGGAGCTGGTGCTTTTATCCTTTGAGCCATTTTCCAGCTCTATCTTCTCATCTTTTAAAATATCTCTGATTAATATTCATACTGCTTTTACCTAAGTGAAGATGCCCATAACGTTTCATAAGCAACGAAGATATATAAAGAGGTTGAAACAGCACCTTGATATTAATGCTCCTAATTTAGCGCTTCATGGACAAACACTCAAATCAATGATGGACTGACACTGTTGTGATGTCAGACTAAGAAGGCCAAAGGTATTCGTAAACTATTATACAGAATAAGCCTTTGTGACTAAGGATCTGGGCAGCATTTAATTCATCCACGGCCTTATTAATGAGCATTCCAAATCAGATTTCAAAGATTTTTTCCAAGGAAGAAATTACTTTAACTCCAGAAGACCCCATTTACTAACAGCTGCAAGGAAATATCCCTGGAGAAATCAACACAGATACAGGCAAGGAACATCTTCTATCCTTTACCACCAACTGGAGCAAAACCTTCAGCATACACGTTATAAACCCCAAATAATATGAACATGATTTAGAGCTGGATACATGAATAGGAAGCCAGGAAATAAATACTCAAAGAGACACCAGAGCTTCTGCTGTCATTGGAACCCAGCATGTTCAGTCCACAGAGTAATTCTGACGCTGGTCAACCTGCTTCCCCCCTCCATCCAGCTTCATTTGATTTATATCTCTTTCCTTATTCCTTACAGTGTAGACAATTCTATTATACACACATGGCCCATGGTACTCCAAAGGACAAGGATTCAATTCCCAGCCACTCCATGGCAACTCCATTTTGTAATTCCAGAACCCTTTTCTGGCCTCCTTTGGGTACTGTATACAAATGGTCACACACATACACATTAAAAAAAAAATAGAAATCTAGAAAGCATTTGAAAGGAACGATCAGATTCTTGATGCACTTGGAATGGAGACAAGCGAGGACCTGGTGAATAGAGGTCAAGAAAAGTCTAGGCTAAGTTTGATTTTAGAAGGGAAAAGGTACACGATGTGGAGGGAATGAAACACAAGTGTAACGGAGGCATGGAGACCAACTTCTTGCTCTGGCAGGTGGCAGGCTACCAACACATTCCCACTGCTTACTATAGAAGGAACGACATAAACATTTCTTGTTCTATAATGAGCATGCAAACATCTCTTTATCTTGAAATGTGAGGTTTTCCATTCCTCAGTCTTCTTATACTTTGTCCCAGGGAAAGACTTAGAGCGTTATTTGCTTCAATTAGAGAAGCTGTCTTAGGAAGCAAGTGAAGGGATCGAGAAAAAAATTAGAGCCCAGACTGAACATGGTACGCCATGAACAGGGAGTTTATCCCCCACACGTATAACTGCTCTGTACACAAATCTAGATGAGCTCTTTTGTGGGCACCTGTCTACAGCAGTCAAAGCTACAGCTTCAAAATCTCTCTCAGCTAAAAGTGAATGAACTCAGGTCACTGAAGAATGACAATGCTCCAGATATTCATATGCAGTGTGATTTTAACAGCTTAGAATGAGCTGAAAAACCAGATGGGTAATCCACAGGTAAGAAAAAAAATGATACTATTTCTAACTGATATAAATACTCCAAAGTAGAGAAAAAATAGAAAGGAAGCAAACTCATTCTAGTACCCAAGCCAATGACACAACCAGATAAAACCAGCACACCATTATTGCTGTATTATAAAGACACACATTCAGAGTACCCACAAAATACTGGAGACTCAGGAAAACCCATGAAGAGAACTATGGTGTGTTACCAAATGGGACTTATACCAGGAATCCAAATCTGAAAAATATGATCATTTCAACAGACACAGGAAATTACTCAACAAATTCCAATCCCAATACTGTTTCATGACAACGTAAGCAACAAAATGCAGATATAAGGGGATGTACACACCCTGAGAAAGGCCCATCAAGAAAAGCCTTTTGCTCAACTGCACTGCATGCTGAATGGATAGGATGCATTCCCCCCCGACAGATGGAAAACACGACGAAGGTGTTCACCGTAGCCACATTCAAGCAACACTGAGTTCTACCACAGAAACTGGACAAAAATAAATAAACAAAAGGCATTATGTTAGAAAAGATAGATGAGAAGTCTTTATCCTCAAATGGGACGTTGTTCTTAAAACAATCCTAATGCATCTGCTAAGAATTAGACTGAGTTAGTAAGGTGGCAGGGTCCAAGAGTAAAACATCAGAGGTACAACCCAGAGCATCCCAGCTGGATCTGACCAAGAGACAGTACCAGAAGATGCTATCCAGGGAGGGAAATGACTTAGGATAGTTCTACCATGATAACCACAACAATGACCAGCATGGCAATACATCCCTATGGGAGCAACAGTGGTACTCGTGTCTTGTAGCAACCAACAGATATCTAATTGGACTTGAGCCCACTCAACAGGAGGGAAATCATGTCTGGAACTAGAAATTTACTCAACTTTTCCTGCCAGGGGACCAGCCCATAGAGGCGATAAGGAGTCAGTGAAGGAGGAGTCAAGCTTGGGGGTCAGGGGAATCTTGCAACCTGACTGACTGGCAGCCAGAGTATGTATTTTATCTGTCTGTCTGCCTGCCTGCCTGTCTGCCTGCCCGTCCATCCATCCATCCATCCATCTATCCATCCATCCATCCATCCATCCATCCATCCATCCATCCATCCATCCATCCACCCATCCATTTATTCACTTTACAGCCTGAGGGAAGCCCCCTATCTCCCTCTTCCTAGTCCCAACGTCACACCCCTCTTATCCTCAGGGAAAGGGAGGCCCGCACCAGGTATACCAAATTAGGACATCTCCCTTAGCTAAGCTGGATTTCAAGTGGAGGGAGAGGGGCATCAACCAACCCACAAAATCTTCAACCCCAAATTTGTCCTGCCTACAACTAGTGCAGAGGTAAAGATGGAACAGAGATAGTGGGTATGGTTAACCAATGACTGGCCCATTGAGGCCCATCCAATGGAAGAGAGTTAATCATTGACATTATCAATAATATGCTTGCAGACAGGAGCCTAACTTCTTTATGTAGAATGCAGTGATAGATTGATGTCATTCCAAAACATAAATCTTATCATTTTTGTCCTTGGGTACATGTTTTAACTTCCTTTTGGTCATAACTCTAGGCATTATTGATAAACAGTGACAGAACAGAGTTATCTTTTACAGTCATTTTCCCTCATCAACCCCATAACCCAACATTTAAGAATCTTGCAGTTTCCTCCAAGCCAGCCTGGACAGACTGTTATGTCCCAAGCAATATATCATCAGCTTTTAAGAGTCAGAGTGCTAATTGTTATTAGGCCTGGAACAGTCTTCCAGCCAAAGCTGCTACAGTTATCATTCAATTTCTGGTATAATACAATGTTTACATTTTATATTTTTTGTAGAATTTATTTCTATATCTAATCATAGTATTATTTTGTTCCTTGGTTATTGGACACCACAGTGGTCCGCATGAGCTAACTTTTTAAGAAAGGGAGGTCATTTATCCACACCATTCTTTATCTATCAATAAAAGCCCCTGTGTAGATCAGCTATAACTCCTAACAATCTAACTTTGTTGCTGTATCTTCTCCTTGATGGACATGCCATACAAGGGTCTCCAATCCTATATTCTACATAATCTCTTGACTGTAGTAGGAAGAAACTTTTTTATTAATTATTTTTTTTATCTACATTTCAAATGTTGACCCTCTTACCAGTCCCTTCTCCATGAGCCCTCCCACCCCATCTTCCCTCCCCTTCCCCTCTAAGGGGGTGCTCCCCTACTCACCCATGCACTCTCCCATCTCACCCCTCTAGCATCCCCCTTCTCTGGGGCCCCCATTACATATGTAGGAGAGGACTACCTTGTCTAGCCTCAGTGGGAGGAGATGCACTTGGTCCTGAGGAAGAGATTTTTAATCTGATCTGCTGCCAACTTCTCTAGTCCACCAAATCTTGTTTACTTTGTTCTGATTATCTGATTCCTGAGTGAGTACAGGGGCAGATGTTCCAAGAGTATCTAGGTACCAAAGCCTCACAAGGGGATCTCTGCTGTCATTATTTGAGTCACAACCTCTAGGGCATAAGGAAGACCTTTCTAGTAGCATCAGATAAGGATATCTCCCTAAAAGCTTCCTGGGGCAGCTTAGAAGCAGTACTCCTGGAGGAAGGCATAAATTAATTATAAGAAATTTCCCATCAACCCAATCTCCTCACGTTGTACGAATACTAAAAGCCCTGTAAGCATGCAACACACAAGGATCAAGACCAGAAGTGGAAGATGGCATGATGGTGACTATAGCACGCTGCTCAGTCTTGCTGGATCTTTGTCAAATGGCTATGCTGGCTTTATGGCTTTCCTTGTTCCCATTAGACATGCCTGTGCTGTCTCCCCCTTTTATGGTTCACTTAAGGGTCTGTAGATCTCCTTGTGTGGCATGTAGAACACTTCTCAGGCTTCAGACGATGACTAGTAGGACAGGAATCAAAATAAACACAACTCCCAGGATTATTCTCAAATTGATTACACTAGACAGAAAATCCTGTTCTGAGACAAAGGAAGTGAGAGATCCTAGGAATCTATTTGCAGAAATAAGCTGAACTAATGGCTCTAACTTGTTGATGTAAAGAGGGCATCTTTATGGCTAACTCAGAATTGTTCTATAGGTAGTGGCGGTGGGACCTAACTTGTGCCCGGGTCACCTTAAAAGCACTGTATGGAAGAGGAGTGACACAAATCTATTTAAATTGGGATTGACAAGAAATGATTAATCCAACTTTAATGTTTTGAATTTGATTATCCATAAATAAGACTATTTCTTCCAAAGAATTTACCTTATTTCTTAAATTTTTATCAATTTTTTGTCTTGAATAAGATGTACCCGGGACACATTTTTGAAAGCTGATTAACATGTGCTGTAGTGTGTTCAGCCATACTATTGAACAAGTGCTGTAGCAGAGGCCATGACTGACTCCAAAATTCCAGTTAAGGCAGCAATATCTCATATAATGGCAGCAACATGTCTTTTGGGTCTCTTGGACTCAAAATCTCTTGAGGTTATAGATCTTAGAATAGAACTGTCTACCTCTACTTTACTAAACCAGCAAAATCCCTAACTGCATTTTCTTTTCTTTTTTTTATTAGATATTTTCTTTATTTACATTTCAAATGTTACCCCCCCCCCCCGGTTTCCCCTCTGAAAACCCTGTGCCATCTCCCCTTCCCCTGCTCACCAACCCACCCACTGCCGCTTCCCTGTCCTGGCATTCCCCTACACTGGGGCACTGAGCCTTCTCAGGACCAAGGGTCTCTCCTCCCATTGATGTCCCACAAGGTCACAAATGGAGCTGGAGCCATGAGTCCCTCCATGGTTGGTGGTTTAGCCTCTGGGAGCTCTGGGGGTACTGGTTGGTCGTAACTGCCTTTTAAATACCTATCCTTCTACTTACAGGTAAGTGTAGCTCTTGTTTCCCCATAGAAGGCTCTCTTTGTTGCAAAACATAAGAGAAAAACACAAGGAGTCAACATGCAGAGAGAAAGGGTTTATAACATACTTACAACTAATGGTTACGTCTACAACACAACTCCCACAGCGGAGGCTCAGGGAACATCGTGGAAGAGGGGCAGAATGATTCCAAGAGCCAGAGAACTGGGAAATTTGGCAGTGAGATTGTATTAGAGGATGACAGGGAAGCTTTATTTTTTTTTTGCCTCAACAGTGTGGCCTCAAGACCCCAAGAAGCACATCACCAAGACTAGGACGGAAGGCATATCATTGAGCTGTACCCCTAGACAAGGAAGTACAGCAACTAAGGAATGCTGAGAGCATTAATTATTCCAGGAATGAGACCTCTAATTAGTTATCCAATTCCAAGTGGCCAGTCCTGAAGCCATGCACATACAAATAACACTAAAGGAACTCAGCATGTTGTTTTATACATTAATGTATACATACATATATAAAATTTAAAATTAAAGAAAGGGAGGCTATAAATTTAAAAGGGAGTGAGAAAGGTACATGACAGAAGTTACAGGCAGAAAGGAGAAGAAGGAAATGGTATAATCATACTTTATTTCAAAACAATTAAAAATTAAAAAATTAATTTAATTTAAAAAATTAAAACACCCTACTAAATATTTTATGAATAGGTAAAAGATAAGATCAAAGGCTCTAAGCATAAAGTAGCAAAGAAGTAGTAATACTGCAATGTTAATTTTCCTCATTAGATCACTACACAGTATACAGATTCATTAAACTATCACACTGCATCTTATAAATATGTACAATTATGTGTTAATAAAAATTTTAAATGCTTACTGTGGCAGGAAATGCTAGCTACCCTAATTTGTTTGATCATTACATATTGTAAATATGTATAAATTACCACTCTGTACCCCACTAGTGTGTACACTTAAGATATAAACAAAACAGATCACAATAAGCACACATGTATATATACGTGTATATATATGTATATATG
>NW_022196895.1:41477608-41490953 GCF_008632895.1 Mastomys coucha | reverse complement strand
ATATATATATATATATATATATATATATCCCATAGGGTACTATAAATAAGCACAATTTGATGCACCAAATATGAAAAAAAACTTCAGAAATATTAGTATGAATAAACTAAAGGAGCACAAAATATATACTCTGAAAAGTACCAAAACATATTTAGAAAAATAAAGAAGATATTAAATGGGAAGACATGCAACATTTGCTAGTCAGTAACTTCGTTAATACAGAAATGTTGCTCAATGGTTTTACAGATGCAATACAACCCTAAAATGTCCAGCTGCTCTTTGTAGCAGCAAACAAGTTGATCCTAAAATTCCTGGGGAATCCCTCGGGACTGCTAAAATCCCGGAAGTGCTTGGGATAGCCAAAGCAATCATGATGAAATGAACAAAGCTGTGAATGGTTTCACAATGAAAAGTTACTATGAAGCGAGAGTAAGCAAGAGAGTAGTACTGCAGTAGCAGAAAGACAACAGGCAGGACTGGAGGTACACAGAGGGACCTCCCTGTAGACCTCAAGGGCTACTATCTGGCAATGGTGTAAAACCAGCCAGTGGAATGAGGGGTTTTTATAAAATGCTGCTTGGAAAACTCTGTGGCAGTTTAGTGAAAGAATGAAATTTGGACACTTATTTCACATTGTATATGAAGAACATATAAATCTTACAAAATGTACAGGGACGAATGTACTTGAGACTGAATTTTGTGATATTTTGTCACGAATTTTTAGATATGATATCAATAGTACCAGCAACAGAGAAGAAATGTATGAATTGGATTTCATAAAATTGAAATGCCCGTTGTCCAAAAGACATTATGAAGAACAAGACTATACTGAGAAAGGAAGAAAACATCTTGATCAATCTGGTTGAAGACATGCATCTAGAATAGCTGATGCATTATACAAGCCAATGTAAGAAAATAGCCCAATAAAAATAAAATACAGACAACACAATATACATTTTACCAAGTATATATGCACATAACTAACAGGGGTATGAACACAAGTGAGTATCATTCGTCTCCTGAAGAGTACAAATAAAATCCACAATGAGATGTTTCTTCATACTAAATCAAATGTGAAGGATGGAAAAATTTGGCCATGTTCATAACACCAAGCTGGGGAGAGACTGGAGTATTAACCCTGCTTGCAGCAATGAAAAATTGTACTTGGAATACTCCATCAATTTTTTAAAATGATTAAGCATAACAAACCACATAACAGAACAATTCTACTTCTGAAGATATATACTCCAAAAACTGAGAGTGTATGTCTACACAAAAATGTGTGTTTGCATGATTACAGTAGTAATATTCACAACAGTCAGAGGTGGGAAGAAATAACATGCTACTGATGAGGGGCAGAACTAACTGTGGTATGCCTGTAAAAGAAGTACTAGAACATATTGTACAGGTCAACTTTGAAATATTACTGCTGTGCTCAATTTGGCAGCACATATACTAAAATTGAAACATTATTGTATAAATATGCAGCTCAGGAAGACCTCCAGACTCAGAAATTAGATTGGTAATTGATTTTGAGAAGGGAGCAGATTAATGGGTGACAAGCAATAGGCATGGGTTGATGCAAATGGTCTAAAACTGTCTATAATGATGGTTGCACACCTCTGCCATTCTGTGACTTTACTGAAATGCATTAGATGGATAAGCCAAAAGGTATGTGAGTTACCTATCAGTCAGACTATTCTAGCAAAGAATGTCAGTGAACTAAGTGCATCGGTCTAAATGCAGATAGTCATTAGTAGGACCCAGGGCATGAGATATTGGGCATAGCACTCAATAATACAGATGTAGAAGTCACTGTAGGCAAGTTTAAAAGTAGGAAGCTTGCACGAAGCCAGTGTCCTACCACCATGAAAAACTGGGGCACTATTTCAGATTTCCTGGGATCAAAATCAGACTAAGTGTTTCAGTATTATCAAGACCTATAACACAGTAGACACAACACAGCAGTCAGAATCAGTGTCGTTTAGAGATTATAAATTGTGATTTCAAGCTAAGATATTTTAATTAATATAAGTAACATGTATTAGCTTGTATTGTGAACACTTCTTGTCAGGACTTTGAAATGCTTAAAAAGGAAAGTGAATACATGATTTATAACAGAACCTAACTATTGAAGGAAATTTAATTAAATTTGAAAATGAGATTATTTAAAAATTTAATCTAATAAGCTTGAGTTAATCAGCAATTAATAAACAGACCCTAATGCTACTTATTTTCATTTTACTGTATTTATGAAGAACATGTTGATATTTATAGGTTTTACTTAATTTTGGAAAGGAGATTTTAAATACTTAATATTATATAACTTTATTGAAATTCATACTCTAGCTGAAATATCCTCATATGAAAAATGCCCCACTTGGACTTTCCTTAAAAACCTTTACATAACTCTCTTTAGACAACAAATTGATGCTTTTAAAAACAGAAAGTGAGCATGGAGGAACTCATGTTGCTCTCTGACAAAGCACGTTGATGTGTGAAGCACCAGGCAACGCTCTAGTAATGAGAACATGGCAGTAATGAGAAAAAGAGTCCTTGTCGTGCAGGCTTCCACACTGGTGGGATGCACAACAATAAGCATACATCCTGTATTAGGTAGCTTTTCCAAACTATGTCTTTAGATCACACATAGACACAGACGGCAGGATAGCAGTGTGACTTAGGACACAGATTGGCAAGCCAGGACAGCTGAGTTTAGTTTCTAGCACCCACAGATAATAACTGTGCTAAAATCCATGACTGACTCAGCCTCCTGGGCTTCATGTTTATCAATTTGTAAGATGGGGATAACAAAAGTAACAAGATTATTTATCTGTAAGGTCCTTAGAGTAAGGCCTGTCAACCAGAAAACATGATGGCTATTGTGTTATACAAAGTGTCAGGTAAAAAGTGCCATGAAGGGAAATATTGTAGTAGGTGGAGGAGACCGAAGTGATGCATGGAGAGAGAGAAGGAAGAATTTCAATAGTGTCTACAGGACCCATCTTCCTGATCCAAGATTCAGGTGTCAGGAAGGATGGCCAATGTGTCACTGGGGCTTGTATTGCAAGGAGAGGGAAAGGTCCTGAGGCTAGACAGTCTCGCTAATTGTGAATAAAGATCATGGAGACTTACAGCCTTTGGCTTGTTCAGAAATGTAATAGGAAGTAAGAGATGGCTTTGATTAGAAACACAACATGATCTTCTTTATAATCTTTAGAGGTATCGATGAAGTAGCTCATCTGTTGATGACCATAAGAAGCCCAGATAGACAGCAATTACAGAATAGTTTTTATACCCCGCCCCCTTATGAATGAGAAATAGGCAACCTGGACAAGAATGGCAACTGAGGAAATAGATGGATTCAATACAATTCTGTAGGAAAACCCAATGGAATGTGCAGTAGGAAAGATGGAGAGCCCTGCAGGGAAGTTACGTATGTTTTCTCCAGCTAAGATCTGATGCTGGATACAGAGGTGGGTTGAAGTAGATGGTCTGTCTTAACAAAGTCTGGAGTGCTGTTATGTGGCTCTGATGGGGAGAGGCACTATGAATGTGTACACAGGGGGAATTATCACCATGAATCATAGTGGCCAAGCAAGGTCAGTAGTATGGAACTCCCTACGGGGAGAAATCTTTTTTAAAAAAATAGAATGTTCAGATTCTGGATGCCTTGAGCTAGAGACTTTGTACTCACAGGTCAGGCAACAATAGTATTACTTGGGAGCCCATAGGAAATGCAGAGGCTTAGGTTCCACAGGAGCCCTGAGCTTGAACACCCTCAGGAAACCTCCCATACCACAAAGTGTAGGTGAAGGTCCAGGTTATTTGTAGAGTACTGGAGCCTCAGGTGGGGCAGCATAGGCAGGAAGGCCAAGGACCTGGGAGACTGGAAGGAATACACACTATCTACATGGGTACCAAACCCGTCACAGTGATGACTACAGTGGAGGAGAAATGCCGAGAAATGTCCAAGGGGTGAAGCACGTCCTCCAGGAGGAAAACAGAGAATTTAAGCAGGGCACATCTGCACATGTTGCCCAAGGGCTGGGGTCTCCTATGAGGCATGAAAAGGATACAACGGGTCTAGAAGCAGAACCAGCAGTCAAGAGATAAGTGAGATGTTTGAATGAGAAGAGCAACCACCTGAGAAAGCTTCTGGAAGAACAGGGCCTCAGGGGCAGCCAGTGTAGGTTACAGAGTGTAACACTAACATACCATCCGACCCCTGGCTGACAAGGAACCCAAGACACTCTAGGGAGCAGGTTTCGTTTCTCAGGATTCTCTTCACAATGCAAATACGCTTTGCAAATACCTGAACGTCTGACCAGAACTTCTTTGAAAGCATCCAGTTTACATAAATCATTTTCTTGTATGTAGCGATTTACGTATGCAGTTTAAAACACACTTAAGCTACTCAATGACGGCATATCCTTTATACAAGGTCTTTAAAACCTCTTATTTAATAAGTTCATATCTAAGATATTAAAAGCACCAAATTACCGAAAGCTGGGTGTGGTAGGGTATTATTGTAATCCTAAAACACTTAGGACGCTGAGGCAGCTGGGTGAGGTGTTTCAGACCAGGTTGAGCTTTAAAGAGAGACCCTGTCTCAACAAAATACAACAAACAAACAAACAGAATAGCTGAGTCTTGAGAACATCGACAGAAAGCAGGCGTTCTTTCACAGATAAGATAATGAATAAGTTATCTTATCAAATAAGTTAGCAGAAGTACAAATTAGCCTGGCTAGGTCCCAAACAGGAGGGGAACAGACTGAATCCCAAACTAGGGTATCATTCTACAGTGGGATCAGTGATCCATGCTGTTTCCCACTAGCTGCAACTTCCAACCCAGTATTTTAAAGATATAAAAGATGCATAAGAACAAATGACAAACAAGTACCCCTCCCCTTCTTTCATCACTCTAAAACTTTAGGCAGCATGTGTTGGCTCCCAAGGTACAAAGAAGTCAGCCTCACTGTAGTCAGAAGTAATTGGTCTTGGTTTTTTTCTTTTCTTTTCTTTTTTTATATTAGATATTTTCTTTATTTACATTTCAAATGTTATCCCCTTTCCTGGTTTCCCCTCTGGAAAAAAAAAAAAACTATTCCCTCCCAGCTCCTCTTTCTCACCAACCCACCCTCTTCTGCTTCCTGGCCCTGGCATTCCCCTACACTGGGGCATAGAACCTTCACAGGACCAAGGGCCTCTCCTCCCATTGATGACCAACTAGGCCATCCTCTGCTACGTATGCAGCTGGAGCCATGAGTCTCACCATGTGTACTCTTTGGTTGGTGGTTTAGTCCCTGGGAGCTCTGAGGGTACTAGTTAGTTCATATTGTTGTTCCTCCTAAGGGGCTGCAAACCCTTCAGCTCCTTGGGTCCTTTCTCTAGCTCCTTCATTGGAGACCCTGTGCTCAGTCCAATGGATGGCTGTGAACCTCTACTTCTGTGTTAGTCGGGTATTGTCAGAGACTCTCAGGAGACAGCTATATCAGGATCCTATCAGCCAGCACTTGCTGGCATCCACAACAGTGTCTGGGTTTGCTGATTGTATATGGGAAGGATCCCTAGGTGGGGCAGTCTCTGGATTGCCTTTCCTTCAGTCTTTGTTCCACTGTCTCTGCAACTCCTTCAATGGGTATTTTGTTCCCTCTTCTAAGAAGGATTGAAATATCCACACTTTGGTCTTCCTTCTTCTTGAGTTTCTTGTGTTTGGGGGATTGTATCTTGGGTATTCCTAGTTTCTAGACTAATGTCCACTTATCAGAGAGTGCATACCATGTGTGTTCTTTTGTGATTGGGTTACCTCACTCAGGATATTATCCAGATCCATCCATTTTCCTAAGAATTTCAAAAATTCATTGTTTTTAATAGCTGAGTAGTACTCCATTGTGTAAATGTACCACATTCCACCTCATACCAGTTAGAATGGCTAGGATAAAAATCTCAGGTGACAGCAGATGCTAGAGAGGTTGTGGAGAAAGAGGAACACTCCTTCATTGCTGGTGGGATTGCAAGCTGGTACAACCACTCTGGAAATCAGTTTGGCGGATCCTCAGAAAACTGGACATAGTACTACCTGAGGACCCAGCTATACCACTCCTGGGCATATACCTAGAAGATGCTCCAACATGTAATAAGGACACATCCTCCACTATGTTCATACTAGCCTTATTTATAATAGCCAGAAACTGGAAAGGACCCAGATGTCCCTCAACAGAGGAATGGTCCCATTTTTTAAAAAAGCCTTATGACATTCTGACTCTAACTGATTCCCACCTGATTCACCTCACCTAAGGCTATGCTGCTACAATCAATTCCATGCTCCTGTTGCAGTGAGTCTATGAATGGCCTTCCTGGGATCTAAAATTTAAAAACACCCTGTTCCAGGACATGTCCCATTTCTTTGTCTTCTTTCATGTTCTAGATGTTTCCTATCCTGAATGGATCATCACATTCATTAGATGAAATCTAAAATCAACCAACTTTAGTGTGGCTCCAGATCCTTTCTTGTCTTGGAGGACCAGTAGTATCAAAGGGTAGTTGAAGGTTGTTGAAGGCAGCATCCTTGGCAGGAACAGAAAATTCTAGTGTGGTGTGTCTTTGGGGACAAGTACCCAGAAGGCATGCTGTTCATGGGTAAAGGTATCAGTCTCAGAGATGCCAGAAGTTCTGGCTTAATACAAATGAAGGACCTAAATACCACCAGGACTTACACATCACTTCTGCTTGTACCATTAGCTAGCCACCACATGAACATGTACAGTTAATGGAGTCATTAACTTGGTAATAATTCATTGGCTCCTACGTTGGGTATTAAGTGTCTCATGGGCTGAGAACTGATGTCTATCAAAAAAATGGGAATAATGACCTATTCACACAGAGGTAGCTTGTGCTTATACTCTAGCCCAAAAGCCTGCACAGAGCTTTAAATTTACATTGTACTATCCATTGTAAACTCTGGAATTTCTTCAATTAAAAAAGGTCCATGGAGGTGAGAGGCTCTCAAGACTCAAAGGGAGGGACCTTAGATGAAATGCCCTACAGTGGGGAGAGGGAACTTGTGGGGGTCTATCTCCAGGAGAAAGACAGGGCATCAAGTGGAAGGATGGTGTTGCCATCCCACAGTCAAAAACTCTGACCCAGAATTGTTCCTGTCTAAAAGAAGTGCAGAGACAAAAATGGAGAAGAGACTGAGGGAAAGGAGGTCCAGTGACCAGCCCAAATTGGGATCCATCTCAAGGGGATGCTCCAAGGCCCGGCACGATTATTGATGCTATGGTGTGCTTACAGACAGGAGCCTAGCATGACTGCCCTCTGAGAGGCCCAACAAGCAGCCGACTGAGACAGATGCAGATACTTACACCCAACCAATGGACTGAAGTCAGGGACCCCTGTAGTTGAACTAGGGAAAGGCTGGAAGAAGCTGAGGAGGAAGGTGACCTCATAGGAAGACCAGCGGTTTCAACTAACTTGCCTCCCCAAGATCTTACAGACACTGAGCCACCAACAAGGCAGCATAACTGAGCTGGTCTGAGGTCTCTGACACCTGTACAGCAGAGGACAGCTTGACCTTGCCTCAGTGAAAGAAGAAGCACCTAGCCCTCCAGAGACTTGAGGCCCCAGGAAGTGGGGAGGACTGGCAGGATGAGATGGGGGTGGAGGAGTGGGAGGAGGAATGGGATGAGGAACTGTCAGAGGGTGGAGCAGAAGGGGAAAAGAAAAGCGAAGTAAAAAATAAAAAAAATAAGATAAAATCCAACCTGGCTACCAAAGAAATCAGTAAACAGAATCTGACACATTCACCATTACAGGGCATGTGTGCATGGCACAGCCTGCTTAGAAATGCTGCTAACAGACCCCTCACTACTCTGACACTGCACTTCTCAACATTTGATTAAAATTTATGAGCACAGTATATGCTTTCAAGTCCCTCAAGCCTGCCTTCCTGGCAGGAAACAGAGTCTTCTAGCATATTAGCAGCAAGTTGAGGTCTTTGGGGTCATTCAAGCTCTGGTCTGAGGCCCAGCCTCTCAGCCTACCTGCCAGGTAACTGAAATGAGGGCTCCCTGAGCCTCCAAGCCTCTAGCTCTGCACCTGAATGCACTCGGATAATGTGTGTCTATCAATCTTTACTAATTTTTCATCTCCCAAAGGAGTACTTTCGGTCCTGCCAGCAACACTACGCTTCGGTTGCCAAAAGATGGCATGAACTTCATTTTGCCCTTCATATCTATACTTAATACACAAAGTATAAAATTTGTTTACCACTCCTTCTGGATCTATGTTTGCCCATCTGCATGTGACCCTGCTTCTGCTAAGGAGGCAGGAGAGAATGACTTCCACTTTTAGGGGACAGTGAACATCAGGCACAGCAAAGCTGGTTGGCTTTTTGTTTTCCTCATGGAACTGACTTGTGTGGTTTATACACATGTTACATGTCCCTCTAGGTCCCACATATTAATGGCTTGGTCCCTGTCAACTTTATTAGGAGGTGGTGAGAACTTTGTCAGGGTCTAGTGAGAAGCCATAGCGGATTAGAAATATGCCCTTGAAGATGGCTTTAGGACCAGAGGAGTTTCCTCCTCTCCTTCTTTCTGCTTCCTTCTTGCTGCGTGTTTAGCAGCTTATTCCTCTGGGCCACTGCCCTGAAGGAACCTGGGACAACTGTCCAGGGACTGCAACCTCCAAACTGAGAACCAAAATACAACTTTTCCTGTTCACATTCATCATTCCGTATTCACTACAGTAACGGAAAGCCGAACGAAGCTCGTTAGAAGGATTACATCGTATCACAATCCTGCAGCAGCCTAAGTATGATGCAAACTGTGCAAGGCACTACACTGATTAACAAAACTTAATCACTGTACTAAGCTTACATCTCCGGAGTACCCCGAAAGAGCTTCCAAGTCATCATGAAACCGCAAAGACAAGCATCTGAGCCAGGCAGGACTGACCTACCAAGTCACTACCTTCATTTAACAAATTAGTAAGCCAGAGACCACTATGGAACAGGTACTCAGAGTCTGAGATAGGTCACTTAGCAATACTCCCATGTCAGCTTTTTTAAGGTCACAAGAAGGAGAGAGGCCCCGAAGGGGGAAGTCTCACTGCTGCTGTCTCAAGCTCAGGTGCCCCTTCAAACATTTCCCAGTAATGTATGTTTTACCACTAGTTTTTCCTCTTGATACATCAACAGAGCTGCTAGCCAGTGCTGCTGGAAATCACATGCTCATCAGACAGATGTGAGGCCATCTAACTGACAGGGTCCCTTACCCTTGGGGAGGATGGAGTGAGGAGAGACCATCAGTGCATGCTCTTTATTTTATTTATTTTTTTCATTTTTTATTAGATATTTTCTTTATTTACATGTCATATATCTTCTTTCCCAGTTTCCCCTCCAGAAAAATAAAATAAAATAAAAAATCCCCCAAAAACCAAAAACAAAACTCTGTTCCTTCCCCTCTCCCCCTGCTCATCAACCCACCCTCTCCTGGTTTCTAGCTCTGGCATTCCCCTACACTGGGGCATAGAACCTTCACAGGAACAAAGGCCTCTCCTTACATTGATGACCAACTAGGCCATCCTCTGCTATACACATGCTGCTGAAGCCATTAGTCCCACCATGTGTACTCTTTGGTTGGTGGTTTAGTCCCTGGGAGCTCTGAGGGTACTAGGTAGTTCATATTGTTGTTCATCCTAAGGGGCTGCAAACCCTTTAGCTCCTTGGGTCCTTTCTCTAGCTCCTTTATTGGGGACCCAGTGTTTAGTCCAATGGATGGCTGTGAACCTCTACTTCTGAATTAGTCGGGCCTGTGAGAGCCTCTCAGGAGACAACTATATCAGGCTCCTGTCAGCTAGCACTTGCTGGTATCCACAATATTGTCTGAATTTAATTGAATACGGGAAGGATTCCCAGGTGGGGCAGTCTCTGGATTGTCCTTCCTTCAGTCTCTGATCCATGGTTTGTCTCTGCAACTCCTTCCATGGGTATTTTGTTGCCCCTTTTAAGAAGGAACCAAGTACCCATACTTTGGTCTTCCTTCTTGAGTTTCTTGTGGTTTGTGGATTGTACTTTGTGTATTCTGATCTTTGGGCTAATACCACTTATCAGAGAGTAGATACCATATGTGTTCTTTTGTGATTGGGTTACCTCACTCAGGATGATATTCTCCAGATCCATCCATTTGCTTAAGAATTTCATAAATTCATTGTTTTTAATAGCTGAGTAGTTCTCCATTGTGTAGATGTGCCACATTTTCTCTGTATCCATTTCTCTGTTGAGGGACATCTGTATTGTTTCTAGTTTCTGGCTATTATGGGACCTCATAAAATTACAAAGCTTCTGTAAAGCAAAAGATACTCTCAATAGGACAAAATGGCAACCAACAAATTAGGAAAAGATCTTTACCAATCCTATGTCTGATAGAGGGCTAATATCCAATATATACAAAGACCTCAAGAAGTTAGACTCCAGAGAACCAAATAACCCTATTAAAAATGGGGTACAGAGCTAAAACAAAGAATTCTCAACTGAGGAATACCGAATGGCTGAGAAGCACCTAAAGAAATGTTCAACTTCCTTAATCATCAGGAAAATGCAAATCAAAACAACCCTGAGATTCCACCTCACACCAGTCAGAATGACTAGGATAAAAAACTCAGGTGACCTCAGATGCTGGTGAGGTTGTGGAGAAAGAGGAACACTCCTTCATTGCTGGTGGAATTGCAAACTGGTACAACCACTCTGGAAACCAGTTTGTCTGGAAACTGGACATAGTGCATGCTCTTTATGACCTGTTCCCCTTGTCTGCTGCACTCACCTCTCAGGACAAGGGGCATGGCAATCCCTTGCATATTAGGATGAACCAGAAGGAAGAGTGCTTACACTTGCCTGTTTACTTAGAGCAAATCACAGAGGTTTAGAGCAAGTCACGGAGGTTTTATATTTGCCAAAGTCACAGTAAGTTTTTTTCCCCATAAAAGCATTAAAAAAATAAATCCCAATATAATCAAGGTTCTGAAAAGTCAAAGAAACACAAACGACACAGTTGATACAAACAAAACCAAACAAGTGTTTAGAGATGACCTTTTAGGCTAATACCTAGGCTTTGGTTTGTCACACATCAGCCACAGGTGAGCATAAGCATTGGTAACCATAAATTCTTCATGTAGTAGGCAGATATGGTTTGCCCCAGCACCAACCGTGTCTATCCCTTGTGCATACTTTCTTTTCAGTCTGACAGCCCTGCCTTGGCCTTTTAAAATACTCCATTTCGAAGTTTCTAATCAAATATTTTCTTCTGCACAAAGTCTTCTTGTAAGTTTTAAAATGATAATTGAATGACCTCAGCGTGAGCCCATCTGGCCACAGGCTTACGTCTCTCTTACAATTTAGCAAACATACCCTCTTCCATTTGAATTCCTGGAGATCAAGGGACATGTGCTGTCTTATGTCCCACAGTACCTAGGAGGTTTCTATCTCATTTCCTGTCTTGGACCTGTGCAGCTGATCATTTGTCATCCCATCCCCAACGCCACTGTGTGACTACCTTTAGAAACAGGTCTTAACATAAAGCAAGGCAACTCTAAATTGAATGGAAGACAGTATCAAACTCTTTGACAGCTTTTTCTAGCCTCCTTAATAAAGAGTCTACCATTGAGTTTGTATCTTTCTTAGGAATAGAAAGCAGATATAGATCTGTATTTCAATTTAATTAGATATGACATTGTGATTAAGAAAGGTTCTTAAAATTATCAAACAGCATTAACCACTGGCTCTCTGGTCTTTCTGTTGTTCTGACTTTGCCTCAAGTCTTCCAGTTGAGGATGGGCAGAGACATATCAGAAGAACCATCATCCCTGTACTCAAGCAGTTGAAACTGTAGTCCATCATGACTTAGGAAATTTAGAAGAAACAAACAGACAAACAAACAATAACAACAACCAAAAAACAAAACACCTAATATGTTTGGTTGTGTCAGGAGCTTCTCCACAGATATGACACTCATTGAATACCAGCATCACACCAGCTCATCACACCACATATATTGGGTCCTGGAGACATACATTCTCCTCTGTTCTCTCTTCATTGGCACACAAGGTGATGTGTGACTTTTTACCTTTTTACAGCAGTATCTGGATAACCAGTAATAGCTGCAAGGCTCATAAAATGTATGACACAAGTGGTAATCATTTTCCTAGCAAAATGCCAACTGGTATTAGGAAACTCTACTTTCTGAGACACACACATCACACTTGGGTGATTCATCTATGAGTCCATATCAATATTCTGCTCAAATAAAACAGCCTATGGCCATGCTCAGAGCAAACACCAGGAGAAAATATGGTGAGTCTTACCACGAGGTGTTTAGAGAACAACATGGATAAGGTTTGGACATTTTCTTCCTTCTGGATGGCTAGGTACTTATAGTCTTCAACATTATGCACAGTCTCTTTATTTTGACAGTTAAGTGCTATCACCTCTTCAAGGGTCTATCATAATTGAACGTTGATTTATACATAGCAGCCATGTTGGGCTGGGAGGTCCTACTTCAAATCTGGAGGCAGATTCAGTTGTTATGACCTACTTCTGGCTTCACAGGAAGCCACATTCCCTGTGTCTTCACAGGGCTAAAGGAAATGAGGCAGTGTCTTAAGTGACTTTCTCAAGGGTGCTGGCCCTACTTCAGAGAACGTTGTCCTCCTGTCTTAATCACATCCAATGTCTCCATCTCCTAAAGCATCATATTAGAGATTAGATATCAGCAAGTTGGTATAATTTGACCCATTTTATTTAGTTTTTAGTATTTTTATACGTATGATGAGTATTTGCTGCATGTACAAACACCATATGCATGCAGTACCTGCAGATGTCAAAAGGGGGAGTCTAACCCCCTGGGACTGGACTTGTAGAAGGCTGTAAACTGTCTCATAGGGGCTGAGGACTAAACTCAATTCTGCAAGAGCATCCAGTGCTTTTAACCACAAAGGCATCTCCCTGGCCCCTTATATGTAATTTATTTTAAGAACATTTAAGACTATGCATATTTGGTTTGGGCTTTTTGTAAAACATTTACTTAAATATAGTAGTGCATTCACATCTATACCTCAGGGTATTCGCCTTTCCAATGAAGATGAGACATTAATAATTGACCTCTCTGTCTCTTTGTCACTCTCTCTCCATCTCTCTTTCTCTCTCTCCCTGAGTGTGTGGTATGGGGGGGTTAGATCAAGGATACCTCTCTCTCTCTCTGAGTGTGTAGTATGGGGAGGTTAGATCAAGGATACCTCTCTCTCTCTCTCTCTCTCTCTCTCTCTCTCTCTCTCTCTCTCTCTCT
>NW_022196895.1:41429877-41477198 GCF_008632895.1 Mastomys coucha | reverse complement strand
CTCTCTCTCTCTCTCTCTCTCTCTCTCTCTCTCTCTCTCTCTGTGGTATGTGTGTGTGCATGTGTGGGTGGGTTAGATCAACGATACCCAGGACTATACAGAAAACAGATTGAATGCTACTTAAGACATCTTCAGGCTGTACTGGTAAAGTACAGAAATCTGCAGCATTCAAAACGCCTAAAATTTTGAGAAAGGAACACAGATGCAATTTCCTACCATATCCTGATCTATTGATCTTCAGTATGGAAAACATGCCCATCAAAAAGAAAGAAGCAGTCATCCAGTGATCCAGTGGGCACAAATCTCCTACATGGCTTAGGATACTGACTAACATCCATGGAAGCTACGTGCATCTATCATCACTTATACCAATGTCAGTGTTTGGTCAAACCTTACCAAATATTTATATTTAGTTCTAGAGATAATATCATTGGGAGGGAGGTCTTTTACATGATTTAAGCTGCAGGAATGTATAAAACCACTGCTTAACACCCTTCCCCAAATATATATAATACTACACTCTGCTTACAACAAAATATCAACAGAAAAGGCCCCCACAGATCAGAGGTCAGGGAATTTGCATTTTATAGGCTGTCAAAGAAGTATTCTAGCTTCTGTAAGCTCCATATGGTCTCTGCTACAAATTCTTTTCTCCCCCTTCAATTTAAGAATGCAAAAACTATTCTTAGCATATCCACTTTTCAAAAGCAAGTAGTAGTTGAGATATGGATAGTTTGTCTGCCCCTCAATTAGCTACCTTAGCACAGTGAAAATAAAATTTTAATTTCCTTAGTTTCTGCTATCTCCCCCCCCAAAACAAAATCCATAAGAAACACAAATTAAGACAAAAAACAAACCTGGTAAAAACCTCTTTTAACAAGGAAAACCAGATTGAGAATGATGTGTAAAAATTCTTCTCTTTCAAAGATACCTGGACTACCTCTTCTGTGGTTACTTAAAGATCTCTTGGTTGATCCTGTGGTTAAAACCTCAGGATGGCTTTTTTCCTCTAGAGCCTTCAGTGGGAATTCTAAAGAGGTTTTATTTTTGGGTGTGTGGGAGCCAGGGAAGAGCTCTTAAGAGATAAGTTCTCTCTTTATACTGTATAGCACAGGCTAACCCTAAATTGCATACATAGTCTAGTTTGGTTTCCTATCTAAGCCTCCAGAGTACTTAAGTAGTAGACACACTCCTCCACACCCAGCCTGAGATTTTCAGTTCTGAGACACCAGGAGCAGAACTTGCCCTGTGTGTTCACATCAAGAGCCAAGTCAGATTGCCTGTTACTGCTGATGTATTCTGGGAATTACAAGCACAGGAGGCTATGGGTGAGTGCAGAGGACGTAAGGCCAGTAACCCACAACAGTCAGCTTTAAGAAAGGAAAAGATAAGGGTGACCCAGGGTCGCCCATATCCATCTGGGTATTCCTTTCTGCTTTGGGACTGTCACTAAAGCCTCCTTAGAACAGGGTCCCCTCTGTCTTCCCTCTGTCATTCCAGCAATTACTCCAGCTGCACTGAGTTGTGAGCCCCTAAAGCAAGAGCCAAGATAAAAGACAGAGGAACTCTGTCTGAAGTCTGTGTGCTCCAGCAGACCAAATAGAAATTCTTCGTACTGAACACAGGGCAGGGCTTCAAACAGAGCTCTACCATGCCTACCACACTTCTGTGAGGCCTCTTCCTGCCGAGCACAGAGGGGGGCTTCAGATTCTCAAGACCAATGTGTCTGCAACCTTCAAATATTCAACAGCTGCCATCTCCACCACTGCTTCAGACATCCTAAATTAACACACAGCTTTTCATTAACCCACATTAACTCACTAAATCAAGAAACTAATTACTTGCAAAGGATCCATTTTCTAGAAGAGGCTAACCACTGCAACATATGCATTTCACATAGATTCTCATTAGTGATTCTCTTCATAAGAACCCTACAGAGTGTAATTTTTGATACATTAAGTCCCTCTAATAGACATCCTTCTTCTACCTGATTGGTACATCTGTGCAGAAGCATTTGCCCGCAGATCGGAACTGAGCTACACTAGTCAGTCTTATTCTTGGCCTGGTAGAGGACATGTAAGTCCTCCTTAGAGCTCCATGAGGATCAAGTTGGTACCAGGTAAGACTTCTTTTCATCAAGGAGCTTGATGCTGGTCTAGCTTTCTCCTTCTATCTGCCCAAAATGAAGGAAACACACTATTGGCAACTCAAAGAATACTTCCAAACTGAACTCCACTAACCTAAGAGCCAGCAGAAAGGCTATTTTCTAGTACATTTGCTTACTAAGTATCAGGTGCATAGCATGTTTATATGTGGAGATCAGAGAACACTGTGGGAGTTGTCTATTTTCTACTAAATCAGTCCCAAGGATAGAACTGTTGGTTATAAGTGCCTTTACCACATACTACTTACTATTTACTACAGTATTCTCCCTTGTTCTGCAAACCATATGGGATCTTTCCAATATAGCATCTTCCTTCTTTTTCCTATCCAATCATCAGTTACCACATGCCAACCAAATACCTTCCACATCAAGATAAACCAATGACCTTCTTAGGGCTTAAAGATGAGGGATCTGGATAACAAATCGAATGGTGAGCAAGAAAAGCAACATAAGCTATCATAGAATATTACAAAGATGGAGAGTCTTTAGGTAGGAAAAGAAAACAGTAATGTGGATTCTTGATTCACACAGACCTCTGAATTTTTAAGAATTTGTTTTTGAAATAGAACACTATTTTCTTAATGGCTGAGCAGTGTTGTTCTGTATAGCACATTTTTTTCTACCCTTTCATCTACGGAGAACCATCATTTCACACCATGCCATAGCTAGTATGCTAGTGGGAACAGCGGAGGCAATACATCAGCTACAGTAAACAAATACTACATGTTCTCTCCTAGGCATAGAAGCTACAAACATCACCATGCACAAAGAATGGCAATGACTAAAGGCTGGGTGGGATACAGGTAGCTATGTCATAGGGAAACTGAAGTATATACTTAACAAAACATAGATAAAGACATATATATTATAGTGTTATTCAGTCACTGTAATCCCTAGTAATTTACAGGAACCTTAATAACAAGAAGGACCATCAGTACACTATACCAAAAGTAGCGACAAAAAGATGCAAACGTTTATTTCTTTGATTGACAAGTACAGATTATATAACTGTGCTGGAAATGCCACACCACATCTCATAAACATGTGTAACTCTTCTGCTAATCAAACTTTAACAGAAAATATTTAATGCATGGAAGCTTGAACCCCCTCAATTTTCTCATTGTGTAATATCCATGTATTATCCTGACCCCATAAATGTGTATAATTATAAAAGCAACAATGGGAACACAGGTCAGCCCAGACGTATAACAACATTAGTATCATCCACTTTCAGAAACAGAGCACACCAGAAATTCTAAGGACACTGTTGGTATGGCTTTGCTTAAATGCTTCTCTGCTGAGCTAACATTATACCAAGTGTGTTTTTTTAAACGAAGAATGCTTAATATGTCTAATAAGCATGATCACATGGATTATTGGAATCCAATTTTTATAACTTTTTGAGAATTACAACATTTACCCCCCTGCCTCTCCAGTGTACTTGTGCTCAAGAAAGAAACAAGTCCTTGGATTTAATGTTTCCTATGACTAATGACAGAAACACCACTTTCTGCTAACCACAATGGCTTTAATGTTTGCCCTGCTTTGTGGCTTTCAGATTAACACCCTGGGACTGCTCCATGACTTTTCAAATGAGATTCTGAAGCTGCAATACAGACACCAAAATCTCCACAAAAACTTATTCAGATTTTTTTTTGTTGTTGTTGTTTTGTTTTGTTTTTTGCTAGAATTTAGTAAAGTAAAACAGCACATTCTGCTTAACACACAGTTTTCAGAAGACAGCCTCCAGCAATGAGTCTTGAAAGCCCAGGCATCAGACAGCCATCATCCAAGCATCTTTCACCTAAGCCCACATGGAATCAAAAACTGTCTAAAGCATATGGTACATTTCTCTATAATATACTATGCAGACTTGCTATGGAGGCACACTGTGCTTCAACTAGCCAAATGGTGGCCTAGGGTTGCAGCACTACCCTTTGAAGTAAGCATGTGCCGTCAGGAACTCTGAAAGGCACACAGCAAGAATGGAGTCTGTGGCTATTCACAGTGTCTAGCAAGCTATATTTTTGAAGCACATTGGATGTCAGGGTCTTTGGTCATAAAAGCAGAAGATAAATCAAAATAAATTTTTGCCTCAAATGGAAAACAAAACAAAACAAACAAACAAAAACATATCCCCCAGGGAAGGCAAGAGTATCTTTGTCCCAAGTGATAACGTGACATATTGTGGCTTAATTTCTCCGACTTGTCACCATCAATACAATGGGAAGATTTTTAGTGGTATTGAAAAGGTATCTTCTTTGTTCCTTCCTCTCTTTTCTGACATTAGAAAATGAAAGGGTGTGTAAAGGGGAGGGGAGGAGAGGGGAGAGGGAGGGACTTGGAGGAAAGGAGGGAGGAGAAGCTGCGATCCGGATGTAGAGCAAATAAATAACTGAATTAGTCAAAGGAAGGAAGGAAGGAAGGAAAGGGAAAGGAAGGAAGGAGAAGGAGGGGAAGGGAGGAGAAGGGAGGGGAGGAATAAAGGAAGGGAGGAAAAAGAAAAGAAGAAGGGAAGAGAAGGGGAGGGAGGGAGGGAGGGAGGAAGGGAAGGAGGGAGGAAGGAAGAAAGGAAGAAAGGAAGGAAGGAAGGAAGAAAGGAAGGAAGGAAGGAAGGAAGGAAGGAAGGAAGGAAGGAAGGAAAAAGAAAAAACAAGAAAATGTGGCTTCTAGAAAGACTTAAATGAGGAAGAGCCACCTGGAGAAACAGATAAACCAGTACTTAATGAAAGAATGGGTTTCTCCAAAGACCCCACATGGGAGTGAGATGCCTCTGAAATTCATTTCCAATATCGTCTTAGGAGTGAAGGCAAGACATATCAGAAATAAAGGAAGTCTAGATGGCTTTGACATATGTACAAAGCAGTAAAAAGAGAAATTTAAAAATAAACCACAACAATATGTACAAATCAAGTTTATGATGAATGATTGATAGCTAAACTACATAAAGAACTCTTAAATTTAATAAAACAAGGAACCACTTAAAAGCCAAAAAGCAAAATGAATAGCTACATCCTTATGAATTTACAAATAGCTGCTGTTCACTAAAGGGTACTCACTACTCATCAGAGGGTTACAAATTGTAAATATAATATTATGCCACTTTCTATAATGTAAGTAAATGTGTATAATTTATGTGTACTTTCACTTATAATTCTGTATTTATGTATGTGTGTATATACATGGCTGCCAATGCTATTTATCTGTATACAAATATACAAGTTAATATGAAAACATATCTACTTACACATGAAATATTGTCATTCATATGTCATTCAGATGACTAACAATATTGTCACGGAACGCCATGAATCTAGAAACCTCATATACTCTTACACAGTGCTCACTACTACAGACATATAAAATGATACACATTTAGATATTTACTTGGTGAGGGTTACATGTTTATTCAGAGACTTTTGTACAAATATTCACAGAACCCTACATTTAATACCCAAACCAGTAAACCATCTAAATGTGCATCAACTGATGAACAGCTGGATAAAATGTTCTTAGAATAGAACACTGTTCACCAATAAAAAGGAGCACACTGTAAGACATGCTACAGCAGAAACAAGTATTATGTCTAAGCTAAGTAAAGGAAGCCAGATTTAAGAAATGATACAGTCATCCGAGGTGCCTATGGGAATTGGAGCCTGAGGATACCCACAGACCATGGATGCTCAATGGCCCTATACATAAAAAGCCATAGTATTTGTATATCATCTATGCAACCTGTATATTTTAATTATCTCTGGGTACTCTAAACACTTAATACAACACAATGTATATGAACAGCGATATTGTGTTGATAAAGAAGAATAATGAGGGAAAAAACTGAACAAACTTCATTCTGATACAGTTTTGGCAAATATTTATGACCCACAGTCAATAAAGAAACTTATCAACTGCATCCCCTGACCTTGCTGATATAAATTCTTCAAAAAGGCAAATCTGTCTCTATAGACTGTATCGTGGTGTGCACTGGCCCACAGCACTAAATCTTCCAAAAACTGGTATATTTTATTATACATAAACTATGCTTTATTGAAATTGTTTTTAAAATGAGCATCATACAATACTCATTTGTATATACTTTAGCCAAAAATTGTGCTGGAACTCTTGATAACTAAGTTGTATTTTCTATTATTCCATACTTTTCACTAAGCATTAAATAAAGGCCAGGAGATCAAAGTGCCTCTGACTTCAACACCACACTAAATTTCTGTATCTCATTACTGGCTTTTGCCAGCATCCCTGGGAATTTGGCAATGATAATGGTATCTATTAATCCATGGGCATTTCTGAGCCGGGGGAGAAGAAGAGTTGTAATTGGCAAGGTGGGAAAGTTCAAGGACTATTGCTGCCCTTTCTGGATCTCAGGAGATGTCCATGAACTAGATTCTATCCTGCCAGGCACGCAATCTGGTGGAGAAGCACTTCGTGCCTCTCTTTATTGGAACAGAGCCAAGCCGACCTCCAGACACCCAGTAGGTGCTTTATTAACTAACACCAGCTCTGGGATAGAAGAGCAAGGCCCCATTCTCTACCTCAAAGTGAGCAAGTTTGTTAACATGTATTAAGATTTTAAAGGTTGATTGTTACAATATGAGGCAGATTTATCTAAATTTGGTGTGTGCCCAAAAAGTGTGTGTGTGTGTGTATGCGTGTGTGTGTGTGTGTGTGTATGTGTGTGTATATATTGCATGGAAAGGAACTGTTTTGTCTTAAAGTTTTCCTCCTCTAGTTTGATGACATTTTGCAGCATAGAAGCATTAAAAATAAAAGAATAAAATTCATGGGTACAGGTATAGATACCACTTGGACCACAAGGACTTGGAATTGATAACCAGCACTTAAAAAAACAAAACAACAAAACCCCCAAAATATAATATAGAAAATCTGTGGGCAAATAATAAACACTGTTCCCCAGAATCCAGCCCTGAATCAAAGAAAGGTATCCATTTTCTTAAAAGCAAAAATAGTCCAGTGAAGCTGAACTGTATGATTTTTCTGACCAAGCCTTCATATATACACTTTACACAAACATTGTATGTGGATAACCTCAGGGATTTCCCAAAGCTGGGAAGTAGACAGAGCTCACACTTCATAAGAGCTGGACTTGCATGCAGCTGGGAGGGTGGGAAGGTTGCTAATGAACTGACTATGACATCAGGTTGTCCACCATGGTTGGATGCCTATACCGTTGGTTGGATGCCTATACCATTCAACTTCGAGTGGTCTTTTTCTAAGAACCACTGAAGATAGTTTTCAACCCTCATTCTTGAGACAAGAATATCAAAGCCACCTGCTCCAAATATTACTCTTGGTTGTTCCTTTGGAGGTAGAATCTCCCCCAAATAGATCTCTATTGAAATGAAGAGAAAACGGGGCTTGAGGCCATGCTTTTCTTAAGAATGTAGTGACTAATTTATTTGGGAACATAACACTAAGCATGCAGGCTTTGCAAGTTGCTGAGTGCATGCTGAACTTCTAAAGTGCAGACTTTCCTAACTCGAAAGGGACATTTTAAAGCTGTGACTCATTTTAAGAGTGTGAAAATGCTATATCTGTATTGTGTGAATCAGACCCTGGACGTATACGTTTACAAAATATTAAATTACCGTCAACCACAGATTACAAATCCATTGATGAAATGCTTGGTGTTGACTTAACCAACAGCTGAAAGTTAGAGAGGTGAAAATAATGTGATTATTCAGGACTCTGTGATAAACCTAGCCTGCAGCATATTTGCTTAGCATCATAAGGCATAGTTAATGACACTTTTACAAATATTAAAGAAATTCCATCATAAATGCTATGTCTCAAATTTAACCAAATCAGATAGAAATGGGCATCCCTAAAGGGCAGGATTTAGAAGAAAGCAATCCTCTGGGTGAGTCTTCTGAAAATATGAGATAAAAATCTTAGCTAGCGGACTGGGAAAATGAGCTAATACTGTAAAATATAGAACTCCATTACATTCTCCTGAATGTAATCCAATATTAACAATAAAAACCATAATACAACAGGTGCCCATCAACATGCCCTTTGTCTTTCCTCCTCCAAAATTGACATATGTCACTTGAAAAGGGAAAATTCAAATGTTTTTGAAAAAAGCGAAGTGGACACTAGAACAGGTCATGTATGCACACCAAATGCAGTTATCGTACACTGAAGCCAACTATTGGCATTATTTTAAAGCCTGCTTTCGAAAGGGCAATCAATGAACATTCTGGAAAGTACAGATTAATACAGTCAGGAAAGGGTATCAGTACAATACTAAAATGATGTACATGAATTAATAACAATAACTTTTAGAATTCTCCTGAATAAGATTCTCATTCTAATGTATAAATGAACATGTTTCAGAACCCTTAATCCACAGAGAGCAGAATCCCATATGCTATCTATGAGTTAGGGCTAAAAGGATGGACTATCTAATTATAAAGCAGTGTGCTAATTTACTTCAGGGAATACTACTAGTATTTATCTCTGGACCAGAAGGTATTTTGTTTGATAGGAGATTCCCCAAACAATCCATTCAATATATTTCTGATATCAGAAGATAGCTACTCATGTAAAAATTACACTGTGCATCATTTTATTATTGATACAGTTTACCTGTAATATTCCACCAGACGCTATGTAAGAATACAGATTCAGATGTATTTCAGAATTCATTTGATTACAAACAAAAGTTTTGGAAATATATTGTAAAGGGACATTAGCAAAATTGTTGCTCACAAAGAGGAATGTAAATACTCCATTGGGCAATATTATAACATAATTATTAACATAATGGACATATTGAAATGGAAGTTTCTCATTCTCAGATTGTGCTTGCTAATTAGAAAAGCAAATGCCACATCAATTTTTATCTTTTGGGCTTTTCGTATGGGAACTTAGTCAACCCATTTCCAATGCGGTTCCAGAAGATTCCACACTCAAGCTCACTCTTCCCTTCTTTAACTATACCCCTTTCACAACGAAACCATTTCAAATTTATTTTACAAAATATTTCTCTCTCAACTAATGCATATGAATTAATTGACTTAAATGTGCTTGCAGTTTAAACTAATGGAATAAACCTGAACATGAAGTTATTTGGTGTTGACATCCTAAATACATGACCTTTTCCCTAATGGCTGAAAAGCTCTCCATCCCTCCAATTTATTACAGTAGCACGACATGACTTGTGCTTGGAAATACTGGCACCATAGTCCCTAGCGCTTATCTGCTCTCTTTTCTCTACCCTCAGCTTGGCCCTCTCTTCCAAATTACTAAACTTTGGTCTAGAGAAGAAAAGGATATATTGAATGCAGGAATATCCCATTTTATTAACTCTTAAAACTGCAGAAGGCTGCAATCCATCTCGGTCTGTAAAACCCCAGAAGTTGTAGCCAAAGAAGATATCACTTTCCCTCTCAGAATTCCTGGTACACTATTACATTCTAATCATTCTTCAAAATGTGGTAGTAGTAATAATAATAATAATAATAATAATAATAATAATAGTAAAAGTAATAGTAATAATAAATCATTAAAAACAAAAAAATGATCAAAAGATGAGTTTCCTGATCTGATGTAGCACTAAGCCCCCACATACAGGCTTGCCAAAGACCTCCTACAATAACGTCTTAGGAAAACTATCTCTTGACACGTGTCATATTGACCACGGAGTAGGCTATCTCTACAAAACTAGAAGTCTATGGAGGTACAAATAAGGCCTGGGGACTCCCCAAAGTCCAGGGACTTAAGCTATTCTAGTTTCTTCTGTGTCACAAGTACCCCTAAAGTTTCTCTTAGAAATATCCCAATAAAATATCAGGACCTAAGCCATTTTGAATGGAAGATCATTTACTAGTATAATGTCACACTTTCTGAATTGCTTCAGAACAGATGTTCAGTTAGACATAAGCTTACCCCAGAGCTAGAGTATGGTAACTCTCATTTAGCCAAGGGCAAATGTTTACTAACCGAAGGACACAAACCGAAATAATGCTAGAGTCCTGCCTTCTCTGTTTTGCCCTATCATTCACTAAATAGATAAGTCAATAAATATATGAACAAATAACTACATATATATAATATACAGTTATAAAATTATATATTATATACACCAACAGTTCCAAACCTGAGTAGTTGAGTGATCCTTTCAGAGGAGTCACATAACAGATATCCTGCATATCAGATATTTACATTATGATTCATAACAGTTCAAAATTTAAAACCTTTCATTCAAAATTACAGTTATGAAGCAACAAAAATAAATTTGTGATTGGGGGTCACCACAACAAGAAAAACTGTATGAAAAGGTCAAAGCATTAGGAAGGTTGAGAACCACTGATATATGCATATTATCTATATTATATACATATCTATAGCATGCTAAGTGTATAGTACTATAGATACATGTACATTTATACTCACAGGCAAACAAATGTTGGGTAAATGATATGCCAGGGATTGAAAAACAGATGTCTGTCTTCCCAATCAATAGAAAACACTTTAAAGAAATTGCTAGAAAATCTGTGCTTAGTCGGACAGGAATACATTTGCAATAAAACCTTCTCCAGAAAGCCACCTGACTTTCTCAAACTTCTAAAAATTAATTTTAGCTTTGTTTTTTTTTTAAAGATCATTTAACACAACATGAGTTTCCTTGTGTGGTACAGCACTAGCCCCATTCACCAGTTTGTCAAAGACCTCCTATAATAATGTCTTTTATTTTGAATTATGTGTGTATATAGTTATCTGTGAGTGGATGAGTGCAGGTACCCACAGAGACCAGAAGACGATTTCAGATGCTCTGGGGCTTGAATTACAGATGGTTTTGAGCCACCTGACAGGGGTGCTAAGTACCAAACTCAGGTTCTCTTCAACATCAGTACACAGTACACTTAACAGTTAAGTCATATCTCTAGTCTCCAAATATTCCTGGGATTCTTATAATTAACTAAAAAGAGAATTTCTATTAGATATGAATCTTTCCCTTGAATGTATCGAGGCTCCTTAGATGGACCAATGATAAAACTGTGTGGCTCATTCAGATCAAACAAATAAGAGAGTTCTGCTTATATGAAACAGTATATACTTCTAAAAGAAAGAAAGGTGGATGGGAAGGAGGGAAGGAAGGAGGGGAGGAAGTTATGGAGACAGTGAAGAATGAGGGAGGAAAGAAGAGAGGGAGCAACAGGAAGAGGAAGACAAACTGACCATGAAGAGAAAGAAAGGCAGGCTTGGGCCACAACATTTAAAAAGGAAACCTGAGTGAGGTAACCCAGTCACAAAAGAATACACATGGTATGCACTCACTGATTAGTGGATATTAGCCCAGAAGCTCGGAATAAGCAAGATACAATTCACAGACCACATGAAGCTCAAGAAGAAGGAAGACCAAAGAGTGGGTGCTTCAGTCCTTCTTAGCAGAGGGAACAAAATACTCACAGGAGGAAATATGGAGACAGAGACTGAAGGAAAGGCCATCCAGAGACTGCCCCACCTGGGGATCCATCTCATATACAGACACCAAACTCAGACACTATTGCAGATGCCGAGAAGTGCTTGCTAACAGGAGCCTGATATAGCTGTCTCCTGAGAGGCTCTGCCAGAGACTGACAAATACAGAGGTGGATGCTTGCAGCCAAACATTGGACTGAGCACGGGGTCCCCAGTGGAGGAGTTAGAGAAGGGACTGAAGGAGCTGAGGGGGTTTGCAGCCCTGTGTGTGTGTGGGAGCAACAGTGCCAAGTGGCCAGACCTTCCAGAGCTTCTGGGGACTACACCACCAACCAAAGAATACACATGGAGGGACCCATGGCTGTGGCTGAGTATGTGGCAGAGAATGGCCTTGTTGGACATCAGTGGGAGGAGTGGCCCTTGGTCCTATGAAGGCTCCATGCCCCAGTGTAGGGGATTGCCAGGGCAGTGAGGTTGGAGTGGGTGGGTGAAGAGTACCCTCAGAGAAGCACGGAGAGAGGGGGATGAGATAGGGGATTTCTGGAGGGGAAAGCGGGAAAGGAGATAACATTTAAATTAAATAAAATATCCAATAAAAAAATAAAAAGGGACTTTGTGGAATAATTTATCTTTGCATATATTTGAGATTTAACCTTTCCCTTTTCTCCCTCCAAATTCTCCCATACACCTCTCCCTGCTCTTTTCCAAATCCCTGGCATCTTCTTTTCATTAATTGCTGATTTATGCATAGCTATATACACATAAACATTCCTAAATACAATCTAATCAGCCTTGATCATAGTACTTGTAAGTACGTTTTCAGGAATAGCCAGTGTTCTCTGGTAACCGATGGCTGTGCTCTTCCCTGAGGAGAACTATTTCTTCGGCTCCCAGCCTTCCTTAGTTGCCTGTAGTTCTTTGGATAGCACTGAGGCTTCAGGGTGTTACCCGTGCACAACAGAACGTCAACTGCTGTCTTGTTCAGTTCAGGGTTCGAGAGCCAGGTTGGTGAGATGTTATGGGCGTAGCTTCTGACATTCATAGGAGGCACAATCTTAGGAAAGAACCTGCAACTGCCACTTTACTAAATCAGAATAGACCATAATCTCATTCTAAATATTTGTCTTTATACCCACAGATAAACGTAGTCACCGCTCATCATCAAGGAAGCTTTTCTTTACAACAGACAGACCATTACAGAAAACCACAACCAATCAAACTGCAGTGTTGTGGAACCCAATCCGAACAGATTTGTATCTGTTCACCTTAAAGCCACAATCTGGAGATTTTCCCAAAGCAAAATGCAAAATGTGAGGGAAAAGATCTAATGTGGAAAATCTATCAAAATGTTGGGTAATGATTTTATTTCTTTTCGCACTTGTGTAATTATAAAGTGTTAAGCTAGATAATGGCTAATCAAACCATTTAGCTTGCAAATGAAGAAACAAGACCAAGAAGTAATGTGCCCGGCCTGAGGTCACCCATACTCTGAACTGCAAACTTTGACTCAGTCTTGCTGTTACAATTACAGTCCTGAGCCTCTGCCTCTTTCCCACAAAACCATGGATCTGTTGATCTGTTTTTGTTACTACTGGCTGCAGACTCATGCTCTGTGTGTAATGGACACTTTCTCTTTTCATTGTTTGTTGATGAAGATAGGAAGGGTTAACATCTAACAATCCAAGCATGACAAAACACATACCCTTTGGGCTGCTGTAAGCTGGCACTGCTGTCTCAGAGTTTCTGTATCTGAGGTAAAAATGGTGATATGAACCATTTTAAGAAAGAAAATGCATGGCAAGTGAACAGTGTTGAGGTGACTTAAATTAGTCTTAAACAGTTACACTAGAGACCACCCAAACCCCTGCAAATATTACTAAGGATGCTTTTACCCACTTCAGTCACAATGCTAGGCAGAAATGTTGGTTTAATCCTTAGAATATAAGTAGATGCTAAGGTATAGGTATGGTCATCCCTGTTGTCTTCCTGGCTTTCAGGAAGACAACAAAAGATTAACATGAGGATGGAACCATGCTGTGGGGCTCTGAACAGAAAGGGAAATGAAATTCTTCACTGCTCTGAGGAATGGCTTTCCAATTTGGAATTTTTATATCCAGCCATACTATTCATAACAACATGAATGTCATTCTCTCACACACTGCGTTTTCTTAGAGATTATCATAAAATGGGATCAGCCACAGCTAGTAAGTAAGGGAATAAGTAAGGGAATAGAGAAAGGGGCACACCCCTTCACACACACATACACATATGTACACAAACATACATACACATAACACATGCATACACATGTACACAGGCACACATACACACACACATATATTATGCACACAGGCATGCATGCACATGCATACACACACGCGCACACATACAACACACACACACATGTACATGGCAAAGAACCCTTCCTCAATATGACAGCTGCAGGACAGGAAGATTGTGAAAACTACAGGGGGAAACGTTGAAATATTTAATAAGTCTAAAGAGAAAGAGGGGGGCTTATAGAATGGGGTGGGAGTTGAGATAATACTATGGTAAGAACACATAAAACTGAGCCAAAAGAAAAAAAATAAAAAACAAACAAACAAACAAAAACATAAGCAAGCAAACAAACCCAATAAAACAGCAAGAACCATAAAGTGAAGGAAGGAGTGTTCACTCCAGAGCAGAGGTGGGAAGAGTTCTAAATCGAGGTTTATCTCGTCACATTGTGGACAGTGAAGTTATGAAATTTTGTTTCTGTGCAAGACAAAGAGCTACAACTCAGTCCTATCTCTCATGTGCTAATTTCACCTTGAATTTTCCTGCCCAGAGTCATATACCCACAGTCACCTTTCATTGTTAAATAGGTCTTTCTATGGGCCATTCATAAATACATTTTATTTTGTTATCCTAAGTGAACATTGTTGATGATGGAATTGATTGATTCAGACTCTGTGAGCAGCCTCCAATCACCGAGAACATGTGCGTACCCCTAAAACACCAGAGCTTTTCAGACAAGAAACAATATACTGTCTCTTTCTATTTGTTCTTGAATGTTCAATAGAAACCAACTCAGGCAGCTATCAAGTTTTCAACAGGTAATCATGAACACAGTAGTACAGATTGGTGCTACAGTTAACAAAGCAGTTTATCAGCTCCCCTAGAGTCCAAATATGATGCACCAACACCTTTCTAAGACTTCATGTTTCAACAATCATCAAATACTTAAACCAGAAGTAGCTAAGTGATATCATATTTCAATACAGAGTCACCACAGAAAGTCCTGGTCTCCAAATATTGATAGATTACAAAGACAACCCTCTACAGAAAACAGATCAAGCCAGAAAGCAGAATGCACAACCATTAACACATTGGCTTTATGCGGGAAAAGTTTGAGAAAGCCTGGTTGCTGTTATGTAAATGATAGTAAAATTTTTAAAACTCGGGCACACCATGTTCTTTCTTGCACTTCTGAAGATTCTATATGGCAAATTATTTTCTCAGGAAAAGAAAGAAAACTTACCTTTCACAAGCTCGGACAGTCCATGCGGCAATTATCCATAATGAGATACTAAAAACCAAGAGCACAGTTCCTGGGCAGATAGTCATTAGAGTCTTCATAACAAAACGCGTATTGAAGTTTATCTTATTAAGTGCCCCAATGCTTCTAGAGGAGGCATCGGTGAAAAGTTTGCTATGCAATAGCATGACTCTGGCAATCAGATAGAGTCTTAAGAACATTGGTATAGATAAAATAATATCCACATCTGCGGTGGTTGTGGAGGGGGCATAGGAGAAGGCAAGCCGGGCTGTCCATGTGAACGTATAATTCCCAGGTATGGGATGGATAGCACACACCAGTATTTCCAAGCAGATGAAGAAAATACGCTCATAAGTCATGGCTATTCTCCAGTCATCTGCTCCATTGTCCACCATGAATAACTGAAAAAATAAAGTAGAAAAGCAGCTTCAGTATGGCGTGAATGCTCCACAGGTGTTAGTGCAGAACGCAAAAAAGACATAACAGGCGATGCTTAGCAACTGGGTGGGCTAACGCTGACAGCGTGCAGAGTCTAGCTAGGGATACTCTTTATAGAAGAGGGCAATGGTATCCAAGGGGGCGGGGCTTCCCTTCTGTAAAACTGGAAACGAACAGCCTGCTACATAGGAACCCAAATACTTGGGAGTTAACATTACTGGACAATCACAAAGTGGACTTTGCTTTATATCAGTCTGTTCTCCTCTCGAAGGGACAGTGTTTCAACCCATGCACGATTCTACTTTGGGTGCCTCTGCAGTTGGCTCCATCCTAGAATGCAGTGACCCGTGACAGATCATATAGAAACCACAGAAAAATGTGGCACAATTGTTTATTCTAGTTTCCTTACTATTGTTTTTATATCTTATTCAATTCTTCCTTAATAAAGACTACCTTTTCTTCTCGCCATCTCTCATACCTGCAAGTGAGAAAGGATGCCTTGCTTCCCTGGCTGTCTGAGGACTACCAAAAGCACTTGGAGATACGCGTTCATTTTTCTGGCTGTCCATGATGACTTGCAGGGGCCCCTGGCATCTGAGTCTAGGAATCCATGGGTACCAATCCTGCTGTGATGCTGTAGTCCCATGTTCTAGGGAGAACCATTTGCCTGATGCCAATAGTGCTCTTCACTGAGAGAGGGGTCCTCTTTTCCTTTGGCTCAGTAGCCAGCTAAGCTAAGAGTAAAAGCAACCAAAAAGGGCACATTTGCTTTCTCAGGTGAGCGAGCAGCAGAGTGCCTGAGGGAAGACTCCCCATGGTTGCATCCCATGTGCCCTCTTCTAGAGAGATGAACTTCTCTGTGGAGGTCTACCAGATCTCTGTTCTTGCTTAGTTATTCTATATGTGTTACTTCTCTCCTGTAACCTGAAATGGTCCTTGCTTTACTGTTACGTTGCAAAAAATACTAATTTGAGGATAAAAATGCCTCTCCGTTGTGATCTTTGAGTTCAAGGAGATAGAAAACCATCACACATTTTTGTTTTTTTATTATCAAAAATATATCAGTACTTAGAGGGTCTACTTTCTGTGCAACTTGTTTCCGAGTGGCAGGACAGACTGTAAAACTGAAACCTACCTCCAAAGGGGCTGATAATCACACAACTCCAGAGATCTTTAAGAGGCTGTAAAAGGCCTCTGCTTCTGCTCCACACACACTCTCACCCCACCCCCACTTTACCCTTTCCTCTTAGCTGATCTCATGCCTCATATGTCTAAGGTAATGTCACAACCAAATCCCACTTTCCCTAGTACCCATGTGCCTTCCCACTTAGGGGAATATGTGAATAACTTCACACCATTACCACTTACCAAAATCAATACAAAGACACAAAAGAGAACCAAGGCCAACTGCACTCTGTGGAGTTGCTTTTCTCAGGGCTCCTTCGACTCCAGGAGGATTCCCCTGCCATCAACCCAACGGCCACTCCGGTGAAGGCCACTAAGTTATCTTCATTATGGAAAGCGGTCTTCAGTGTTAACCTTTAAATTACTTTTCTGTCATCCCCCCCACTTCAGGGAAAAAAAATGAACCCTTCCCTGGGCTCCCATGCTGCTTTGCTGTTTTCATCTCTCTTGCTCTCAGTGATCTCAGTGTCATCCCCTCCCCCAAGCCCCCGGTCACCAGGATCCATATCTAATTTTCCTTGATAGACCCTCCCTGGGCGATCTCATCCTCTACCTTCCCACCAGATTCCTCTTTTTGCTCATAATCTCCATCACCTAAGAGTCACTTGAAAGCATACATTATATAATTCCATTGCTATAAAAAACAATATCATCAAAATCCCTTCATTCCCTGATGGTAAAGCCTAATCTACATCAGCAGACAAGGCATTGTGCATATGGTTCTGCCCGTCTCCAACTTCATTGCTTAGGACCCTTCTTTACAGCTCCTGTGGTTGCCAATTACAAAATCTGCTCTCTGCAGCTCCTTCTGTGCCTTCTGCATTCTGTCTTGCAGCCTAGAAAGTTATCATGTAGCAAACTCTCACTTGTGAAAGACTATATTTCATATCACCTCCAAATCTGAACACAACTTTGTTGCACTGTGGTTGCTTCTGTACCTCCTGTTGATGCTATCACAAGGGACAATGACACTTCCACCCCTCCATGTCTCTGAGGCTTGACCCAGGGGCCGCATCTACCTATCAGAGGTGAACAGACGCTCACTGCAGCAGCTGCTTTGATACTCCTATCTCAGTAATCACAATCCTGACTGCTGTAATGGTCCTAGTGTTCTTTGAGCACAGTCACAGAAGATGAGAATACCACATGTCTGACAAAAGTTTAACTCAAGCACTCAGCAGATTTACACCAAACACATCCTACTGACTGATAAGTCACTATACATGTGCGATTCTGAAATTACACAAGAGGTCCAGATAATATTCTTCTTTGGCAACTTCCCTGGATGGAATTTCTATTTCATTTCTTTTTTATTATCTATCTGTTCTATACATAGTTTCCTTTTATTATCAGATAACTCAACTTATTTTGGGCTTGATAGTATGCATCGAAGTGTTGTCAGGAAGAAATATGTTCTCAGAACAAAAATAATGTTCTTTTGTTCATTCATTTAATAGTCCATGCCAAATTCTAACTCCAGGTGCCAGGGCCTATGCTACTTCCTGTGCTGTAGAATTCACAGTAGACAGAGAATGTGCCCAGAGAAATTAATTTTGAGCTGGAAAGAAAATTGTCAAAAAGATGACTTGAAGCAATTTAATAAAGTAATTAAGCCTTTGGATGTTGCAATGAAGGAAGCAAACAGGACAGGAGACGGGGAAGGATAAATAGGAAACAACAACAGATATGACCATCAGGGAGGACTTTGGGGAGCATCACTTTATGCAGGGAACTGATAAGAAAAACAGCCTATCATATAAAGGGCATCCTAGGCAAGGTAAAGTGCTCAGGTGAAGGCAGTGGCTTTAGAACACCTTAGTATGTGTGCTCAAAGAAATAAAGAACACTGGAGTGGCTGACATTAACTGGCCAAGAGGCAGAGTGAAGGCGGGTGGGTTCAAAGGGACAAACAGGAGCCCATTGGAAAGTCCTTTTGGGAAATGGCTCTGAGACTGGATTCTATTCATCTACATGGGAACCCACTAAGACCTGTAGGCGAAGAAATGACAGAATACGACCTGCATGCCTCCTCTTCCTGCTGTGGGGGGCTCTGGAGAGGCAAATACAGAAAGATGAAAGTTACACAACACCTCTGAATTTGACTGGTTGGAGTATCCTTGAAACCTGGACTAAGGGTTGCCATGGAAATGCTTTGATGGGCACCGTGATTGCAATAGTGCTTGAATTTGCTGATGTATTGACTGTGGGGATGATAAAAACAAAGAGCGGGGCTCACAGATGGTTACTGAGTTTCTACCATGAAAAACAATACAAACCAAACCAAAAACCAAAAACCAAACAAACAAACCAACAACAACAAATTAAAAAAAAAAAAAAAACAAAAAAAAACAAAAAAAAAACAAGAATGAATGGTATGACCGCTTTCTGAGAATATTTCCTAAACTCTGCAGAGTGCAGAAGTAAGAGTGAAAAGCCCAGTTTTGGCCACCAATATCCAAGTATAGATGCCAGGGATACATTAAGATATGTAAGTCATATTGAAAAGCCTGGAACCTGGAAATAAATTTGGAAGGCGTCTGTATGTAAGTGGTTTTATTAGATCAGATGAAGACTACAAGGTCAAGTTTTGGAGATTGTAAAAGGCAGGGCCCATACAGGGATGTGAAATGCAAAAGTCCACAAAGTGACGAGAAAAGAGACATGTTCTGAAAGCCAAGGACTATGGGCTGTCAATTACAAACTGAACACAAACTGTAAAATGGAATTTATTTACCACATTCAGAGAAGCATTAGTGTACACCCAATAATCTCCAGAGAACACAAAAGCACTCCAAACACCACAGTCCCTCAAAGTCAACATTAACATCTAATTGCAGAAATATTCTATTTGAATTTTACATAATCTCTGTAATAGGGGAGATCTCTTTTCCACTCCCAGGAAGGTCACAGGAAGTTCATCAGAGCGACTGATAGCAGATCAGATCTACCATCCTTTTTTAAATTCTGATATTCTTAAGAGAAGCAACATTTGGGGGGATGGTTACTTACTTTCATTCTGAGTCTGAAGCAAGTGCCCTTCACAGGCTATGAGTCCAAAATACACCCCACAATAAACTTCAGTTTCCCAGGATAACTGCTTTATATTTGCTTGTATAGCCACAATGTGAAACATGTTTACGTCACTATTGACAGTTAATGAGCAGCAAGAGACCTCAATGGAATAGGATCTGGAATACAGTGGAGGGGCCGGCTCCACAGTCAGTGATCTGCTGTGAAGGGAAGAGGCTGGACTGTGGAGGCCCTACCTGCCTCTTTTATGCATTCCTCTCAACCGTGCTACAAGATTCTGGGCTCGGGAAAAGATTATCTTACACATCCCGAAATCGTTTACTAGACTATAATCAAGGATACTTCTCAAGAAAAAACAACCCCCCCCCAAATATTCATTGAATACTTCAGTCATATGGTCATTAAAGAATCATGAAATGTAGCCAGGTATGGTGTTAAACACTTTTAATCCCAGCACTCTAGAGGTAGAGGCAGGCTGATCTTAGTTAAAGGCCAGCCTGATCTATAGAGTGAGTTCCAGGGCAGCCAGGGCTATACAAACAAAGAAATCCTATCTTGAGAAAGAAAGAAAGAAAGAAAGAAAGAAAGAAAGAAAGAAAGAAAGAAAGAAAGAAAGAAAGAAAGAAAGAAAGAAAGAAAGAAAGGAGGGAAGGAGGGAGGGAGGGAGGGAGGGAGGGAGGGAGGGAGGGAGGAAGGAAGGAAGGAAGGGGAGAAACAGAAGAGTAAAAGAAAGACAGAAGTATCCATACTCAATTAAATGTAATAATTAATACACTGTGTAGCAATGACAGAAATTGCAAACCACATCTGTCTGGTATATGGGAGCTTCCCAGCCATAAAAAGCTAGGCTATCAACAGGAAAAGTACAAGTTGTTGTAAAGTGACTTGCAGACAGGTCAATGGCCATCAAAAATAAAGTTGGACCCAAGACTGAGATCTGAGCTCTCAGAGAAAACTTCATGCCTATGAAAGATCTGGCCATGAAAGTGAACCCAAGAGAACATTAAAGGAAGCAGGTCAGTATTCTTCTATAAGCTCAGGGAAAGGAGGGCCTCCAGGCTGTGCTGCGGGCCTTCTGGCCTAAAACAAATGAACAGTAGCACAGATACATTTCACTCCATGAAACTATTTTTTTTTCAACCAGGCCAAAAGCAAAATAAAGTGAGCAAAACAAAAATAAACAACAAATTATGGGGACAGAGGGTGTTGCCATCTCTATAACAAAAGACTTTCTGGATAGAGACGTTTCTATAGAAATCAGCTACACAATAGAAAAATCAACAAGAGACCCAAATATCAGGAATGGAAATAAAATGACCCTTAAACTCATTTAAAATAAATAAGCTTAGCCTTAACTGAAAAAGGGAAATCAAATAACATTTCTTTTTTGTTTTTAAACTTAGACTTTAAAAAAAAAAAAAGTAGTCAGGCCTGGTAACACAGGCCTGTGATTACAGCTACTAAGGAGAAAGACACTTGAGTCGAAGCCAGCCTGATGTTGGGAGATCCTGTTTCAAATAATAGTAATAATAAGAGGAGGTACCTAGGGAACAGCTCAGTGTAGAGCTCTTGCAAAGGTTGTAGAAGTGCATGCTGTACTTCTGAGGAGAGGAAAAGAGCAGCGCTTGAGAGCACTTGCAAGCTTTGCAAGTGCAACTGCGAATCCTGACAGATCCTGAGGAGAGCAGTTCACCAGGCTGGATCCTCCCCGTTCTAACTCTCTTATATGCGTGTATTTGCAAGCATGCTCAATGGCAAGCACATGGCCATGTGTTGAAGCACTGCTTTTATATTTGCAAAAGGCTGGGAGAAGCTGGATAATTTAACACCAAGGTGGGTTAAAGAAGTTACAAATGTCCCCCAAAACAGAATAATACGCCTGTGAAGGAAGGATCAAAACATTTTGTCTTAAAACTATTAAAGAAAATGATACAGTAACTACTAAATAGTTTTTGAAACAATGGTATTCAAGCAGTTTTCTTAAAGGGAGAGATATATTTGTTTTTCATGTGTATAAAATACTTCTGATAAAAGGCTAGAAATTAATGCTAAGAGCCACGTAGGGAGGGAAATTGAGGTCTGAGGACTGGAGAGAAGAGAGTGACAGATGACTATGTAAACTTAAGTACTTTTAATTTAGGGAACACGTGAACAAAATGAATTACTAATAAAAAGTAAGAAAGACCATTTAAAACGAGGAAAGAGAAGGATGGGAATGAACAAGGTCATCAGACATCCAAATACTTTCTGCCAAAGTCTACATGGTCAAGTCTAGAAAGTAAGGGCTGCTGCTATGAGCAACTATATATGTGCTCAAACTCAGAAATCCAATTTATAGCTAAAATATTCTTACCAAGCAAAACCTCGATTGCATTTTGTAATAACTGCCAATGGGATAAACTAATAATAATATTAATATTAATAATAATTCTCTGTTAACCTTTAAACAAGTATTCAATGAAGCCCCTTTATGCATAGAGACCTGGGTGCCTGCTTCCTAAATCTCATTCTGAAATATGGGCCATGCAAGAGTTTTCCCACACCCATCCCATAGGAAGGACAAACGATCGATCACCTGTCTTCTGTTATGGGCAGTGGTAAGCCAAACACACTCTCATATCCCTTGTTCTGTCCCTTCCCACGATAGACAGAGCTACTTCCCTAGACTTCTTTGCAGTATGTACTGCATTGTCTCTCTCCTACATCCTAACATGATCAAGCTCTGATCTCCAGTCACAAGTACAAGGTTACTAGACAGCACAAAAGAATGCCTTGGGTTTTTGTCTTGTTTTGCCTTGTTTTGTTTAAGTCAGCTATGGTTGACTTAGGCATGTTTCCTCTCTAGTTCACATGGGCCCTAGATCGGCAGCGCTCATCTCGTGACCAAAATCAAAAGGTTCTAAAAGATCACACCAATTATGTCCTAGCCATTTGAGGCCACAGAGCCAGCACCCATTATCACCCCGATTTCTATTACTTACACTGCTGAAAACTGAGACAACATTTAACTTAGTATACTTTGAACTTCTGGGTAAATGTCTTTAAAAGAAAAAGAGTATTTATTAACAAAAATATTCTATGGAGGAAACAGTCAGGCAATCGTCAAAAGGAATGCATCTCAAACACTGAAATGAAAATCCGATAGCTGCTGAGTGGGGGAGCTGTTTGTAGGTGGACGGCTCTTGTTCACAACTTTAAAGTGTCAACTAACTGCTCTAAATCTCTTGGTGAGTCAGACATAGGAAACACGATTTCTAGTGTCAGAGAAGCTTGTACATGGCTGGACCACTCACTAGCTGGATGGTTTGGGGTAATGCATTTAAACTTTCTAAACTTAAACCTACTAATTTATGACACGAAATAACAACATCAGCCTTGTGTGGCTGGTAAGAGGCAGCACCCACCTCTGTCAATACCGAGAAGTCAACCCACAAATGCAGGAATAACGAATGGTGTTCCATGGAGCCTCAAGAGAAGTAGCTACATGAATTAAATGAGAACTTGTATTCTGAAAGTTGAACTATTGACCATGGAAGACAAGAATTTGACGAGGAAGCAGTGTCGAGTCAAGTTAGCCTTGAGAAGTCCACAAGCATCACCTGTGCTTTGCTTCTGACGGAATCCTCATCAATTGCTGAACATGAGCCTCTGGGATCCTTCTCCTCTAATCTAATTGAGAGCTTCAGCCACAGATAAAGCCTTAGAACCATCTACTTGATCCAGAGATAACTGAGATTATCATAGGCTTAGCATCTGCTGCCCTTCAGCCCTACTATAATTAAAATCAAATCTTGACCCCTTTCACAGGGCTTCTGGCAATTGTGCCCACTACCAGGTACCACAACATTACCCATAATCCTTCTCACCTATGCTGCAGCTCATGCAAGGTGTCTGTACAAGAACTTGAGAGCCTTCCCCAAAAGACAGAATGCTCAGTCTCCCTGCTCCTTTCCTCTTGATAGAATGGATACCACAGAAAATACGGAAGTCTGTGCTTTATGCCTTCATTCTTCAGGATTCAAGCAAAGCTCGGTCTTGTAACCTACCACTGCTCCTCAGCTCTACGACCCCACCTTCACCTTCTTCATCACCTCTATAATGTGTGAAGGAAGTAAGGGGTCGACTGTCAGGGAACCAACTATAGGTAAGGCTAAAATGTGCAAAGCCATAATTAAATTTATTTCATTCTAAAAGTTTAATATATAAGAATAAGAGGCTGTTTATTTTCATTTGAAGCATTGCAATAACTGCTACATAGCTAAAATATAATACCATCACCTTTGTTATTTTAAGCACTTAAAAGCTAGCTAAAAAGCAGTTCATGGTTATTAGCACATTTGCCCTTTAAGAGCTTAATTAAAGGACAAGCAATTGAAAGGATTTGCCATGGTCACCCCATGAGTGAAAAGCCCAAAGCTAAAGTTCAGGCCCTCAAGCATTCACATTATTTGACATGAGCTTCAAGTAGCTCTGAAAAGATGGAATAAAATCAAATATTTATAAAGCAAATGAATGTTTACCCCCTAATTTACATTATGATTTCTGCAATGTCATATCTAACTCCCCAATGCTCTCAGAAAACCTCCTCTTCTCTGGCAGAAACAAATATTGAAATAAACTTCCACATTATACCCCGTGCCCTGTGGGAACAGAAATAGAATACATCCTAGTTCGGGCCTTCTCTAAGTTCAGCTTACTCATCTATAAAACTTTTAACTTCCGTTGTCTGGAACTTCATATCCCACACAATGTTTGAGATGGAATTTGAAAGATATCACTACATGTTTTAGATAAGTAATGATTAATATCAAATGGGCAACTACTTAAGACAGTGTGTTGTGTTTTTAATCCTCATTGTAAGAGAAAGCTAAGGTTCAAAGGTTAAGGAACTAGTTAGGGTAATATGGATGAAGTATGAAAATGGACAAGAACTTAAGTGATCTCCCTGTAGAAGCTGTCTATAGGAAGGAAACTAACGTTTGTCAAATACTTAGTAGTTATGAAACAAATTTGGGAAGAACAAGGAGATGTTACCAATGATGATGCCAGTGAAGTTACATGTGTTTGCCCAGTTTGGTAGGAAATACAGCAAGTGAATGGAAGAAGAGTTTTTAAATGAGAGTTAATCAGTTGGATAAAAACTGACAGATAGATACATACACACATACATGTGTGTGTGTGTGTGTGTGTGTGTGTGTGTGTGAAAGAGAGAGAGAGAGAGAGAGGGAGAGAGAGAGAAAGAGAGAGAGACAGACAGACAGACAGACAGACAGACAGACAGAGACAGAGACAGACAGAGACAGACAGAGACAGACAGAGAAGGGGGAATGGGGGGAAAAGGGGAAGAGGCAGAGGGAGAGGGAGAAAGAGATGTTCTTTGAAGCATGGCTCTTAACACTTTTAGTGAAGGACTACATGACTTCACACGCTTTTGTCACCAAAGAGCATCATTGAATCCCCAACCCTCATATTCCAGAGAACACTGTTTCCCTCAATAAAGACAATAGAATTTAACTGAATATTTCTGTGAAGTCAGTAATGTGTAAAAGTACAGTACCTATGTCTAAATTTAAGAAACATTTTATCTATGCTGTTAAAATACAAATTAGGATGAAATAATTACATATGATCTTCAAACTATCCAAAGAAAGCAATGGTCAGGCTATCTTTCAAGAGGCCTTGGATAGCTATCCTCCAGAGATGAATTATCCCATCTCTACCCACCCCTCCCACTCAGTAAGCTAATGACAATTACAAAGATTCGGGTAGCTCATGAAACTTGTCAGGCTCTGGGAGCCAAAAATGTTCCAAAATTTCTAAGTGTCCCCCAACTCAAACTAGAAAAATGATAGCTGGGAGGAAGAGAGTCTTCCATGGAGTTGACTGCAAGGTGTGTAGGGAGACTCAAGAATTTTGTGATTTCTCACTCATACTGAGTTGGGCATTTTTAGAGATGCGGTTGCGGTTGAGTGAGCCACGCTCTTGTAAGTAACCCCAACAAACTCGAGAGTTCACCAGGCTAAGTTTGGATGGGATTGTTTCCTTTGTTTCCCACCAGTGCTCTATCTGGGGTGGGTAAAGGCTTACTGGCATCACCCCAGGAAACTCACCCAACAGGGCTATGTGAAAAGTATTTTCACACAGAACATGCCCTAATAAGATAGAAACAGAAATCAAAAGGAAGGCTGCACGATGAAGCCTTTTTGCTGGAAGGCAAAGAAAATCTAAATAATCACGATCACCAACTAACTAAAAAAAATCATTAATTTGGAAGAGATGGAAAAGTAAGACGTAACTAAGATACTGGACATCAATAATAATAACAGGAGAGGAAGTGGAAACCTGAAGAGAACTTCAGAGGCGAGCCATCTTGTACACGAGGACAGAGACTCTACCATACCTCAAACACTGTTAAATATATATATCTGCTCAAAAAAAAAAAAAAGTAAGAGTGATCACTAAAGGGGAAGATATGAATTATGCAACCTCCAGACTACTACAGAGGGAAATGAATTTTAAAAACCCTCATGTTACCCACAACACGAACAAGAATAAGCAGGAAAAGTACAGATTTAAAATATGATCTGAAATAGGTACACATAGAACAGTGCCATACACGGTCAAATTAACTAAGCTCCGACTCTAACTCACAGTGTTGAAAGCAAACTAAGGGGCACAGTGAAAAATCCCTGGGGCGAACACCACATTGGCATGAAGCAAGGTGTCCAGATCAGAGAGTTTACAGACGTCGTTTCATTCCGACAACACACACAGAACGGACTAGAAGAACACACCCAAATTCTTAACCATCGCCACCGCCAATAGATGATGGGGAAGCAGACTTGGAATAAAGGGGAAGGCCAATTTAGCTTTTGGTTGTAATGTTCTTCTTCTCCTTTGATAAACAAAACCTAAGAGGGGAAGAAATGAAATATCCGCCCCTGCCGTGAGGCACAAACCTCAAAGGCGAGGAGAAAGAACTACTGTGAACTGTCAGGAAGTCCAGCATCAGAGACCCCAGCACAGGAGCTGGGCCTTTCTTCCTGTCTTTTCATGTGCAACAAAAACACACTGTTAGGGCTGAAGCCAGTGAGGAAGCTGTGAAGAAGGGCAAAGCCCCCAGAACGGCTCTCAAGCTCAAGTCCTGCCTCTGGGAATCATGGTCCAGAAGTACTTACCGAAAGGGATGGAAGTCTAACAACAAGCCTGATCAGATTTCTTTGCTTCTTTGAATTTTTTTCCTGTGCTAAGCTCTTGAAATTGGAATAAAATCTTATGAAACATGTCAATCCCACCTCAATAAGAGTTAAGGTTAAGCAAAAATAAACTCAATTGTAGTTACTGTTAAATTTTCAAGCCTTCCTTACTAAAAATATTCTGTTTAGCTCCTTAATGACTGCAGTGGTTGTTATATTAATACTCCCTGTTTAGGAAGAAATGACAAAACAGACATTAAGTGGCAATTCTATCGAAATTCAAAATGCCTGTAATTAAGCCCAAGTCATGGAGACTAATTTTGAATACTCATGTGGTAGGACTAATCAAGACAAATGTTGGTTGTTTTTAATATGTGTTTCCAATTTGTATACTTTATATTTTAAAATCAGAGAAATTTTCTCTTCAGTGGTCTGCTGAAGAAGAAATAATCTGTCCTGGGGAGATGTTTCTGCTGTCAAGAGCACTGAGTGCTCTTGCAGATGACTAGGATTTGGTTCCCAGCATTCACATGGCAGGTCACTGCAACTCCACCTGATGTTCAGCTATCTGAAACTCCAGTTTCAGGGGATCTGATGGACAGTCACCTCCCCAGCCTCCACAGTCGCCAGCAAGCACATGGTCCACAGACAAACATATAGACAAAACTCCCATACACATAGGATAATAGGAATAACGTATGCACAGTCACAAAAACCTTGCCAGAGTGGTGTGAGAGCCGGGCACAAAGGCACAGATTAGTAACATGTACAAAGTCCAAAGGATAGCTTGCATCAAAGTACAGAAATCTCAATGAATGACATTGGTTAGTTTCTTCAAACAAATAAAAGAATATCCAATAACATCCATTCAGCTAAACATGCTGTCAAAAAAAAAAATCAGACCAAAGGAATAGGAGACAGAAAATGGCAAACAAACAAACACAAAACAAAACAACAACAACAACACCTGCACAGTGCACAGAAAGAATCTGGCCCTACCATTCAGTTGACGTCAGGTTTGAGAGAAAACTTCCTGGGTATTTTTAATTCACACAACGTGTTTAATGTTATTATGGAGATTACTGAAGCTTTTGTTTTTCTGAACTACCACCTGCTTAACTCCTATGGGAATGTAGTTCTAACAGACGAGAATGCAAGAGAAGAAGCTGTCACCCCTAAACAAGGGAGCTCACATAGACACCCAAGAGTGGAGCACCACTGCGGTGCAGCCTCAGATTCACCCAGATCGTATTTCAGTGGTCAGCATTCTTTCCTACCCTGTACTTCACTTTCATGGGTAATTGAGTACTGGCTTCCATCCCAACACTGTGGACATCCCTGGAGACAGATGAAAAAGACTAAACAAGACATATTTTATGGAACAATTAATTATGGATAAAGATTATTCTATTATAGTTTTCTTGAATCAACTCTGGTGAGCTTTGGGTAACATAAAATACCATTTGGAGCAAAGGATCTCCTTTATCTATATTAAAGTAAACCAAATGTTTGAATACCATGTTTTCTAGAAGTGGTTACTTTTCGGTAGTAACTGAAGTGGAAAAAAAAAAAATGGAACAACTTTTCTCACACATTCCAGATAAAATTATACCTAACCATTCCCTTAAAAAAGAAGCTCTGAAGTTACAGATCTCAAGATATGAATTTGATTCCCAGTTTTGCTACTTGCTAGCTGAGTAGAAATTGAAATGAAGTCGTATGTATACAGTACTTGGCACAGGGCTTATCCACGGGAAGGATGTTAGTTATTCTAATCTGTATAACTTTACTTTCCCAATGAATGTCATAAAGCCTGGCATAACAAGGCCAGAACAATTAGTCATGTTGGCAATTTTCTGTCCCTTATGATACTTCAACCCCAAGGATTTAAGGGGTCCATATTCTTATAACACCTTTCCTCCCCTTACATTTCCTTCTCAGACCATACTTAAACGATCAATCTTTTAGCACAATTCCTTAAAGAATATTTCCTTCCTTTCATCACTCTTTGCCATCACATAAAAGACATGGAAGACTCGCCCACCAAATACCATCTAAAAGAGAAAGCAGTAATAAAGGGAAGGATGTAGTGCCAAGACAGACTTAGAGGTGGTTCTCATAAGATGCCAGGATTGAGAAGGATGAGGGGAAAGGGTACTCTCTATCTTGAGGCGAGAGATAAAGGGCATCCAAAACTACAAGTGCAACTTGTCGAGATCCATAAGCCTTACCCCAGTCTTAACCCTGCCGTTCTACCAAACCCAAACGATGCTGTCAGATATGATGCAGATTGACTCATTTCCCTGTCTCCCTCTCGTTTAGTCACATTAAAACACTGGATGGCAAAATCGCACGGCACGGTCAACTTATGGGTCAAAAGAATGTGCAAAGACCCTTGGAAGGATAAAATAGATCCAGGGAGATTAATTCAGTGAGTGAGAAGGGCCCAGTTATTCAGAACCAGAAATGCCCATCTATGCTGATCGGGAAAGAGGAAGAACAGAGTGTATGATGTAACTGAACCAGGCTTCACTGAAGAGGAGTTACCTGGTTAATGAGTGCTGAAAGAGCCAAGGGAGTGCTTTGTAAAGATGAAGATGTCCAAGAGGAGACACCATGGACATCCACCACATAGGATTTAAAAAGCAAGAACAAAAGAGATGACTAAGGAGAGGACTCCACCTTCGGTTATGTGATCAGAACTATCTAATAAAACTAATTTGTCACTATCTGGGCCTTGATTTCTGTGGCCCTTCTGAAATAAACCACAGCATATGGATAGATCCATTTCCATAGTCCCTTAAACCAAGTCTAACAAAACCTATCTTCACACAGTTATAAATATCAGAAACGTGCCAGGCAGTGGTGGCACATTCCTTTAATCCCAGTACGTGGGAGGCAGAGGCAGGCAGATTTCTGAGTTTGAGGGCAGCCTGGTCTACAGAGTGAGTTCCAGGACAGCCAGGGCTACACAGAGAAAACCTGTCTTGAAAAAACCAAAAATAAATAAATAAATAAATATTAGAAACAAACCCATAGCTCTGATTTCAACAGTGACCACCGACTTTAAGACCCATCCAGCTTAATTATTAAAATTCAAACTAAATTCAAATAGTTTGTAAAGCTAAATCTCCTTCATGATCCCAAATGTCACGGCAGAAAAAACACAAAAGCATAGAAAGAGCTTATCCGAAGAAAGGCAAGTTTGTTAAACGCCTCTCAGTACGTTAGATTGTCACCCTACCTCCTCTGAGCTGGCTTGGTTCACAACTAGGCTGACCCAGCCTTTCATAAACTGAAGTACAGGGGCAAGGCTGGCTGACTGACTCTACTTCATAGACGAAGCCACAGAGACCATTCACATAGCTCCCAGGCAATGACATTGGGGGGCGGGCATGGGAGAAGCTGCTTCTTGGATGCTAACTACAGAGCAGAGCCATTGGAATGCCCATCAGATTCACATGTGACATCGGTTCTCATGGGACTGCCAGTTGAGTTAGGCAGAGTCTGACAAGTCCCGATGTAATAATGACCTCCATTGGGTGAGCCTGGCGGTCATCATTGTATCCTGAATTTTCTATCACTCTCTTACCTTGATAATCCCAGACCTAGGCATGGTACAATCCAAACCGAGGCTCAGAGTGCCCCATCAACCGATACTCACGAGAAATAGATCATGCCTGTTGTAGGTAATAATGGTTAAGATGACACAAGTGGGGTAGTCTTTGTGACTGCTGTGTCCAGCACTGACCTTGTCTTAGAGTTTCTAATGCTATGATAAAACACTGTGACCACAAACAACTTGAAGGAAAAAAAAAAGGGTTGTTTCACCCACAGGTCCATATAACAGGTCATCATTGAAAGCAGTTAGGGCAAGAACTCAAACAAGGTAGGAATCTGGAGGCAGGAGCTGAGGCAGAGGCCATGAGGCAGTGCTGCTTGCAAGCTTGCTCCTACAGCTTGCTAAGCCTGGTTCATTTTAGAACCCAGGACCACCTAGCACAGGGGTAGCCCCACCCACAGGGAGCTTGCCCTCACATACCACTAACTGAGAAAATGTCTAACAGGCTTGCCTACAGTACAATCTTACAGAAGCATGTACTCAATTGAAGTTCCCTCCTCTCAGATGATTCTAGCTTGTGTCAAGTCAATATAAAACCTAGCTGGAACAGGACTAAGAGCAACTCGATTTCTAAGTAGCTTTGTGGAATGTGTGTGTGAGCCACACACATTCCAGGATTACAGAAGGCCAACTAAAGCTGTGAGATATTAATAGGCTTCCAAGAATTGTTGGGTCAATTTGCTTCAATCAAATTCTGCTTCACCTGGAGTTTCCCTATCCCTGCATAAACTGTTTTTGGAGAAGAGCTGAAACATAAACGATGGTGAGGTTAGGCAGAGATGGCTTCCTGAAAGAGGTAACTCCAGTAAATTTTCGAGAACCAGCAGGATTTGAAGAAACTAAGGAAGGAAGGCATTGCCAACTTCAAGGGCAAATCCTCTGGGAACCTCAAATAGCTGCTGGAGAAGTAGTGAACAGGGATGGCTGGTGTTAATGGGCATCCAGTGACCAGGGCTGGAAAGGAAGCTCTGTGCTATGCTGTGATGTGTCACAGTGAAAGCACAAAGCTGGGAGTCATTGTCAAACTGTGGTGACATCAGAATTGGGGAAGTCCTTCCTGCAACAGCAGGGAAGACAGAAGAAACACCACAGACAGTCTTAATACAACACATGAAAACCAGGGAGGAAAACAGCCAAGATGAGCTCCCTAAAAGCTTTACATACCCCTCTGAGATGCCAGAGCAGGCTGTGTATGTACAACTTTATTTTATCGTTTATTAGAAGACTCAGCAATTGTATTAACTGTACCTCCCTGGATACTGGCTTTTAAAAATATTTCGCATTGAGAGTTCCATACATTTATATAATGAATAATACTTGTTTTCCCCTCCTCTCTTGTCGGGACTCTTCTCAGCAAGCTGTTCCCCTCGTTTTTGACATCTCCTTTCTGTATGTGACCCACTGTGTTTAATTAGAATGTCTTGACGAGTGTGGGTGGAAAGTAATTTACTGCAGCAAGGACAGCTATCACTACAAGCCTGAAGAAAATGATACCCTACCCTAACAATCCGAAATTGTCAATGATCTCCAGGGAGGAATAGGGCCCAATGGGCTCCCCCTATACATGGTAAAGTGTTAAGGGGCCCAACTTTGTGTATGTCTTGTGCAAAGAAAACCCAGCTGCAGTGAGGCCATGCATTCATGAGCTGTAATGACGATGTCATATCCAGAAGACATGTCCGTGTTACACTTGCCTCCCTCTTCTGAATCTTCCCAGCCCTTCTTCCACAGTGTAGCCTGAGCCTTAGAGGGGTGGTGGAGTGATCCTACTTAAGGCCAATCCCTCAATGTATTCTCTGCACTCTGGCCCTATTGTTACTTAAGACAAGGTTAAAAGGAAAAAAAATCAGTTTAAAGAGAAATATGAAGCTACTATAAAATATTAGATGAATACTAATGCATGCAATAAAATTTGGCATGTAATAGAGGATGCCATATATAATATATAGAAATGATGAAATTTCTATATACATATTCTATTATATAGAATGCATTGTGTATCATATATAAAATATTGTACATATTATATGTTATTATATATGCTTATATTAGGATACAGGCTAGATGAAGAGCATATAATATAAATAGTACAAATATAAAATTCCTGTTGAATTTAAATTCAGTAGAGGTTGCAGTAGAACCTGATTGCAAGCAGGAAAGTACTGCCACCTGTTTGCAGAAAGCAGCCATGACGACAAGGATTCCACAGGGGAAGCAGCCACAGGGGCCAATGGTGTGAGAGAGGACACAGAGAAGATCCAATGGGACAGGAGAAAGTTTTCCCCAGAGGCCCTAGGTAGTAAGTGGTGGTGTCTTGCCCCAAGAGCAAATGTAAGAGACAGCCAGGAAACCTAAGGGAGAGACTAGGTTAGTTGGGACACGGGAAATGCCCCAAGGACTATAAAGGGGAGTGTCCTGTAGTTAGCAAAAAGTGGAAGAGATTATCTCTACGAAATATGCCTTTAATTGGTAGGAAGAAAGGTCAACAAGCAAACTAATAAAGTACATGTGCTGTTAGACACTCAGACCACACGAAACTAGACAAACACTCTTCACTACTTCCCACTTGGTGATTAGAAACAGTCGATCATAAAAGGGTCCTAAATATAAATAAGCACGGGGAGTTTCCCTTACCAAATGAAGCCGGCTATATCAACAGTGGCACGAACATTTTACATAGCCAGAGACATCAGCTATTGCAGGATCGAATGACACAATATTGCATAAGACCGCTCTTCCCTCACAGACCTCTGGCTGGAATTTCCAATGCTCCAGTCACTTCGATGCTCCAAGCCTCTTCACGTAGCCACTGTATTCCTGCTTGGTGGTATCAGTTTGGTTCACAACAGCATCTCACCTCACATCCAGAAAGCTTGGGAACTCAGGGCATGGTGGGGGCCTTATACACAGAGATTTATTTACACTTTCCAGGCTGTGAACTCCTGACCCTTAACCCACTACTATACCTCAGTGTAAAAGACCAGAGCCAAACGAACAAGACAGCTTGGTGCAAAAGCAGAAGCCATTTGGCCACATTTCTCCTTGCTTTTGTTGGTGCTTTTCTTCTTCAACCTAGAAGTTGGTGAACTGTTTCCCGTGAAGGATTAGAGAGTAAGCGGTTTTCTATCTTGCCCACTATGTGGTCTCTGTTGCAAACATTAGATTCTGTTATCAAAAACAAAAATGCAGCAATATTCTATTCCTCTTAAATGTACAGGGCCATGTGTCAGTGAGACTTTAGTTTTAAAAACAGGTAGGCCAGATTTATTGAGTTTGGTCAAGGACTAGAGTTTGCCAACTTCTGCACTGATTAATCAACCATTTGCTTTCTTTGCCCCTATCCCTGCCTAAATGAATTTGTATCCCATAATAAACCTCCTGTTGGCTCCTCCAGAACTTTAGACTCTAGAGTCTGTTTGAAAATGATGATGGGGAGAAGAGAAGGGGTGAGAATGTCCTGAGCTCTGAGATATGCTGAGTGCCCTGTCAATTCTTCCTAAACACTAACTCATTACATTCTGGTGATAGCCACTCCCACCTTACAGATGAAGAAATTAAGCCTGAGGCTGACAATCCCTTCTGATCACCCAAGAGTGAACCCAGATCTGTGGGGAGCCAGAGTCAAAGTCCTCAGTGTGTTGCAATCCAGAAGCGCATGTGAATGTCTACATGGAAGGTGTATACTGTGTCTCTCCTCCTATGCAGTCCACACGGGATTTCTGCTTAGTGTTGCTACCCACTCCTTGTTAGGCAATGGCAGGCCCAGCCATGTGGTACCTCTCACTTAACACTGGGTCTCACAAATATTTTAACATCATCAATGCAAGTGCAAAAGACAGATGCAATCCACCATGACTGGAACATATTATGCTTGTGCCTACTTTTCTACCCTTTGAGGATGGTAGCACACCCAAGAGGATTTGAGACCACAGATCATCATGCATCCTCAACAAGTCCCTTAAGGACCAGAGGCAGACTGAGAATCCTGACGTGGTTGGTAGTCTCGAAACACAACATGTGTTTCCCCAGAATGTTCCCAAAAGAATTCAAGTCGAGAGGCTGAAAGCAAGCTCGCCAAGTGGATGGTCTGTGGAGAACCGTGCTAGACAGGGCTGCTTCTCAAAGGATTCCTTAGATAAACAGTCTAATGATTTTCACAGTGTGTGGGGTGAGAGGGTGGAGAGGAGGAGGAAAAGGAGTAAGAGGAGGAGGAGATGGAAGAAAGAGAGAGACAGAGAGAGAGAATGTATTTTTTTTTTTAATTAAAAACTGGGAATTGATCCTAAGGGCTCTCGATGCTAGGAAAGCATTCCACCACTGAACTATCCCTACTTTTTTTTACTTCTTATTTTGAGACAGCATCTCAAAGTTGTCAGGGCTGGCCTTCAACTCACTATATAACCTTGACAGGCTCTGAGCTTTCGCTGCTCCTGTCTAGTCTCCAGAGTTCTTAAGAAGATGGGGGAAGTCATCAACTGCTTAGATCCTAGAGGTCATCATGTACACCACCAGAGAACACGGAGATAGGGACAAATCAATCAAACTTGCATTCGGCCTGGAATGCAGCCAGAGTGTCCCACATTGGTATGTGAATCCATCAGTCGACTCGGCCAGCCTTGTGGTCCTACTGCTTACCCTGTTGTTGAACTTTGTTTCCATGCAGCAATACATCACTGTTTGGAGCCTGAAGAGGCACTTACACTCTTGAATCGCAGGCAGCATCTTGTTGTGGCCACCTGACCTCCTACTATTGTACAGAGATGGCTTCTTGCTGTAGAGCTCAGGCTAGCCCACTGACTACTCACTGTGCTCCTTGAAGGCTGTTCTAATATGGGTTCCAGGGACTCAATCGAAAGCACATGCCCTCCTTTCCTCTGTGGCTAGCTGTATAAATCCTCAACAAGACCTACTTAACAGATAAGATACTTCTAAAGGGCTGCACTGAAGCAGTCTGCATGTGAAGTATCAGACTGATGGAGACAGTGAACATGACATTAGGAGAGTTGGATCCTGGTCCTCTGATGTAAGGAATATACAAGGGACATATCCGAAGATGAGAGGCACAATGTGGTCAAAACTCAACAGCTGAAAAGGATAATCATTGTCAAATGGGATAAAAGAGACTGTAAAATAGATATCCTGAAGGAAATGAATAGAGAAGAGCGAGCCTTTTTAAAGGACATAAATCCACAGGAATATGTGAATACCAAATCAAAGAATGAAAAGTAAAATGGCTTTCATTCATGAATACAATATTGTTGGTGACTTTCCCTTTTTTTTTCCCCTCAAAAAAATAAGCATATCAGAGATTTCTCTTTATATCACTACTGCTTGAATCTTGGTAGTTTGTTCAAATAGATTCATTAAATATCCCCTTTGATAGTGCCAAGAATAGTTAAGTACTTGACTAAAATACTAATCAGGAAAAAGATAAAAGCTTAATTCAAAATACTTTCACAGCAGTGAACTTCACCATGTTGCCAACATGTGGAACATGCTAAAGTTTAAAGCTATGACATGTAGAACATATGTGCATGACATGTAGAACATATGTGCATGACATGTAGAACATATGTGCATGACATGTAGAACATATGTGCATGACATGTAGAACATATGTGCATGACATGTAGAACATATGTGTATGAAAATATACTTTTGTATACATGTACATGTGGATGTGAATAGATACCTGTATGCATGAGTGTATATTTACTTTTTCAGATGTTTTAACTCAAAAGACAGGGAACAATTTTTGCTCTTTGATATGAGAACTTGATCCAAAGATGAGGTTCATTTCCCATGTGAAAAGTTACCTGTTGTAAGCTTCTAAAAGTCAGTAATTCCAGTGTCAAAACTTCATAGCTAATTCTACATAGATTGAATTTCCTATCATAAGACTCAATTGAGTAGATATTTAACAGTACCAGATACTGAGAAGCATAACTATTACAAATTCCATGCCCATCAGTTTTATATTTTACTTTATATGCATACAATCTTAACAATAATAGGCTATTCTAGCGTACTTTCTTGTGGCTATGATAAACACTGTAATCAAAAGTGACTAGGGTAGGGGACGAAAGGATTTATTTCAGCTTATACTTCTACATAACAGCCCATTACTAAGGGAAGTCAGGGCAGGAATTCAAACAGAAACCATTGCGCAATGTTCTTTACTGGCTTCTTCCCTACCTCATGCCCAGTCAGTTTTCTTATACAGTCCAGGGCCACCTGCCTAGAAATGGAACTGCTCACAATGGGCTGTGTCCTCCTATGTCAACTAGCAATCAAGAAAATGAGCCTCAGACATAGCCACAAGCTAATCTGATTCAGGCAATTCTCCAACTGAAGTGCCCCCTTGCCCGGTATGTCAAGTTGACAATTAAAACTAACCAGCATATACATAGGCTAATAATTATTTTTCAGGGTATTAATATTCTGTGACCATAAAGCATAAATCCAATTCATGGACAAAAATCCCAGCAACTATTCAGTAAAAAATTAATAGCTTAAAAATTAGTATTCATGTAGTATTTAACTTTCATAGCAATATACAGTTTTAGGGAAAACATTGTCAAACCCTAATAAGCACACTTTCTCCTAAAAGTGCAGAATACTTGTACCAAAACTAATATGCAAATATTTATGAGGCCTTCCTTGGGACAAAATGCCTTCTGACAGAGGAAGAATACCCAAGTAACTAAACAATCAAAGCCTCATACTCATATCCAAATAGAGAAACTAACAGTCTCGTTGTGACACAAGATAACCACTACAGATAAATACATAACCGGGTAAAGATGCTCAGTGTATTCAAGAAGACAAAAGAGAAATATCTGGTGCATAAGTTTAACTGGGAGAACTTGTCTACCTGGTGAAGTTCCAAAGTTTAAGCCACCAATGTGTCCCATGAATTAAAAATCAAAGTCCAAAACTAAACCAACAAATATGCATTGCTCCAAACCAGAGTCTGGCATAATAAACACTCAGCTGATGAGTGTTTGTAATGAATCCAGTTCCCTGGGTAAAAGTAAACCAAAGAGGGGAGGGGACACTTGGAGGTATCCTTGGTCACGTTTCGCCAAAGATTCTCCCTGATTCTTTCAGACTACCGAGGACTTCTTAGCGGATGGTGACACACAATATAAAACTCTTGCTAGAAGTAAAGTTGGTATGTTGAGGGGAGGGCGGGAGGGCGGGTTCCCTTAATTTAAATAACCTCTGGCAGGGACTCACAGTGATTACAGACCCAGGTACCACAGATAGCTGAAGCTTACCTATTTGCCTAGGGGCTGTTTTCCACCTCTGTCCTTCCAGCAGGGGCTTTGATGCCAGAATTTTCCATTATCCAAATTATTCCCTATGCTTCCTTTTCAGAGTGCCTACTTACCTCTTTTAACTCACTAGGGTCCTAATTAGTGGCAAGGAAGATGGAGTCAGCTGTGCATGCTTGAAGGAGTTAACTCAGGGCAGAAAGAGCTCTGCTTCCAGGAAGAAGCAAGCGCTGGGCCAAGGGTGGGTTAGAACTGTTCCTGCCACCCCTCATTTACACACAGGAAACCCCAACCTCAAAAGGCACATTTGCTTTTTCCCTTAGACGGAGGATTCCCTCCCAATCAGATTCTGAATGAAATCCACTCAGACAAACGAAGTCTTTAATATTGTTCCTCATAGCCCAGTGAGGCAGGTACTCTGTCATCCCCATTTGACCAGCAATGAAGCACAACCTCAGAGAAATCCAGCAACTTGTCCAAGGTCACACAGCTAATTAGTGATAGAACCTGGAGGGAGTCCAGACTGACTGGCTCCAGAGGCAGGACACAAAGCCGGGCGGCTATGTTGCAAAAACTGTAAACAACCCAAAAGAGATCAGATCTTTCTGTTCAGGGGGCAAGATTATTGAGAAAAAAACAAACAAACAAACCATAGATTGGGGGTGTGGGGGGGTGAGGCTCATACTGGCCTTATGCACAATACTCAAAAGCTTTGGGTCAGAACATAGATCATGCCAAGTTGGTACCTAAATAAGTCATTTGTCCTTCATTGCTGGTGGGACTGCAAGCTGGTACAACCACTCTGGAAGTCAGTCTGGCGGTTCCTCAGGAAATTGGACATAGTACTACCAGAGGACCCAGCTATACCACTCCTGGGCATATACCCAGAAGATGCTCCAATGTGTAATAAGGACACATGCTCCACTATGTTCATAGCAGCCTTACTTATAGTAGCCAGAAGCTGGAAACAACCCAAAATGTCCCTCAACAGAGGAATGGATACAGAAAATGTAGTACATCTACACAATGGAGTATTACTCAGCTATTAAAAACGATGAGTTTATGAAATTCTTAGGCAAATGGATGGTTCTGGAGAATATCATCCTGAGTGAGGTAACCCAGTCACAAAAGAACACACATGGTATGCATTCTCTGATAAGTGGATATTAGCCCAGAAGCTCAGAATACCCAAAATACAATCCACAAACCACAAGAAACTCAAGAATAAGGAAGACCAAAGTGTGGAAGCTTCATTCCTTCATAGAAGGGGGAACAAAATACCCCTGGAAGGAGTTGCAAATACAAACTATGGAGCAGAGACTGAAGGAAGGACAATACAGAGACTGCTCCACCTGGAAATCCTTTCCATATTCAACCATCAAACCCAGACACTATTGTGGATGTCAGCAAGTGCTGGCTGATAGGAGCCTGACATAGCTGTCTCCTGAGAGGCTCTGACAGTGCCTGACTAACACAGAAGTGGAGGTTCATAGCCATCCATTGGACTGAGCACAGGGTCTCCAATGAAGGAGCTAGAGAAAGGACCTAAGGAGCTGAAGGGTTTGCAGCCCCTTAGGACAAACAACAATATAAACTAACTAGTACCCTCAGAGCTCCCAGGGACTAAAACTCCAATCAAAGAGTACACATGGTGGGACTCATGGCTCCAACAATATATGTATAGCAGAGGATGGCCTAGTCGATCATCAATGGGAAAAGAGGCCCTTGGTCCTGTGAAGGTTCTATGCCCGGAAGTAGGGGAATGCCAGGGCCAGGAAGTGGGAGAGGATGGGTTGGTGAGCAGGGGGAAGGGGAAGGAAACAGGGTTTGTTTGTTTTTTTGCCGGAGGGGTAACCAGGAGAGGAGATACCACTTGAAATGTAAATAAGTCATTTGTAAGTATCTCCAGTAATGAAGTGACAAACTTTTGAGAGGATTATTCTATAAACTAGAGCTGTTTGAAATCACACCCTTTAACTGGATAGCTGGTCTCTTGATTACTGATCCTTAGGAAATTACCAGAGATACTCAGAGAAAGTTTATCTTCAAGGGCATGAGGGAAAACTTACTTTTAAAACATGTGTTTGTTTTTTTTGTTAAGGATCCAAAAATTCAGGAAAATAATTCAACTGATCACAGCTACATGGTAGGAGGAAAACACAGCTATTGAGAACATGTCTTGGCATAGAAATAGCATGAAAAAATACATCAAGGGGACTTTTTTCTTTTATAGAACTGCATAGCAAATGCATCCCCATCAACTCCATATGAGCCCAGTCTCAGAGGAAAAACTACCTTTGAGGCTATGGGATGTCTGATGTGCGGCTCTTTTTATATTTTCCTATGCTTTATAATTTTCCAACACGTGAGTAGTTATTAATTGTAAGTCTAGAAACAAACAGGCAACATTTTTAAAACAAGAGGCATTAGGTCATGAAACATATGCTAATGCTTAAAATTAGAAGCAAATCGTCCCAGTGTCCTTGGATATCCTTAATAAGCTGGGCAATTGTGACACTGCAGCTCACTTAAAATATGTGGCTTTCAGCAGGAGAACAGATAAGTTCTCATGATAGTCTTGGAGCAAAAGTAGAGAAAATTGGGGACAGTTAATAGTCAAGACACCCAGGGTTGTGTTACTTGATGAACAAGCAGGTGGTACACAACAAAATGGGGCCTAATTTTAGACCTTAGCCTTGGCTCTCCCATGCTAAGGGCATGGATTTCAAAAGTATGCTCTTAAAACTTTCTGCCAGTCCAAAACTAGGACAAAGAAGGTACATATGTCAGTGGCACACACACAATCTCAGTAAGAAGCACCCACAGGGACCCAGTACTACAAAAGAACAGAGCCTCAATATGGACATGGTAGCCAGGCAAACTCTACACACGATCCACACACACAAGCCTTTCTGAATCTGAAGAAATGAATGTCACATACACACCAGAATTTTTTCTGAAACAATACTGAAAAGCTAAGACACTGCTGTGAAACCAACACTCTACTTAACAACATCTGAAAATATAAAGCCAATCATTTTATCCAATAATGATGTGTCACATGGTGACAGTTCCTATGAAGCATGACTGCTTGAGATGAGTGACAGCGACAAAATGGGGGTACTTTTTTTGTTGATTCCCGACTGGATACACTGGGCCATTTGTGATCTCATTTACAGAATAAATCCACCAAAAAGAACTACATCCAGAAAAATGTGATCAGGAGCAAAGCCCGATGAGGAATATTCAAAGAACAAAGCCAGGACTGGTTAACTGGGAGGATATTTAAAGGGACCTAGGCAATGCTTAAATGTGAAAGAGTCAATTTATTCGGCTACACTGGAAATTACAGTTTGCCATTCTTTATCGCTCTTCTGCAACTGCAAAGCAAGGTCAGCAATGACCTTCAACTTGCTAAAATCTAAAAAGCACGTCTGCTCCCCAATTAACAGACCTGAGCAATTCAACAGGGTGCAAAGTGCTCCTCTGCTCCTAGCAGCCCGTCTCGCCCCCCTCCATAAAGGCAGCTCCTTCTTTCTCTCTTTTTTCTAGTTCCTCCTTTACTCAACCTCCAGATGTCAGAAAAACGATCTGATCGCCTCCCAGCCTTCTCATCAGCCTGTTCTCTCTCAGTGATTTCATCAGTTCCTGTGGGCTTAAATAGTCTATGTTGATGATGACTAAATTTAATTCCCAGTACAGACCTTTCTTCCAAACATAAGATTCTCATATACATATACATATACATATACATATATATATGTATGAATGTTTATAAATCAGAATAGTTTCAAGTATATTAAACAGATTCCATATCCTATCTTTCGAGTGTGAATCTTTTGAGTTTTGTCTTGTTTTGGTATTCGTTGTTGATTTTCTACCGGGGCGTAAAATCAAGGTGCTGCGGATGCCAGTCAAGCAATTAGGCTATTGTTGAGCTATATCCCCAGTCTGCTCTTGTATTCTGTAACACAGGGTATTGTTAAGTTGCCTAGGCTGGGCTCTAACTCTGTATTACTACATGTAATAATATAGACAGGACTCAAGCTTGTGATCCGCCTGCCTCAGCCTCTGGGATTGCAAGAGTACACCCCGAGATCTAGCTAATCCTTCCTTCTCCATACCATGAACTCAATTTTTCTAGCTAGAGATCCAGAAGTGATCTCTGCATTGGCCCTTGCCTTGCAGGTACCTCAGACCCACGAATAAGTCTATCCTTCTTCCAATGAGGGTCTTGAGTGACCTCGCTTCTCAAGTCCACCGCTGCGACGCAAGTCCAGTGAGGACCATCTTTCTCTATAGCACAGCTTGCCAAGACGGCCACTCAGGCTCCAGGCTCATTTCCTCAATGTAAAATAAAATAATCCTCCTGGAACATTAAGTTAGAGAAGATGAGTCTCCTCTACCTTAAACACTTCAGTGACTTGACAGCCGTACTAAAAATCCTTACCATGGCTTTGTGAGGGTTCCATAGCAAGTCCCTATACCCTTTCAGATCTTGTTTAGTGCCATTCCATTGGAATACAGTGATTTACACAGGATTCTCCTCGTAGTCCCCAGGCCTTTCACGGGTCTTTGCTAACACAGACTGATACTGGCTGCTTCTTTCCCTCTGTGTGACAGTTTAAATTCTTCCTCCTTGGAGAGGCCTCCCTCATCCTTCTGTCTGTCCAGAGCATCTTTTAATCTTCATCATGGCTTTTGCCAGACATGCAAGGATTTGTTTATTTAGTTAAATGTTTCTATTTTCTCCTTTCTTCACTTCTTTGGAGTGTCAGCTCTACAACAAAAAGGGCCTTTCCATATTTCTTACCATTGTATTTGAAAAGCTCACTTTTTATTATTGGTTTTTTATGCATTTTTCTTTTTTGTTTATTGAGTCAGGAGTTTTCTGTGTATCCCAAACTAGACTTAAAGTTACTATGTGGCCCAGGCTGTCCTTGAACTCAATAGTAATCTTCCTGCCTGTGTCCCTGTGTGTGCTGGTATATACCACCATTCCTGACTGGAAAAGTTCAATGCATTGAATATCGACTGAATAAAAGCAGACTTCACTTTAACACAAAGAAACCTATCTCTAGCTGCTTCTGAACTTTCAAAACTATTGTTTAATGATGGAATAGACAGCCTGCCAGGAATGATGGTCACATAGCAACTGACAAACTACTTCTACCAAGATGTCCTCACTGACATTCTCAGGGTGGGTAGCATATGGGACTAAAAGATGACTAAGGTTAGTCCCTTCATGTAAGCAGTTTAATATATTTTCAAAGTAACAAATAATGTATTATTCCCCTGATAAGATGAAATCCTCTCTAAAAGAATCCCATGAACCCAATTTCTAACCAAATGTGATTCCTCTGGCATTAAATCAAGGCATGCTCCCTTAGTCTATCCTGCCAAGTGTGGTCTGGGACAATGACAGCCCTCAGGGCCCCTTCCTTCCTCCTACACACAAAGTGGCCCAGAATTGGGACAGATGGTCAGGCAAAGCCACGAGTGGTAAACCTGAAGCTCTACTCTCCATTCATTTGTGATGCTGCTCTGTAAACACTCCAGGATCACTTTATTTAGTGCCGCATCCATTAATAATGCAGAGACCTTTACACAGGCAGGTGGAGAAAATGAGTCCTGAGTGATTTCGTTACTACAGTATACACATGCTCAAAAGGCTGCAGAGAGTCATTGCTACTGATGAGGAGGTTATGGGTGATATAGAATCAGCCACTGAGCTGCTAGTCACATAACAGAGCAAGTTAGCTTCCATCTATGGAGCTGAGTAGTCCTCCTATAGCTACAGCTTCCATCTGCTTCATAGACACAGCAGTAGCTAAGGCCATTCTAAAATAATTTCTATCCTTTTAGCTTTCTTCACCTTCCATAACCTCATCCAAACTATGAAGCATGTTACAGAGGAATAAAAACATTCAAGAACACAGACACAGAGGGCCTAGTCTTTCTGAAGGGATTTTTGGTACTAAGATTCAAACAGAATCATGTCAATGCTGGCCACTGAGCTACATCTCTGGTATTAACATTGAGTCAGCAATATTACTGATGAAATGTATAACTCTCATGTATAGACACACACATATATATGTTACATATATAATATAGATATGTAAGAATAATATAGATACATTATTATCCTAATGTATTATATACTACATATAAATATATAATGTACATATACTAAATACACCATGTACATTAATATATATATATATATATATGTATATATGAAAAAATTTAAAGAACTCCAAACTACTCATCATAGAGCTGACAAAGCAATGCACAGAACTTCATAAAATAGAAGAGGACCCATCTGCAAGAGAAGAATAAGCCAGGTCACTAGGTACTGATAGAAAGGAAACACCTGGGGCCTGGCGAGATGGCTCAGTGGTTAAGAGCACCAACTGCTCTTCCAGAGGTCCTGAGTTCAAATCCTGACAACCACATGGTGGCTCACAACTATCCCTAATGAGTTCTGACGCCCTCTTCCAGGGCTGTCTGAAGACAGCTACAGTGTACTTAGATATAGTAATAAATAAATCTTTAAAAAAAAAAAAAGAAAAAGAAACACCTCCAATATGCATTACAGAATATAAGCAAGCTACATAGTTACATAGTTACATCTAAATAATTGATTTTATGCATCTGAAAGGATGCATAAGATAGTTAAGGTGGTTAACTCTGAGAAACAGACTGAGTGTAAGTAGAATGCAACTTCCGAGTTTTTCTAAACTCTTCTGTGCTATTTGAATTATGTGTTTGTTACTTTTCAAAAACAACATCAACAACAACTATAGGCAGTGTTTTCAGCATGATCTGAGAGCATCAGCCTTCTCCCTGTAGAAGTGAGAAAGCCAATGTCTCTCCTCCATTACAGGGAGCACACTAGCCTAACAGCCAGTGAGAAGTCAACTCTCCTCTGCCGTCCAAGAGACAGGCAGGTCATTGAGACCCCATCCCCAGCAAGCCCTCCTCCTTGTGGGGCCATGATTCACAAGTGAAAAGAAATCTTAATTTCAATACTTCTACTTATAGAACTACATAATCCATCCCTGAAAAACCAAACTTGGAAGAAACGCAGAGGAATTCCATTATAAATGAGCTAAGGAAACCTAAATGTTTCCCTAGTGCTATTTATTGTGTAATTATATTACCAAAGAAAAAGGACTTTCCAATTTAATGTGTAGGACCTGCCAGTGTTCAGATCTCCATAGACCCAGAAAGACCATTTAGCACTCCAAGGGGCTCCCTTTCTTACTTTACAATCTTGCTTTGGCAAGTCTAAAAATACTGAACAGCTTATTTTTATACTAAAGTTGTTGCCACGAGAAAATGGTATGGAGATAAAGTTGAAAGATTAAAAGAAATCTATATTCAAACTTTCTGAAGGGTAGGACTTTCATTTATCTTTATTCTGTTAAAAACCATTATCTCCAGCCCTACTGCAGGAGAGAAGACAGAAAGGAATGCCTCTGAAAACCACGCTGCTGCTTTTTCTGCAATTTAACCTTGGGGCAATGAGGTAGGAAGCTATTTATTTAGTATCACACACAGAAACATTTCAACTTGAATAAATAACAATCCTTATAGTCAACTGCATTTGTCAAATGATTGTAATTACAGAGGCATGTGTTAAAGTTTAGTTATATATTTGCTTTATTCCTGTTCTTGGGGAGGGGGATGCCTGGATTTTGCTGATTGATGCAGAAAACAAAGCCAAATATACGTTTTTAATAAATCCAATATCTACTTAGCCAGATACATTCTCCCACTCTGTTGAATTCTGCATAAGCATTCTGACAAAAAGAAAGAAAAAAAGAAAGAGAGAAAGAGAGAAAGAAAGAAAGAAAGAAAGGGAGAAAGAAAGAAAGAAAGAAAGAAAGAAAGAAAGAAAGAAAGAAAGAAAGACAAAAACAAAACAAAATAAAACAGTAATTTCAATTTTGGCTGTGAGGACTGAAAGTAATTAGTGAAAGAACTACATGTATAGCCCGTGCCTTGAGCTGTCTGTGGTACTGAAAAATGACCCCAAAGCTGAAATGGTGCAGTGTTCTTTAAAATCCTCCCCACCGCACGATTCTACCCATGAGTCACCTGAGCCATTTTATGTCGCCACATCGTGTATAAACATTTTATCAAAGGTCACACTGAGCCTTGCTTTCCAAGGTTCTCCGTGAAAATGTCAGGGCCTCCCTGGGCTTGGGTAAGAGATTCTCACAGGCAAGATGTTGGGACCTCGGTTAGAACACTTTTCCTGAGCACAGTGGAAAAATGACATCATGCACCAGTAACTCACCCTGGCTGGCTGTCACTCTCTAATCATCATACTTAATATGCCAAAAAGTAAAAATAAAAATTGTCCTTCTTGATATCTTACACTCAAGGACATGCTCCGAAAGGCCAGCACCGTCCCTGTTCTTGCTGCCTTACCTCAGAGAGAAATCAATATATTTGGAATTCTTAATCAATCTATTTGGAATTCTTTAAGCTCTGAAGTGACCATTAGCCTAAACAACTATATGAAAGAAATACACGTCCCATAGTGATATGAAGAATGCTAAAAAGACACAACTACCAATTTTGCATAAAGATCATAGCCACACCCATCCAGCTTCTCTGAGCTTCAGGCTAAAGTACTATGTCCACTGGACCAATGAGAAGCTTCTCCCTCTTCTTGCTTCTTCTTGATTGTGGGTTCAGAGTTTCTATGTGTATTTGTCACTTCCTGTTTTGTTAAAAAGTCCTTAAGAAACTTTTAAAAAAATCTTATTTTTGAATTATGTGTGTCTGTGTGGGCATGTGTTTATGAGTGCTGGGGCCAGAGGATTCTCCTGGAGCTGGAGCTACAGGCAGCTGTGCACCACACAGATGTGGGTGCTGGGCATCCGGCACAGTGGCCTGCAAGAACAGCATGCGCTCTTATCTGCTGAGGTCCATTTTATTTAATTTTAGAGAAACATTGCAGACAAGAATATTGGGAGAGGAATTTCTCTTGGTCACATAATGATTTTAATAAAAGCTGTATCAAAGAAAAAAAAACTAGTCATTCTTACTCAAGCCTCAGTTTTATAGTTATCATAGTAAACATGGCAGGTTAAGGGGTGGCCATAGGTCATAAATAAGCCCAGATTTAAAACCTAACCTTTTCGACATTTGAGTTATGAACAGTAGATACATTCACTGTGTGTATTCTCCATAGGACCATCCATTCCCCTTTGTGTTACACTGTCTAATCAACATACCAGAAATATACAAATTAGCCAGTGAGGGCAGTATTTCAAGCATAAAAGAAGCTTAAGGTATACTGTGTTTATTAGTGCGTGTAAATTTCTAGAATTCTTACACTAATGCAGAAGTAAGACTGAGCAGCTCCTCTTTGACGTGAGTTATGCCA
>NW_022196895.1:41419068-41429847 GCF_008632895.1 Mastomys coucha | reverse complement strand
AAAAAAAAAAAAAAAAAAGAAAAGAAAAGAAAAAAGAAAAAAAGAACTCATGAAAATTCTTTAAAAGTTTGTGTTTTTAAAAAGACATTTGGCTCTTGAAGATAATACAAGTAACCCGTTCCCTGTCCCCAGTGAATGCTTGTTTACCTATGTGTGTTCAGAGGGAACAGCCAACACTTGGAAAGCTTAAGACGAATAAGCCCATAATCGACAAGGTATCTCATTGCAGCATGGCTTAACCAAAACCACTCTGGTCTCCATGCCAAACATTCTAAGCTATTCTTAAGAACCTATAAAAATCTTAAGAGTAGCATTATGAGCTTAACCCTCTTCATAAGCTGAATTCTTGTGTGTGGAGGGAGAGCACAGATGAAGCACTCTCATGGTGCAGGACGTGGTGAGCAGCTAGGCTCAGAAGGGAGAAGGGCTGGAGCAAGCTGGGAAGGTGGTGCCTTGCTTTCATGCTGGGCCCTCTTCATACCTGATCTGGCAAGGCTACTCACTTCCTCTGACTGTTTCCATCCGGAAACGAAGTCAAAGAATCATCTTGCCTCTTCCACGCTTCCAAGTCAAAGTGACTCAGGCTTAGAGCACAGCAGAGGGCCACGGAGGACCTCTGGAAGAATCTCATAATGCCACCATCTCGAGGACTGCACTAAAGAATCTACATACTGTCCTAACATTAAAAATTCCACCACGTGTGTTTTAGTCTATCCTTACCCACTCCAAACACTCTCATTTCACCTTCCATCTCTGTATGCATCCCCTCAAAAACACATTCTTCAAAGTTTTAACAAACAAGGAAACAAAAGGAGGCCCTTTGCCTCCCTCCCGTCTTGGAGTTAGCTGTATCTTTATTCTGTTTGGACAGTCATTAAAATGGAATTCTTCTATCTTTTCTGTGAACTTAGTAACTATTAATTTGAAAATGACTTAAGTTAGCTTGACAGTAAGCTGCCTGTCCAGGAGGCTGCAAGTCCCTCCAACACTTGCTGTTCAAAGGCAGTCTAAACCTACAGGGTTTCAGAGTCCAACCAGTCCCATCAATGACTCATGTGGGCTCATAAACAGTCTTATACATTCTAAGTTTGAAAATATCAATTGCATTTTGAATACTCTAGTTATCTAAAGTCCCAAACTTTAATACCTATGTAACCGTGGGCTAGAGAAAACCACTTAATCAGACTAGCAGTCAAAACATGTTCTTCTTCAGAGGGCTCTACGGCCATCGACCTTAACTTTCAAGTGACATTTAAGAATGCTCAGACTAAACGAGTAGTCATACAGGCTTTACGAACTAAATAAGCTGTTGTAAAATGTGTTAGAAGAGAAGGAGGGTGCTCTTCCCATGTTGCTAGAAGCGGTGAACTAATTTTCTTATATTATAATTATAGGTAATACAGATTAGCAAGGCCTCCTCCCCTAATGACTTCCTCATTTTAAAAAGGTGTCTTAAACAAGCACACACACAGATTCAGGATAGTGTGTATCGCTTTTAAAAAAACATTTGTCTGGTAGAAGTGTACCAACCTGAAAAAGTTAGGGAAAAATTTAAGACTCTATCAAAATATATCTCAGAAAGGTCTGCCTGCTTACATGCTGTGTTGACCTGTTTGTTTGCTTAGCTTTCTGAAAAGACAGGTCAGGCGCTAAGATAACACTGCATGTGTGTCTTCTGTAACCTAGAGCAAGGACACAGCTGCTTAGTAAAGGCCCCTGCTGTCTTGCTTTTCCTCCCGATGCTGTCTGCATGGCTTCTGGTTATTCAGAAAAACAGCGGAGCCTGTGTTACCTGGATTTCCCTGGCGTGGTACACGATGATCAGACCAAGCAGGATGATCGTGGAGAGACTGATAAGGCATTTCAGAGCTAAAGAATACAGCGACGCCTGCAACACAGTTAGATGGAACACTTTAAGAAAGAAGCACACCTTCAATCACTTTCCAGGACATAAGAGTCAGTTCCGAGCACGTGGACCTGAATTCAAGGTAGGGGACAAGACGGGGGGTGGGTGGGAGGGCAATCTGTTCTGGCTCTGGGATGCAGGTTATTTGGCCATAATGCCCCATGAGAGGAGCCAGGAGCAAGGGAAAACTCATGGGCTGGCTGCGGGCTACGCACCACCAAGGACTGAAACAAGGAACCTGACTCGCTAAAGCCTAGAGGAAGTTGCACAGAAGTTTAAGTACTTTAGGTTGAAAGGTGCCTCGGAAACGTGAGCACCAGGAGAGGAACACGCTTGCTTTTCCCCCACGGACTCCAGGAGCCACTTATTAACATGCCAGGATGCGCTGGAATCTCAGCACCCGGAGAACTTAACTCTCCGAGTTGCCCAGTTGACTATGGGTGTGCGTCCTAGCTGCTTCTGCTGCTCCGGCAGGCACGCCTGATGATTCCAGGGACACTTTCGACCTCTTAGGCAAGGGGTTCCCGCCAGAGCCCATCCCAACCACCTGGCTCCCTCTTCAAGAGTGTACTCAGGTGCTAAAGCCCGTAGGTACCTTGTCGTAGGCGCCCCACGACAGCTCGGTCTCAATGACCATGACCACGATGCCGAACATGCCGAAGATGAGCGCGTAGTCGCTGAGCCGCTTGCGCTTCTCAAACAGGGCGCGCCGATGGCCCAGCTTGTAACCGATGTTCTGGTTCTTCTTTTTGCTGGACTTGGTGCCGCTGCTGCTGCCATGCCCGCTGCCGCCGCCGCCGCCTCCGGTGCTGCCTCCGCCGCCAGTTCCGTAGAGCGCCAGGTTGTTAGAATTGTTGTGCTCCGGCTTAGACACCACGATCTCCGGGGCTGAGGATGAGGCGGCGGCGGCGGCAGACGGGGAGGACGCGCCACCACCTCCTCCTACAACGGACGCGGGGGGCTGCAGGGGCTGAGCCTCGGAGTCCATCTCGTGCAGGTTCCGGCGGGACGAGCTCAAGTTGCTGAGCGGACGCATGACGCCCCCGTTGTACCTGCAGCTGCTCATGGCTATTTCGGTGAAGGGGTTGCTCTCGCGGCGCGCCTGAGGTTGGTGATGCTGGTGGTGCGCCGGGTGCGGGTGGTGGTGGTGGTGCGAGAGCGGGGGCCCGGAGCCCAGGCTGCCCAGGCTGCCTGTGGGGCTGGCGGCGGGCTGCAGGCTGTGGCACTGGTGGTACTGGGAGGCAGACGCGGGCTGCTGCGCGTACTGCTGCCGGAGCGCACTGGCATGGCTGGACGGCGTCAGCTCGCTCACATTGAGCTGGCTGCCCCGGCGCGACGAGCAGCAGCAACAGCACGAAGAGCCCGACAGTGGCGAGGAGGTGCGGGTCCGGAAGGCGCCGCCGGGCGATGAGGTGCGGAGCAGCAGGGACAGGTTATCCCCCGCCCCCGCCCCCGCCGCCGGGGCACCGGAGGAGGCGCAGCTGTTGCACCGGAGGCATGGGCTGCTGCCACCGCTGCCCGGCTGCTGGTGCGCGAGGTGCGGGTGGTGGTGAGGGTGCGGGAGGGGCGCGAAGGGCGCGCACGGCTTGTCCTGGCTCTGTTGCTGCTGCTGGCAATGCAGGTGTGAGGAGCGCGGCGGCGGTGGCGGCTGCTCTGGGAAGAAGCCGCGCTGGAACTGCAATGGGGTTTCCATGTCAGAGCTGTTAAAGCTGCAGGGAGACCAGGCGGTGGTGCACCCTGCGCAATGCGTTATGGTCGGGAGCGGGGACTCCTGCTGCTGGTGCGAGGAAGGGCCCATGCCGGCTCCGGTAGAATCCAGGCGGCGAGTCCGATTGGTTGGGCGCACCAAAACAATGGGCATGACATCACCTGCAGGGACCGAGACTGAGTTTGCGGCGCGCGCGGCTTAGGGGAGCAAGTGTGTGTGAGAGAGGTTGGGAGGGGAACCTGCAGAATGAAAACCCCCCTGCGGGCTCCGGCCGGCTCCGGCCGGGGTCAGGGCACTCTAGGGCAGGGATTCCACCTGCGGATCGCGCGCATCCGGTACCACGGTTGGAAAGACTGAGTCCCCCCAGCCCACTCCACCCCAACCCACCCCGTGCACACACAGCGGCGAGCTGCAGAGGTGGGAGAAAAAGCCATAGCTCTCGCTCTACGGCCGCGGCCCCCTGACTGGTGCGGATCATGCTGGCCCGAACGACCTGCCTGGGACACTGCAGCACGTCTGGCCACCCCGATCATGGGGCAGGCGCCAAGGCAGTGAGAAACCCGAGCTACTCTCCCGCCCTCTAGCCTTGTAGGGCTGCTAGGCAGCACCTGCTCGCCCCACTCCCTCTCCCCCATCGTCCTGCGGAGAGTGGGCTGCAGGCTGCTAGCCAAGTAACTGCGGGGGCACGCGCTTTGGGGAGGAGGGAAAAAAAAAAGTTTGGCGACTGCCTAAGCTAAATGTATCAGCGTTGAAAGCCAGAGCCGGATGCCCGGCTTGGCCTCCGAGGGATCACATCCGAGCCAGAGCAGGGAATCTGTCCCCGTCGCCTAGCTCCCCGCGAGTCCCAGTACTGGGATTGGCGGCACTATCGCTACTACTGGAGAGCGCTACGGCGCAGACAGGGTTAACCTCGCGACGCCCGGGCAGGGGGAGGAGGGGGCGGGGCCGGAGGAGGGGATCCCCGGCGTCCGGGGAGGAGCCCGCTCGGGCTTCCCGGGTCCCCCTGGCGGGGGCGGAGGGCTTTCCCCGGGAGCGCCCGCTCACATTTGCACGTTCTCCCGAACATGAGGGGCTGGCGCCCCTGGCCGCCAGGTCCGGGACTCTGACGCTCAGGCGGTCCAGCAGCCTGAGTAGGTAGGTCCGAGGGCTACTCTGGCGGTGTAGACGAAGCTTGTTCCAGGGTCTGGGGGCTGCTTAGCCAGCGCAGACCGCCGGCTTCTCTGTTTTTCCTCCTCCTCCAGACCTGCAATACAGACACAAAGCAAAGGCGGGTCACTAATGCGCAGACGCCAAGCAAGCATCCTTGTCAAGACCAGACTGCAGTGGCTGGGCGAGGGGCCTGGTGCAAGGTTGACTGATGCCGGTAGTCATCTGACTGCCAATTAATACCTTGGCGATGACTCGACTGAATAATCGCTGCCCTTGGACTGGGTGTTTAAACTTAGCTATCATAATTAATCGCTCTCTAATAAACCACTAAAAATGACACTTTGAATTTTACCACAGTGTGTCCTTATTGAGCTATACACAAACAAAACGATAGGAGGGCTCTTTGAGGGCTCTTGATTAATACTCCATTATTCAGCCTTACATTTGGATTTCCTTGGGGATGGAAATTCCTGTCTTCCTGAAGAAAAAAAAAGATGAAATTGGTCAGTTAAATGTTTAAATTTTAAATTGTGATTTCAGTGGTTTTTAATAGAGATTACTGTCTAATAGATTAGACCAAGAAATTGAAGGGAAAGCGGATCGCTTTCATTAGGTAATTGGAATTCTCAGCTAGATCCAATTTCGTGATATTCTAGTCAGCAGCTGCCCTAAAGTTGCTTACCTGGTATCTGCTTGTAAGTGTGTGTGTGTGTGTGTGTGTGTGTGTGTGTGTTCCATGCCATTGAGTGAATAATTTATTTCTGGATATTCCTTGCCAGTGTGTTAAGCAATTTAAAATTTTTCGTGCACACAATAGATTAAGAAGGAAAAGGAGGTAATTATGTTTAGTCCTAGAACTTGCCATAGTCCTAGATAGAAAAGAATGAAAAATCAGGGCTTGAATTTCTCAGTGGCTCTGGCTGTGAACTGAATTTTAGTGGCTAAAAATCAAAGACATTTTTACTATCTATTATTATTTTCTTTTTGTATCTCCAAAATAGGAACAAATAGTGTTTAGAATGAAGACATGTTGAATTTTTAGTGCAGCTGATAATGCACAAATGCACGTGTGAGGGGCATTATTACAAAAAAAAAAAAAAAAAAAAAAAAGACCAAAGAAAGAAGGGCGTGGTCATTCTTGCCTGAGATTATACACTTGTATGGTGACACAGGTACATGAATACATTGAATTTAAAATGAAAGCTTCCAAATTATTCATCTTTTAGTCTGAAAATTTTCAATTCAAGAATAAAATCCACCCAGTATCTACTAGTGCACTTTGTAACAAACTATACAGACCTCTTTTTATAGCTCTTTGCTGATGATAGAGTGAAATGTGACTCATCTTTATCTCTAGGTGCTTCAAAGAAATATATCAAAAATTAATATGTTCATTACCTGCTCATAGATTTAGAAAAGATTCCATGGACTTCTCCCCAAATATCACAATGGCTGTTACTCATTTTAAATTACACATCAGATTCTAGACACTAAAATGTCATAAGGAAAACAAAAGCTGTCTCCCCTTGCTTAGCGGGCTTTCTTAAATACCACTGTCAAAGCTTCTCACAGGCTTTAGAAACAAAATAGGGAACAATATTGAAACTCTCTTTCTCTGTGTATTACATATATGTGCTACATACATATATATAATGTATATTCATATACATACTTTGTATATGTATACCTACATATGTGTGTATACTTTGGTTTGGGGTGGGTTACTGAGACATGCAGTCCTCACTAGCCTAGCCAATGTAAGAGTTCATAAAATAATAATGAGAATGTCACTATGGCTAGAAAGACGGAGATGAGATGTTCACTGTCCCTTCATTAGAGTTAGCTGATTACAGTTAACTACTTTTTGCTGATACATGCCTGTTCCTAAGACAGACTCGAAGCCCTTTAGAGTCATGGGAAGCATGGGCTTAGAAATCCAACAGCTGTTTCACCTTTAGGCTGAAATATGCTTGGGCATTTTTAATAATTGCGTTAATTATGACAAGTTTCAGATTAAGACATCCTTGGTATCAATATATCTCTTTTAAAAATGAAATTGGCAGATGACTTTTTAAGTTGGGATGCAAATGTTTAACATGTAGTTACTCTGACTTTGTTCTTACATAGCAGTGGTTCTCAGCCTCTGGGTAGCGGCCCCAAAAAGACAGTCAGAAAACAAAAGATATGTACGTTGTGATTCCTAACAGGTAGCAAAATTACCGTTATGAAGTAGGAAGAGAAATAAATTTATGATGGGGGGTGGGGGTGGATCACCGCAACAGGAGGAACTTATTAAAGGGTTGCAGCATTAGTAAGGTGGAGAATCACTGTTATACAGGATTATAAGGATAAACACAACAATGTAAACCAATTAAAGCAGCAAAGACAGTACTTTTCATGTGGGTAGTGTTTTGCACTTATATCTGCAAGTGGAAAGGAGAGAGGGAAGAAAAAGAGAAGACACTTCAAGTAAAGATCAGTGGTTTCCGATGAGAAACTTTCATGCTTAGATTTCTTCCTTTCTTTCATTAAGGCAAGCGAGTGCTGGAATTCCCCTAAATTAACACCAGAGGTCACAGTCACCCACAAAATGACTTAACAATCTAATCAATTAAATAGCATCTCTGTCTCTATTTAATGGCATCCTTTCATCTCCTTTTTTGGCTACAATTCTCTATTTTTTTCTTCTCATACCCTATGATAGTGGTTTTTTCCAGATTTGTTGTATGTAAAGCTTGTGAACAGGCATGCACACCTAAAATAACCCAGCCCTAAACACACATTCATAGGATGGGTTCCCCCGAGCCTCAGGAGCTTAATTTTAAAAGCCTCAAGTTGTTATTACTCCACTGTCTTATTTTATTCAGATTCCTGTTATATTTTCTTTATTTGCTTCTTCCTGGGATTTGCCTGTACTTTCTCATTTGCTGTCCCTTTAAAAAACCAGGACTATATTGACCTACATTGTTGGTGTTTATTTCCAAAGGCAGATGAAGCGAGAGCACAACATTATATCTGTTTTCCACACCATGTGGTTGGAGCAAAACTTTGAACTAAAAAGTAAATATTTTTGAGAATCGTTTTTTTTATTGCCTGGCTGAGTCAATTATCTGATAGTACTGAACCCAAAGGCTGTGATAAAATTCCAGTGCCTCTGAACTTGCTTTCCTTAGCGATAGATTGAGGGGAATCAGGATAGTCTCAGTTGTTTCCTTAGCACAGTTCCTGAAAGAAAACAATCCACAGGGCCACAGAACAACATCATTTTAAGTCATATATTCTCCAGTGCCACAATGAATGCAGTATATTTAAGATGAACATTAAGTTAATGCATGTATTCTTGATGCGTGTATGCATACCTGCATCATGATGATAAAGTATTAAACCTGTATTAACCTATTTTCCAAACACTAATAGATCATGTTGGGCTCCAGCCATTAACTTAATTAACTTTTCAAAACATATTTTTTTTATTCTCTTCCTTGTCTTCTACCGTTTCTCAACTTATTAACCTATCCACAAAAGTCCCAAGAACGCTAGCAAAGCACAGAAGATCATATTCATCTTGCCAGCAGAATGGACTCAGGTTACATAGTAAATGGATGAAAAGGTTGAACATATTGGGTAATGGTGCTTTTTTTTTTTTTTTTAAAGTCTGTGTATTTCATAAACATATATCCCTTTGCTATTGGATACAGAGGGGAGGGGAGAGATCACTCTTTGAAGTCCAGGGGATGATACAAAACTGTTTCTGATGTACTGTTACATTTGTATCTCACAGAAATCCAGGCAGCAGGCGGAGAAGGGTTTATCTCTTATCTTCATTTAGCAGGTAAGGAGAATACCTGAGATAGAGTGTCTGCCCTACCTAAGGTGACACTGGTGAGCTGCAAGGACCTGCCAGATCACTAACATCTTTGGGGGCTGTGTGGTGTGTCATTTTCACATCCTTAGGGCCTTGCTCCACAGCATAATAACTCATGGCTTGCATCCACTCACTCAGGAATAGACAGTGGTGCCTCTGAATGTTTTCCCATCGGCTCTTCTGCTTCCTGTGATCTTTATCCTCTTATTGACTTCATTTAATCAACATGATGATTTGAGACAATTTGATAAAAGTGTGGAGGAAATGGAAGCACTTTATGCCTGGTGGTCCAATGCCTAATTAAAAATATATAGAGAAAAGCAGGAATAGAAGTGTGTTTTCTTTTTTAACAAACAAAGTGATTCTTATATATCCAGCTGTACTCTATACTCCTTTACTGACTTTACTAATGTAACAGTCAGGGCATTCCTTATTTGGGGCTACATCCAGGAAAAAAAGTGGAAGATAGTGAGTGTATTCTGGAGAACTACAGAGGGCTATCTTGCCTTGTATTATACAAATGAAAAGGAGAAGGCTTTGGCTTGGGACTCAGAGGTCTTTCCCTGCAGTCTTTCTTGAGCCCACACTGTTTGATTCATGCCTCACTTCATTGCAAATCGAAGAAAATCAGAGAGAGGAGCCAAGCTTTACACCACAAGAAGAGACTGTTAGGCTAGAGTCAGCAAAAGTGGAACCAAAGACCATAATCATTTGAAAATAGCCTTAAATATTGAGGACACCTTAAATCTCCCCCACTTTTTTTCTGGTTACAGCAAATTACACCAACCTCTGTTATTTATTAACCCTGGATGTGCCTGCTTTCTCTTTTACTATATCCCTCTCATGCATCGTGCGCATACAAATCCCCAAATTTCTCTATCTTTATATTTATCTCCCATTCTGGAATGACTTGCAAACCATCATCTCTCAATAATTGTCTTAGCACAGGGAACAGTTGATGCCCATTCATGCAAAGGGAAGGAACTATGATCTGCAACAATGAGTTTCATGTAGAAAGGTCACCAGGGGGAAAGACACTAATGTTCACACCTTGTCAATGCTCTGGGCCCATCCTTGGCTGCACAGCCATGCTTTTCTTTAAAGTGACTTATTTAAAGCTGTTGCTGTTTTATGGATGTGAGGATTTGTATTTTGTATCTATAAATCCACATGTGTTCTCTTGTTTTCACAGCTTGTTTGACATAATAAAATGATTGAAAATAACTACAGTATACGGGTTGTAGTATGCATTATTCTTGTACATACAAAATGGTAGCATGAAGAAGAAGAGGAGGAAGAAGAAGGAGAAGGAGAGGAAGAAGAGATACTGGCTGGCTTTGTTTAGAAGTACGGTATCTTTATTTCATGGGAATTGTTAATATAGATCAGAAATAGGTTCTGGTAAATTATAATATATATATTGTAAGCCCTAGTAAAACTACTTAGAAACACACACAAAAGTTGAGAAGAATGACTACAGGGATTGAATATTAGAAAATATCAATCTAATTCAAGGAAACAGTAAAGAGAAGTTTAATAATCTATCCAACACATATAATGAACAAAAAGATCACAAACACATTTTTCTTTGATAAAATACCTGGCTAAAGTCATGTAGGGGAGAAAAGGTTTATTGGACCTTACAATTCCAGCTTATATTCATCATTAAAGAGTGTGTCAGGAACTTGAAGTAGCTAGTGACTTCCATAACCAAGAATAAAAGGAGGATGAATGTATGTATATTGTTACTCAGTTCACTGAGTTCACTATTACACAGTTCAGAATTCCCTGCTAGGGAATGGTACCACCCACAATGGACATGTACCTCTACCCAATTAACCTTATCAAGATATTTCCCCAAAAATGTACCTCAAGCCAACCAAACCTATAAAATTCTTCACTAAGATACTTCTCAGATGATTTGATATGTCACACTGACAAAACTACCCATCACACTTGTGGAAGCACATTAATAACAACATTAAATGTGAAAAGATTCAACAAATGAAAAAATATATATGGAGAGGGGAGGGGGCAAATGTCAAGTGTCAAGTTCTTTACGAAAATAAAACAATTAAGCCGGGCATTGGTGGTACACGCCTTTAATCCCAGCACTTGGGAGGCAGAGGCAGGCAGATTTCTGAGTTTGAG
>NW_022196895.1:41418331-41419058 GCF_008632895.1 Mastomys coucha | reverse complement strand
AAAAAAAAAAAAAAAAAAAAAAAAAAAAAAAAAGAAAGAAAGAAAAAAAGAAAACAATTATGAATTCACTTGTGTATAACAACAGATTTTAACAACATGAGGCAAGACTGACATAACTGAAAAAATAACCAAATAATTCAACAATGATAAATATTTTGTTGAGACATATAACTAAGAGGAAGGCTTCAGGTCCTCTAAAGCTAGAGTTACTGATGGTTGTGCACCATCCAACCTGGGTACTGGGAGCAAACCTCAGGTCCTCTGGAAGAATGGCATGCACTGTTCTGCTGAGCCATTTCTACAGCCCCATGGAATTGGGGCTAGATTCAACTGGAGAGGTAAGCATTCTCTTTGTCACTCTGCTATAAATGCTTCATTCCTCTTCCTGCTTCTCACCCTCAGAATATATCATGAAGTCCTATAGTTACTCTGCAAATATTACATGTATTGTTTTAGGTGGATCACAATTGGAACATTTAATTATAATAATAGCTGCTTTTAAATTATTTCTATATGCACTGTAATGATTTAATGTTTATTAGAGATGAAAAACATTGTATCTTGGTCACTAAATGTGGTTAAAAATTCTGTTATATAGCACTCTGTTACAAAAACCCTCAGTGTCTAGAATTTGACCAAACACTAAGAATAAACTAAAGTTCTCTGCCACTCCTTCCATGGGTACTTGGTTCCCCCTTTTAAGAAGGAATGAAATGTCCATCTTTGG
>NW_022196895.1:41411195-41417274 GCF_008632895.1 Mastomys coucha | reverse complement strand
GGAAGGGAGAAATTTACATGTAAATAAAGAAAATATCTAATAAAAATAATAATAATAATAATAAAAAGTATGGATGGACAAACAGTCTCACTGTTAATAAATAGAAGTTGATACTGAAAAAGACTGAAAAAAAAAGAATAAACTAAAGTTCTTAGTAATGCAAAGGCATGTTAAGAAACCTGTGGTGGTTACTCTTAAGTGAGCCATATGCTTTCAGTGATCCTAAGTGATTTTCTGACCCACTTCTTATCAAAAGCTTAAAGTCAATCAGATAGACTTTTTGAGTCTGATAAAAATAAACTAATAACAGGAATGTGATTAAGAAACTCACTGCAGACTCCCTCCCTCCCTCCCTCTCCCTGCCCTCTCTCTGCCTTTCTGTCTCCACTACCCTCTCAACTGCACTCCCCATGCACTGAATAAACTCTATTCTATACTGTAAAATAAAATAAAGAAACTCACTGCATTTGTAAACAATATTTAATGCACATTACAATTTGTAGAACATCAGAACTCACAACACGATTAGAGACAAGTGGTCTTTTATACATGACTAAATTCAAGTGTCATTCTTGAATTCATGATTAAGCTAACATATGTGCCAATGGTAATCCCAGGTGATCAGGAAAACCTTACAATAGTGAGATGAGGTTTGCTTATAATCCTAGCACTAGAGAGAGGGGGCAAGCAGGTAGAGTTCTGTGAGTCTTGGCCAGCCTGGACTACACTGTGAAACTCTGTTCATAAAGCCTCACTAACAAGTCTCCTCAGTGTGAAGTAAACAAGAGAAAAATCAACAGATAAGCTAATACGTATCACAGAACATCCAGGAAGCCTCAACCCCACACAAAGAACTACAGGTAACTCAGGGCTGCTGAGAGCCTGGGAATGTCTTCCCCAGAGAACAGGACACCAGCTGGTTATCTGATACCAATGCTCATCCCTGAAAACAAACCTATAGGTAGTAATATACAGACTAAGCAGGTTGTGCTTATGTATTTTAGGACTGTGTGTATAGCAACAATGAAAAAACAGGCCATGAATTTGAAAAAGGAGAAATTAGGGGCATATGCAAAGGTTTCGAGGAAGGAAAGGGGAGAAGGAAATTGTATTATATATTTTTTTCCTTTATAGGACATTTTCTTTACTTACATTTCAAATGGTATTCCCTTTCCAGGTCTACCCTCTGGAGACCCCCTATCCCATTCCCCCTCCACCTGCCTCTATGGAGGTGCTCCACCACCCCCTGCCACCCACCCACCCACTCCTGCCTTCCTGCCTTGGCATTCCCCTACACTGGATCATCGAACCCCCACAGGACCAAGGGCCACTCGTCCCACTGATGTCCAACAAGGCCATCCTCTGCCACATATGCAGCCAGAGCCATGTGTCCTTCTATGTTTACTCTTTGGTTGGTGGTCCAGCTTGGAAGCTCTAGGGTCTGGCCAGTTGATACTGTTGCTCCCTCCACAGGGCTGCAAACCCCCTCAGCTCCTTCAGTCCCTTCTCCAACTCCTCTATCTGGGACCCTGCACTCAGTGCAATGGTTGGCTGCAAGCATCCTCCTCTGTATTTGTCAGGCTCTGGCAGAGCCTCTCAAGAGACAACCATATCAGGCTCCTGTCAGCATGCACTTCCCAGCATCTTCAATAGAATCCAGATTTAATGACTGTAAATGGGATGGATCCCTAGGTGAAGCAGTCTCTGGATGGTCTTTCCTTCAATCTCTTCTCTACACTTTGTCTCCATATTTCCTCCTGTGAGTATTTTGTTCACCCTTCTAAGAAGAACTGAAGCATCCACACTTTGGTATTCCTTCTACTTGAGCTTCATATGGTCTGTAAATTGTATCTTGGGTATTTCAAACTTTTGGGCTAATATCCACTTATCAGGGAGTGCATACCATATGTGTTCTTTTGTAACTGGATTACCTCACTCAGGATGATATTTTCAAGTTCCATCTATTTGCCTGCAAATTTCATGAAGTCATTGTTTCTTTTTTATTTTTTTTTAAATTAGGTATTTTCTTTATTTACATTTCAAATGATATCTCCTCTCCAGGTTTCCCCTCCAGGAAAAAAAAAAAAACCTGTTTCCTTTCCCCCTCCCCATACTCACCAACACACCTTCTCCCACATCCTGTCCCTGGCATTCCCCTACAATGGGGCATTGAAACTGAAGTTATTGTTTTTAATAGCTGAGTAATATTCCATTGTGTAAATGTACCACATTTTCTGTATCCATTCGTCTGTTGAGGGACATTTGGATTCTTTCCAACTTCTGGCTATTATAAATATGGCTACTATGAACATAGTAGAGCATGTGTCCTTATTGTGCATTGGAGCATCTTCTGGGTATATGCCCAGGAGTGGTATAGCCATGGTCTTCAGGTAATAATACCATGTCCAATTTTCTGAGGAACCACCAGACTGATTTCCAGAGGGGTTGTACCAGCTTGCAATCCCACTAGCAATGGAGGAGTGTTCCTCTTTCTCCACATCCTCACCAGCATCTGCTGTCACCTGAGTTTTTGATATTATTCATTCTGACTGGTGGAATCTCAGAGTCATTTTGATTTGCATTTCCCTGATGACTAAGGATGTTGAACATTTCTTTAGGTTCTTCTCAGTTATTAGAGATTCCTCAGTTGAGAATTCTCTGTTTAGCTCTGTTCCCCATTTTTAATAGGGTTATTTGGTCCTCTGGAGTCTAACTTCTTGAGTTCTTTGTATATATTGGATATTAGCCCTCCATCAGATGTAGGATTAGTAAAGATCTTTTTCCCAATCTGTTGGTTACTGTTTTGTCCTATTGATAGTGTCCTTTGCCGTACAGAAGTTTTGCAATTTTATGAGGTCCCATTTGTCGATTCTTGATCTTTAGAGCATAAGCCATTGGTGTTCTATTCAAGAACTTTTGCCCTGTGCCACGTATTTGAGGTTTTCCCCCACTTTCTCTTCTATTAGATTTAGTCTACCTGGTTTTATGTCATGGTCCTGTATATTTCTTTCAGCAAGATGGCCATTTTTACTATATTCATCACTGCCAATCCATGATCATGGGAGATCTTTCCATCTTCTGAGGTCTTCTTTGATTTCTTTCTTGAGAGACTTGAAGTTCTTGCCAAACAAATCTTTCACTTGCTTGGTTAGAGTCACACCAAGATAGTTTATATTGTTTGTGACTATTGTGAAGGGTGTAATTTTCCTAATTTCTTTCTCAGCCCACTTGTCCTTTGTGTAGAGGAAGGCTACTGATTTGTTTGAGTTAATTTTATATCCAGCCACTTTGCTGAAGTTGTTTATCAGCTGTAGGAGTTCTCTGGTGGGATTTTTGGGATCACTTAAGTATCTACAAATAGTGATATTTTAACTTCTTCCTTTCCAATTTGTATCCCTTTGACCTCCTTTTGTTGTCTAATTGCTCTAGCTAGAACTTCAAGTACTATATTGAATAAATAGGGAGAGAGTGGGCAGCCTTGTCTAGTCCCTGATGTTAGTGAGATTGCTTCAAGTTTCTCTCAGTTTAGTTTGATGTTGGCTACTGGTTTGCTATATATTGCTTTTACTATGTTTAGGTATGGGCCTTGAATTCCTGATCTTTCCAAGACTTTTAACATGAAGGGATGTTGAATTTTGTCATATGATTTTTCAGCATCTGAAGAAATGATCATGTGAGTTTTTTCCTTGAGTTTGTTTATATAGTGGATTACGTTGATAGATTTCCATATATTGAACCATCCTTGTATCCCTGGGATGAAGCCTACATGAACATGTGAATGATTTTTTGATGTGTTCTTGGATTTGCTGCAATTATATTATATAATCATAAAAAATAATGAAAAACAATACAAAAGTGAAAACAAGATAATAAAAATGAAAAATCAAAAAGAAAATCTTAGGGAATATATATATATATATATATATACATATATATATGTATATATGTATATATATATACATATATATATGTATATATATATATACACACACATATAGATAGATATAGATATAGATATAGACATAGACATAGACATAGAGTAGAGATAGAGATAGAGATAGATGTCTATACATACACATACATACATATACACACAAATACATAAACTTCCACAATTATAAAAACAGAAATCCTTGGATCAGGGATTGGACCTATTTCTCCAAATTACTAAATTAGAGAGACCACTGAATGACAGCCAACAAATTTCTAATTCCTCATATTTTTGGATTTCAATCTATTAGGATATGTTGGTAATATTAATTTTCATATTAAGATATTAAGAAAAAGTAATTGTTACTTCCTGTTTTGTTTTGTTGTGAGAGTTGGAATTAGGTTTGTTAAAAGATTACTTTCTTGCTTCTTCTAGGGCCCAGTTTTACTCCTTATGTTGATGTTTTCCATCTATTAACCTTTGTAGGGCTAGATTTGTGGAAAGATATTGTGTAAATTTCATTTTGTCATGGAATATCTTATTTTCTCCATCTATGGTAATTGAGAGTTTTGCTGGGTATAGTAGCCTGGCCTAGGATTTGTGTTAATGAATAATTATAAATCCTTTTTTGTCTCTGCTTCATTCTCCATTTTAATCAATGCAGCTTGAAAAGATTAAAATTTCTTAAAACTGTCTTAATTTGCCCATAAAACTAAAGTTAAGAATAGCCAAGAATAAACTGTTATAATTATTATATTCTCAAATGAAAATTTTTCATTAATGATATATTTTATAGAAACCATTTAAACATTTCCATAGAATTTTATTGTCATGGATATTTTCTTTGTTAATTAGTCCAAGATGATAAGTTTGTTTCCTGAGTTCTTAGATTTTGGAATGAATAACTTAACGAATCATTAGTCTTTACATAAACTGAAATTATTTAAGCCAGGAGTTGAAGGTAGTCTGTTTGTGATATGTTAAGTTATTTGACCCTGAAAGCTTTAATTTATAGTACCCTTTCTAATGTTCATCTCAATCTTCATTTCATGAAAGCTTCCAAACAGACTCTATTTCATCCTTTTTTTTTTTTTTTTTGCAGCCCTAACTTAACTTTCAGAACTGAACATTAGATTAACATCCACCATTCTGTAGGAATTTAACATCTATGTAAGTTTCCTTTTGAAAGCATACCTATGAACTTCTACAGGCATTTGGATCAATGGTTTCTCAACCCGTGGGTCACACTATCCAGAGGCCACTGGAAAGCACAGATACTTACATGATGATTCATACCAGTGGCAAAACAACAGTTATGAAGTAGCCAAGAAAAATTTAACATTGGGGGTGATCACAACATGAGGAACTATGTTAAATGATCACAGCATTAGGAAGGTTGATAACCAGTGCTTTGGTCTATAGTTCATTTCCTACATGAAGTATTTCCTAGTCTCTATTGCTAGTGAATGAATAAAAGAAATGTAGTGTGGCCATGTATATAATGAGGTGATAGTCAAGCTTTAAAGGGAAAGAAATCCACTATTGTAAAGGATGAAACAGAAAGACATGCTAAGTGAAATAAGCCAGAAATAGAAGAAAATACATTGCACTATTTCCCTAGTGTGAGGGCTCTTAAAAGGTCAAACTCATAAAAATCAAAGAATAGAATTATGACTATGAGGGACTGAGGTGTACAGAAAAAGGGAAGGTGTTGGTCAAAGATTCATTTTTCAGGATGCATAATTCCTGGGTGTCAAATGTACAACAACGTAACTAGAGTGAATACTAATTATTCTTGACACATGCCAAAAGTGGATCTTAACTCTACACACACACACACACACACACACACACACACACACTCAAATTGTAATTCTGATATAATAGACTTTTAAGATTATATTGGTTAACTATTTTATATTGCATATCGTAAATCATGTATACTTTAAATTTAGTTTTTCTTTCTATAAATATATTCTTCTTTTGGTTATTGATCATTTTTGTTGGATGATAGCTGCTTATTAAGAAATCAAATTAACCATGAACCACAACATACACACATTCTCTCTCTTGATTATATATGGTAACAAATATATGTGAGCAAATACATGCATATATATATATGTATATATATATACATATATATAT
>NW_022196895.1:41367448-41411185 GCF_008632895.1 Mastomys coucha | reverse complement strand
ATATATATATATATATATATATATATATATAGTGTTTGTGTTTCCATATTACCTATATGGAAGTTTTCTGATCACAGTGATTTGGTACTACACATTATGAAGTACATTTTAATCATATTATTTATTTTTTTATATATGGGTGTTTTGCCTGCATATATGGCTGTGCAGGACATGTGTGCAGTGTTCTTGGAGGCAGAAGAAAAATGCATCAGGTCCCATGGAACTAGATATACCAACTATTGTGAGCCACCATGTGGGTGCTGAGAGATAGCTCTGAGTTCTCAAGCAGATTGACCAATGTTCTTAACTCCTACGCAATTTCTGTAAAATAACTCCTCTAAGTCATTTCTATGATATAGGATAATTTTCTTGTTGAACCATTGGTAGAGGCAATTTAAATGGGACACAATTGAGCAATGAATATCTGTTCACCTTTTGGTGCATGACTATTTGATCTTTTAATAGTTGAAATATTGAGAAATAGAATCAAAGAGATAATTTTTCAAAATCATGTTGACTTTCATTTATATCATAGCATTAATTCTCATTGTGTAATGGGAATCATTTGAACTTTGTGGTAGAAAGTCCTGAATTGAGAAACTGATGGGCAATTTATTCAGAGGCAATTATTCATCTTTGTAAGTAAAATTTCTTCCACTCTTCATGGCAAGATCTGGAGACATTATTTTGAATGCTGATTTCCCTCTTCCTTCACACGTTCAAGAATAGTATGGGACCTTGTATCTCAAACACGGTCCTATCGATCAGGGAGGTAAGGAGTTGGATGGTGTGATTCGGAGATACAGGCATTGGTTCCCAATTCAGATATGTCTGAGGAGCTGTTCTAAAACAAATGAATAAGATTGTTTTATTAACAACAGTTTTGATTACTGGAGGGTTTTGTAATTTGGAAGTGATTTAGGGACCAATAAGAAGGCAGATCCACCTGACTATTGCCAATGCCGTCTGTGTGTCAACATTTTAGAGAGAAACAGTGTTTTAGGAACTGAAACTTCTTTATCTGGCAAAACCAGAGATGTGAGAAGTAAACAGAAATAAAGCCATAAAGTTTTCTGAGTGGACAAACTTTGCTTTTCACAAACACTGTACTGGAGAATGAATGACAAGACGTCATCAGGGACTGATCATTTGGATGATGGCAAGAAACAATACTGGTTTTTTGTTTTGTTTTGTTTTGAGGGAACATTTATAATGGTTCTGCCAGAGGAGAAGAAACACCAGTGGGGTGATCATCTCTTAATAGACCAAGGATATTAGACACTTGGCAACAGCAGAGGTAACCACCAAGACAGGCCACAAAAGGCCCAGCATCCTAAAGCAAGCAAAAGCATGTTTGTCTCTAAGGAATCATATTTTCTTCTTTCTAGAGTTTCTTTCTCATTCTTCTGCAATGCATCCTTTGGAGGCTTCTAAGAAAAAATATGTCAAAAACTCATGAGATTTCTAGCCCCTTTTGAGCTGGTCTATCCATTGTCAACTGTACAGGACGGAGAGCTTGGGCTGCTGCATTCATCAGCAGAAACTAGAAGTAAAGAAAGCCCAGCTCCCATTCCCACATAGAAATTCCAAGTGCAGGAAAAATGATAAACTCGCCGAAGTTTATCACAACTTTTCTTTGGTTCTCACCAGTTATGGCCTGTCTTGCAAGCTGATTCTTGGATCTAACCTTTACTCCTAGAGGAAGATACAGAATAGTAGAATAAGCTACAATGGAAAAAAAAAGTATATGTAGATCCAACTCCATCCATTTGAGTGGAAAACTATTTAATCTTAGCATGTATCTGGAATGTGAAAATAGTAGCTACCTCTCTGGAATAGCATGTGAAGGCCCAGCATGTTTGGAACATAGTAAAGGTTATTAAAATGCCTCTTAGAACACAAGCTAGACATGGTATAAAAGAGTAGCTTTGTTTATATGTGCGTTAAGAACACTGTTTTCCCTCAACTTGTGAGCATGTGTAGAAGAAATCATATTTTTTTGTGCTTATTACTAATTCACAACTAGTCCATTTCGTTCCAAGCAGTTTTCGCTATTAAGAGTTAAGACAGAAATTGCATTTGAATAATTTGTGCTCACTTACCAAATTGTCTGTGAAAAATAAAAAGGAAACACAAGAATAAGGAAACATAAAATATGGATGTGAAAGTACAGTGTTGGCTTAATGGACCTTATTTTTAAAAAAAAAAAAAAAAAGAGTCATAAAAGTCCTGTGCAGGGTACTCAAAGTGCATATTTGGTTAATTTTGTTCAAGGAAATGACTTTAAAGCTTTTGAGAAGAAGAAAAAAAAAAAAGAAAGAAAGAAAACTTGGGCAACTTCTGCTGCTAGAAAAGTCAATGCATTTAATCTTTTATTCCCAGGGACTGGCTTCATCAAAGAGGCAATTCAGAGACTTAGACTTAATTTTTTTCTTTAATGAGTAAAGCCAAGCTAAAGGCTAAAAGAAAAAGGGGAAAAAAGAAAAGAAAAAAGGAACCCTTAGTATATAAACATACTTGTCACAGAATGATAATTTGGCTGTAGTTAAAATTCAACACAAGTCAAATGGCGTCATGCCCTGCCCCCGACCTTGGATGAAAGTACCTTTGCCCATGGTCATTCACCAGTTTGTATCCCAAAAAGATGTCAGTTAGCAACTAGACTTTTGGCTAGGTGTTTTAACTTTGTGAATTTGTTCAAAGGGGCCCTTCTTAGTCAGTGCCAGATCATCCCAAATGAGACACTTCTCCAGGTTATTTCAGGAAAAGGTTAATTGTAGATTCTTGATGCTTAAGTGGGTCATGTTCAGTTTTTCATGACCTGTTTTTAAAAGTAGCTCCAAGTCACTTAATGACTGCAAGTAAATGTTCTGTAACTTCACTGGGTACTTCTCATATCACCACTTGAGTGTTTTCTGGATACCCCAATCTCAGGGAGCTCACTGCCTCCCTTGGACTCTTGGACTCGAACCATGTCCTGAAGCTGCTGTCTCTGTGTATGACCCCTGTTGGCCTCTGAGATGACACTTCTCTCTCAGCTAGTCTAGCCTACACGTCAGGAAGTCCTATCCCTAGGATTTCCAACATTTCTCTCGAATCTCTCCAGGCTGTTTTCTCTTTATCCTATCAAAACCTTAATTTGGATTGTTGCTTGGGATCTTGCCTTTTCTCCAACATGTTCCCTCTGAAGAAAGGGAGGTGCTTATAAAAACTATAGGAGAGATGGCTCAGCGGTAAAGAGCACTAACTGCTCTTTCAAAGGTCCTGAGTTCAAATCCCAGCGACCACATGGTGGCTCACAACCATCTGTAATGAGATCTGATGCCCTCTTCTGGTGCATCTGAAGACAGCTACAACGTAGTTACATATAATAAATAAATAAATAAATCTTTAAAAAATATTTATAGGAAAAAAATCCTATCACATCACTCTGAGACTCAAAGCTTCCCATGGCTCCCTCTCCTAGAATATGTCTCCTAATTCCTACCATGGTTCAGAAAAACCTCTAAAGTCTAGGTCCTGAGTCTCTTCATGTCGCTCTCTACCACATACTCTGCAACTCTCTGCTACAGTATTGTCTTAAAAACTCCAGTTTTGTTTTAGTATTGTGATGGCTTATCACAGGGTTCTCTTTTGGTGGAAAGCATTTCCTTGAGTTTCTTAAATGGCTGCTGTGTTCTCCTGTGTAGACCTTGTTACTTTCTCAAGGACACTTGCATGGAGGTCTGGTTAAACATCTGTCCCATTACTCAACTCAGGTCTTCTGCAGCATTGTCCCCTACTTGGTTTTGTTGTTGATGTTGTTTTGATTTGTTTTGCTTTTTTGTCCCCCCCCCCGCAATTAATAGACTCATTATTTAAAGCGCTTACTTGTTCCTGTCTCTCTATCCCTAAGATGTAGAGTTTATGAGTGTTAGTATTGTGTCTCATCAGTCTTGACTGTTAGACTTAATAGATGTACAAAAACTTTGGAGTGGATGATTAAACAGCTAGAGCTAATAAGTAAAATTAGAGCAAGATGCATTATTGGGCATTCTTCATTTCCTGGGAATTATACCCGCCATTTAAGTACATCATTCAATTCCTTTACAACTCAGAATTTATAACAAGGCTTTTAAAAAACCAAGATAGAAAGACAAGCCAGCCTAAATATAGTTAGTTATCTCCTGAGAGGCTCTGACAGTACCTGACTAATACAGATGTAGAGGCTCACAGCCATCCATTGAACTGAGTACAGGGTCCCAGTAAAGGAGTTAGAGAAAGGACCAAAGGAGCTGACGGGTTTGCAGCCCTTTAGGACGAACAACAATATGAACTAACTAGTACTCTCAGAGCTCCCAGGGACTCAACCACCAACCAAGGACTGCACATGGAGGGGTCTGATTGTTCTGGCAGCATGTGTATAGTAGAGGATTGCAAAGTCGATCATCAATGGGACAAGAGGCCCTTGGCCCTGTGAAGGTTCTGTGCCCCAGTGTAAGAGAATGCCAAGGCCAATAAGTGGGAGAGGGTGGGGTTGCAAGCAGGGGGAGGGGAGGCAACAGGAGTTTGTTCTTGTTTGTTTTTTTTGTTTTGTTTTTTTTTGAGGGGAAACTGAGAAAGAAGAAATCATATGATATGTAAATAAAGAAAATATCTAATAAAAAAACCCAAGATATTTGACACTTTTACTTTCTTGAATAGATCATGTATACATGCCAGTGTTTATAATGATTTCCTATATTCTTCTGAAACCTGAGGCCAAAAGTTCTACCTAATTCAAACTTTTCTCTTTATGTTAATTGTCTATTATTATGTAAATATACTTCAAAAATTCTTTAAACACTTTGAACAATATGGTAAGCAACTGTTTTGTGCATATACTTATAGACAGTAACAACTGCCTTTCAGCCTTACCAATATCAGTTATTTACCTTAGTATGTCTTCAGGGGGTCATCTTTCTTGTATTTCATCATTGAGTATTTAAGAGACTAACTTGACACTAGTGTCAGTAATGTGGTTCGATTCTGGATAAACATTCAAGTAGGTTTCTTTCCTCAATTCTGAAGACTTTTTCTTTGTCCTAATTTCAAATGATTTTTGACACATCCATGGTCATTTCTTAGAGTTCTTTCCTTTCTGGGTTCTCATGGTTTCATATCCACATGTTACTCTTGTCCACAGTCTATATTTCTTTGCTTTTGTTGTTTGTTTTGTTGTTTGGTTTTGTTTTTCGAGACAGGGTTTCTCTGTATAGCCCTGGCTGTCCTGGAACTCACTCTGTAGACCAGGCTGGCCTTGAACTCAGAAATCTGCCTGCCTCTGCCTCCCAAGTGCTGGGATTAAAGGCATGCACCACCACTGCCTAGCTTCACAGTCTATATTTCTGCATTTCTATTTTTTACTTCTCCTTATTTTTCACCTCTAACTTTGCCAGCGTTGCTCTGACATCTCTGATCATTTTTACATGACTTCCTTGCTGTGGATGAAGCCTTCACTCTCAGCTTTGTCAGTGTCAGGACCCTGTGATTTATTTGCTGCTTTGGAAATGCAATGTCATCATCATGTTGCCCAGGCTGGCCTTCTGCTCCTGTGTTCAAGTGATCTGCCTGTTCAACCTCACTAGTACTTCATACTATAGGGCTTACATCCCCACACCTGGCTAGAACTGTATTCCTGAGAGTGTTGTCAGACAGTGACATACAGAGTGAGCATGATCCAATGTATGCCATTAACTCTTAGAATTGGAGGCCTGACTGCTGAAGGCCATGTAGAAGCAATGACAAATGGCTTTAGAGTTCATGGAATATGGTCGACCAGTTAGCACAGTTAGAACAGTTCTGCCTTGGGTTAAGGCATGACCTCAGGGACTATGTGTCCTGAAGATTTTATACTGTTATAGAGTTCTGATCTGCTTTTTGCCCTCACTTAATCTAACCCCTCTTAATCTAAGAATTGCATGAAAACTCTAAGGGTCTTCCAGCCCCTCACTTGACAGTAACTCTGACACTCGCAGTCATAATGCTTGATCTCTTTCAGGCATTGCTGCTGGAGCTGATTAATGATTCAATCACCACCCTAGAGAAGAACTTAGAGCTGTAGATTGTCAGCAATGACCACTACACTTAAAAAAAAAATTTGGAAAAATAAAATTGTTAGTGAAGCTAGGTTAAAATGTTTCTGCTACTGGCTCTGAATAGAAAATCTTAGGAAACAATTTAAAGTTCAGAAAGGTACACTCTTTTTAGTTAAGCTAGGACCTTTGATGGTCAGGGAACAAGAACAACGGCAGCCCTGGCTGACGTGCCTCTCACTGAGGCTGGACTGCTGACGATTGATTTCTTTTTTTTTATTATTAGATATTTTCTTTATTTACATGTCATATGATTTCTCCTTTCCCAGTTTCCCCTCCAAAAAACAAACGAAAACAACAAGAACAGACCCCTGTTGCCTCCCCTCTCCCCATGCTCACCACCCCACCCTCTCCCACTTATTGGCCCTGGCATTCCCCTACACTGGGGCACAGAACCTTCACAGGGCCAAGGGCCTCTCCTCCCATTGATGATTGACTTTGCAATCGAGGACTGATTTCTTAAACCCATTTTTACCCTCAGCTTCCTGATACGATTTGGTAAGAATTGATGACAAATAGATATACATTCTGAAGTTTTAAAGTAGATATGAATGATTTTTATATAAAAATTAAGATTCGTGATTCTTTTGAGAGTCTTATAAGATTACTTTTAAAGATAAATAATAAAATCATAAAATAATTAACCCTCCCTTGGTAACTGCAAATTTCTGCCTGCTAATAAAACAAGCTTGCTCAGAAAACTACCTTGACTGCTCACACTTTTTCAATCTAGAACAAGTTGCTTAGTTACAAATGTACGTGAGTTTTGGGGAATAATTTGTTGTTGTTGTTGTTGTTTTTTTACCTGTACTCCATAATGTTATTCTTGTAAAGGTGTTGGGGAACATACTGTTTTGTTCATAGTCATTCACTAGAAGAGAAATAGAATGTAATCACTTTGTAACTTTACACTGCTTGGAAGATTTTGCTGGATATATAAGCCATGGGAACAAAATAAATTTGTTGGAACTTCATTCTTTCTACCCTCCAAGTATGTATATATGTATGCATGTATGTATACATACATGTAAGTGTATGTTTGTATGTATGTATGTATACATACATGTAAGTGTATGTTTGTATGTATGTATGTATAGGTATAAAGGTTGTGTGAGAGTATGTTGGAATTTTGTCCCATCCACCGAATCTGCATGCATATACATATATATGTAAAGCTAGTCTGGGTGTTTGTTGGAGTTTGCTTCATCCACTAATTATGTGTATGTGTGTATATGTATGAACTGCTCAGAGTCTGCTTGTTGGAATTCCGTTCCATTCACCCACCAGATATGTGTCTATATGTGTACATATGTGTATGTGTGAACTGTTTGGAACATGCCTACTGGGACTTCGCTCCATCCATTCTATGTGTGAATATGTCTGTCTGTCTGCATGTATGTATGTATTTGTACGTAGAAAGTTACTGGAGTCTGCCTTTTGCTTCATTTACTCAGTGTGTGTGGTATGTATGTGCTTGTGTGTGTATGAATTTTCTCTCTTTCTGGCCAGCCCCAAAGAGTTAAAAAAGCTCAGAGGTTTGTTGTTGTTGTTGTTGTTGTTGTTTTTTTTTTTTTGCTAGCCACAGGGAGTGCCAGCCCCAGTAAATTAAGCTTTGTTTCCTCAGAGAAAAGTCTACTGAACAATTTCTCTAATCACTGGCTGCCATAGGTAGCAACCCCTGTCAGTATCTGGACTGACCCCTGTCAAAGGCTCTAAGCACTGACCCTTATTGGTTGCCTGCCTCAGTTTACCCCTGGATGCTAAAGCTGATCTTTAATACCTAACTAGTTAGAAAGATAAAGAAAAATGAAGAACTGCATAGTCTAATAGGGATTTAAGAGATTTGCGAGACAACTAGCTGTCAGCACATAAAAAGTATAACTTCCCTCATTAAAAAAAAAAAATGAGAATTGTCAAATGGACTTTAAGGGTCTTAAAAACCAAAGAGAAGCAGAGCCCAGCCTAGTAGTGAAAGCTATTTCCCTGAAGCCTCTGTGGAAACGCCCACTGGTTAGAATCTGGGAGCAGTCAGACTCTGCTGAATGGGAAGGCCTCAGGCCACAGTAATAAGACGGAACTGAAAAGAGTGCAAACCGTCCACTGGGTCCGAGTGTAGTCAACAGGGAAACACATGAGTTTTACTTTATCAGCTCACCTGCTGTACTCATGTATCATTGTTTAACAATAAAACTTATATCATCAGCATGGCTTAAATTAATCACATAATGGTTATGTATTGATTTTACCTCTGAAAATGATTCTGACTATAGGGATAAAATAAATCAAATGTACGGTATTAACACTTTACTTCAAAGGCCATAATAATTTATCTACTTTTTTTTTTTAAACTTGCATGTGAGAAAATTTAGGATTGTTAGCAAGTCCGACAGATTAGCATACAATTAAGGTTAAAATATAAGATATTAGGATTTTGATTTTTAAATTGAAAATTGTGATAAACAGGTGGCTAACAGTGGTGTGGCTTATTTCTCATATATCGAATCACAGTTGTCTGCTAGTGTCTCTAGTTGAAACCAGGGTATACATCTGTTTACTTTGAAACAAAATTATTTTGCTATTATATATGTGGCATAAACTTGTACATAATCTATAATAACTAGTACTGTTTCCTAAAAAAAAATTGTAAGAGAACTAAAACAAGGTTTTCAGTCTTAAAGACTTACTACAATAAACCAAAGAGTATAAATTTGTTTTAGCTATAACTTTTAATTAGTCCTCTGTATAATGATGCTAAATGTTGCTGCCTTTTTTGTATAATATATAGATGTCTCTTAAACATATAAGTTGTCTAAATATTGGGAGGCATTAAATGTTTATAAATCTGTGTACATTCTTTTGTTGTTGTTGTTATCAAGACAGGGTTTCTCTGTGTATCCCTGGCTGTCCTGGAACTCACTCTGTAGACCAGGCTGGCCTCAAACTTAGAAATCCACCTGTCTCTGCCTCCCAAGTGCTGGGATTAAAGGCATGCGCCACCACTGCCCAGCCTCTATACCTTCTTAATTTTCCAAATGTTTCTACTCATGTTGGTTGCATTTTTGTAAAGCGTCACAGTTAACCACAGTTGCTTGATAATCACGTGTTCTTATAAAGTCTTATAAATAAATGACTTGCTAACATTCTACAGAAGTATAGCTGCTCACAAAGTAACCTGATCAGCAGATTTGAGGTATTAGGACCCACAGGATAAGCACAATGCTCTTCAGGTGTGCCTGACCTAAGAGCCACTTATTCCATCTTTTAGCTGCTTAAACTTGAGCCTAAATAGCTTTTGCCACTAACCCTTTCAAACAGAATGAATCTTTCTCTAGCATTATAGAACAATGGAAACGAACCTACCAAATAGTTAATCAGTGATATCTTCAAAGAATGTTGATCTGAGACATGGGAGGAAGTCGTCACAACTGAAGTAAAGTCATGCTGGTCACAGTCGTGCTTGCCTATAATCCCACCTCTTAGGAAGTTGAAACAGGAAGAACTTGACATTCTGAGGTTGCATGAAGAGACCCTGTATTAAACTGACAGGTAGAAGTTACTTGTGCCAGCCCTTACAAAAGTAACTAAAAGTGTCAACAGGTTGTGAGAAATTGTTCTTATGCATGTCTGTCTTTCACTAATTAAATGTGTCATTCCATCCTTGCTTCCTACTTTACTAAATTGCTTTCTGTTTACTAAATTATTGCAGATATGCTTGTTCTACTTCAAGAGGGAGGTGTTAAAACAGCAAGTGGAGAATGATAACTGGCCTGGCAGAAACAAAGGTATCCTAAAGAGATACTTGTATCTCTCAATCTGACCAGGAGAATATTGAAATGACAGACCTCAAAGAAATGGAAATATTTCCCTAGCAATTAATCACATGCTGGGAGAAGGAAAAGAGCAACTATCTGAGAAGGAGATTTCACACAATTCTAAAAACTTGTCAGAGCACATTATAGGGATGAGATGAAAGGATGGATAATGATGGGGCAATAGCAGGGTGGACCAAATCTTAACCAGGGCTGCTCAGCTGTGCATATCCTTGGCCCTATATTACACATAATCTCACTTCAAAATCCTAACGGTGGACTTGGGGAGTCCAGGGATCTCTTTGTCCCTCTTCACTCTTCTTAGAACCTGTGACCACATGAAATAAATCTCCCTTTTTAATTTCCATTAAAAAAAGGACATGATAAAATGATAATTAAACTATCACAGGTTGTAAGAAGACAAGACCAGAGGTAGTATATTATTTTCTAATTAAGATGTCAAATAATAAGAACTTTAAATATGGTGAGAGAATTGGAAGTAAAAAGAAAGGAAAAAGTTGAGTTCCTTAGTGACAGCCTGTCTAGAAGAGGAGAAGGATGACATCAATTAGGAAATCACGATAGTTACTATAATGACTTATAAGATTAGGTCCTTTATGAAATGGAAAGGAGGTGAGCCTTTGGAGAAGGCCTCTGTGCTTAGTGTCAGTTCTATAACATTGACACAGTTACAAGTAGGGCCCCAAATGCATGTACTCGTAGTGCATGAGAATTCTTTATGTGGAGACAAACAGCTTCTTGAGTCTAAAGTTAATATTGATTAAATCATAAATTTTAAAATGTATTCTTCCTTAAATCCTTACATTTAAAAGCATCTCTATTAAAAAGTCTGAACAATCACATTGAAATAGCAACAGTTGTTTATGAGGGAGCTTTCAGTTTGGGATAAATACTAATTTCTTAACTAAATGTTATCTACAGAAATAAAAAACACATCTATTGGTAACTCTGCTTACAATGTTACCTGCATGGAAAATGTTAGGAGCCAGCCCCTGTGACATCAAGCCTCCTTTGACATCCAAGACAACTCAAGCAGACTTTGCTTATGCAAAACAGAATGACCAGGGGACCAAAGGGCATCTGTGTTTGTCACTTCTATAAGAAGTATCATTTTTTAAAAGGAAATAGTTGTGGTTGATTATCTTCAATAGAAACAAAAACATCTCAGAATGGAAAGCAAAGCATAAGCCAGACATGAACAAGCAAATGGATGCAGAGACTTCATCTATGCACACACCAATTTTTATTCATTTTGAACTTTTTTTTATTTCTCTCATTCTTAATTTCCTTCAGCACTCAGTTTGCCAGGTTTTTTTCCTCCTGCTTCATCTTCATCCTCATCCCCCATTTCTCCTTCCCCTCTCTCCACAATCAGTTTAAAACAAATAAACAACTACTCATTAAGGTGCCCTGTATATTTTCAGTCATACCAACATTACTTCCTTCAGATTATAAAGCTTTGAAGACATGAATCACCATAATTTGCCAAATAAAAATGACTTTTATAGATACAAAAGTATCCACAAAGGTTAACAAGACCTGACTTCCTTTTGGGAAGACTTGGTGTTATGTAAGCCGTGCCTAGAGGAATGGAATTTCCCCAAGGAGGAATTAGGTGAAGCTTGTGATGAGAACACTCCTTCCTGTTTTATATTTTGGGTAAATACTAGGGAAAACAGACACATTGCATATTCTGGGGGAAATATAGGAAAGAATGAGCATATGGAACCTGTGCATGCTTAACTCAATGTATCAAGGCCATTAAAACTAGTGTTCACTGCCAACCTATGGCTTTGAGATGGTATCCTCAGCCCCCTAAGTCCACAACTATGTGAGGAGCAACTTGGACAACTGCGATGCAAAGGAGGGTGGGGAACCAGATGGTTTTGAATTGTGAGGTAGCTGAGCAGGAGCCTAGGAAGCCCACTAAAATCTTAACCTTCTCAGACTGCTTCAGCCAAAACCCAGACGGAACTGTGTCCTCCCCATCATGCCAGTTAAGCTATTCCGTAACCTCTCGCCAGCTTTGACTGCTGAAAACACCTGTTATGATTTCTAGTCCTTGGCAGATTGGCAGGATCTAGACCAGCCACTGGGCATGAGGGATTATCCAGTTAATGCTAACTAAGGTGAAAAATACTCCATAGGTTGGGGTTATGGGATACATAGAAAATGAAAAAAGCAAGATGGGCACCAGGATTTAGTCCGTGTTTCCTGACTGTGGATGCTATTGTGTCTCAAGCCAGTGTTGCCACGATTAATTGTACCTCGGAACTGTGGGCCAATGTAGTCCATCTTTCCTCAAGTTGCTCTTGTCAGACATCGAATGTGAGAAATGATACCAGTGACAAAGACATCAGCACCCTACATAATTCTGACAATGTTAGGCATTATTAACTTCCAGAATCTTCCTTTTCTCTTGGCTAATGCTCCTTGTAGGAACTGAGCATATTTTCTTTCCTGTCCAACAAATAGCTAACTGTGTCCTCAGGCTTCCCCTGATGAGGAGAGTGGCCCATGAGATTAGACAGAGACACATCAATATTCTGCATGGTCATTCTGTCCCTGTCATGTTCTCAATCTCTTCTACTCAGCCCTACTCCTGATTATAAACACCGAGCATAAACAGGATTTTGTTCTTTGATCTACCTGGATTATAAGCTTAAATGTTAGAATTCAAAGAATAAGTAAATGAAACAAGTCAGTGTAATTGTCATTGCTTTTATACCCCATTGCTTTTGAGTTCAGACTCACCTCTTTCTTTTGTGGAACTTTCTGATTTGACTTTTTATGTTTTGCTGTTTTTGCATATTTTAAAAATCTTCATCACAGTTTTAGCAATTTCTAATTCAATGGAAACTTAAACTTGGTTCGTTTACAACCTCAGCTAGTCTTAGAACTGAGTAATCTCTCTCTCTCTCTCTCTCTCTCTCTTTCTCTCTGTCTCTCTCTCTTCTCTCTCCCTCTTTTTTCTCCCTTTCTCTCTCTCTCTCTCTCATATATATATGTGTGTGTGTGTGTGTGTGTGTGTGTGTGTGTGTGTGTGTACATGTGCGTGTGTGTGTGTGCATACATACACACAATAAACAAGCTAAATTTCCAATAGGCACTATATGACTAGAAGACCATTCTACATTAAACAGATTTTCAAGAAATTTAGTCCTGATGTTTATAGATTATTTTAGAATTTATAATATGTTAGATCTTGTGAGCAAAGTGGCTTATAGCCAAATTCGATGATCTGAGTTCAGTAACTGTGACCCATACAGTGAAAGAAGAGAACTGAGTCCTGCAAATTGTCTTTTACCTCCATACACATGCAGAAGAATGAACTGTAAATGTAAAGTTAAAATAAGTTAATAAACTCTAGACTGATAATGTTGCTAGAAAACAAACTTTATCTACTCTCTTGTGTTGATTTTTTTAAGTTAGTGTCTCCTGTTTGTCAAGCTGTTCTTGAATTTGCTATGCAACAAAGGATGACCTTAAATTCTCAATCCTTCTGCCTCTATCTCTGAAGTGCTAGGATTTTAGACGTGTACCATCACACTCAGCTTCTTAGTCACTTTTTAAAGAGGAAAATTAATTATTGTTTTTATGTAATCAGAAATTCAAAAGTACTCAAGGGCACTTGAAAGCAGTTGGTTCTCTTAAGTAGATTGAATTTATTTTATAATTTTACTATAAATGTGCATAGCTTATTCTTCTTAGATTATGACATGATATTGCCTTTTCTTACATTGCCTTGATAGCATACATTTTATATCAGTAGACTATACATTGATAAGGCTTGTTTATCAGTATCTGTCAATATTAGTAAAATATTAACTTGATTCCATTTGTCCCCATGTAGCTCTCTCCCTGCATAGGAGTCTTTACTCTGAGCCATACAGCCTTTTATGTATGAGGAAGGGATGACAGAACTTTCACACAGTAGCTTAATTCTGTCACTCAGCATCCACTTTATAATGGCTTCTCAGGGGACCCACTTTGAATTCATTTACTCTTCTTTTTATATATCCAAACTGTGAACTCCTCTAGTTATTTGTTGCTCTTAAATTTTTCTTCACTTCATTTATTATCTTTTCTTCCAAGCATATCTTTAATTGTTCTTCATGCCTCAACATTTTGTCTTGCTTCTGGTTTTGTACCTTGAAACTGAAGTACTCCAAGCATGGAAGCAGGGTCTTTAAGGTTCCCAATGTCTCTGCAGCACCTCAGCCCGTGATGGCATGAGAGTATAGAAGGCATAGAGTATCATGAAACTTGGTATGGTGCTAATTCATGATGACAAAGTGGGTACGCTCTATAAATTAAGATACACACATGGTCATTCTTCTCCCACTTTGCCATTCACATAATAAACAATGGCCACCAGTTAACATTCTCTGCATTAAATGGAGACGTAAAATTGAGTAAGCCTGTATCATCCCATTCAACAGAGAGCTACAGTTTAATGAGAGAAATCCTGCTCACAGGCATTTATCACACTGGGGAATAGTACCAATCCCTGTAGTGTCCCCAGGAGGCAGAAGAGGATGTTTCTGCAGCACTTGATGAACCTTTTGCAAAGTGGCTTTTGTACTGCACTCCAGTGGTTAACTGGGAACATGTCAAAAGAGTTGAGAGCAATCTACTACAGGAAAGAGGGCAATGTCTGCAGAGGCTTGGTGGTATGAGAAGAATAATATGAGGACTAAGCTACATATTAAACTGTCATCTGCAGTGGAGCATTTAATGGGAGAAGGAAATGAAGCACAAAGAAATTCGCATAGGATCAAAACATCCATTCTAACACCCCTGAATACCAAGTTGTGTATAGTAGGAAGGTTACCCAGTTCAGCTTCAAGACATGGTAATGAATGTCTAAGTGTGGAGTGCCTATAACTGGGAGTTCAAAACAGTCTAGGGTATAAATGGGAAAAAGGACAGAATATTTCATTAAAAGTGTGTGTGTGTGTGTGTGTGCATGCGTATGCAGGCAGAATATTTTATTAAACGTGTGTGTGTGTGTGTGTGCACGCGTGCGCATGCGCGCGCATGTGTGAATGATGAGGTTTTTTTTTTTTTTTTTTGGCAAGGAGTACCTTAAGACAAAACCCATCCCAGGAAGTGATCTAGAGCATAAGTTTGACACATCAGCTTCCCACAAGTTAGGGAGTATTCAAAATGTGACATTAGCACTGTATCCAATACTAAAAGTTATTTTGGGTTGGAGAGATGGTTCAGTGGTTAAGAGTTCATACTGCTCTGGAAAAAGGACTAGAGTTCATGTCCAACACCCTCTTCTGATTTCCACAGACACCTACAAACACACACACACACACACACACACACACACACACACACCACACCGTGTACAAAATAAAGTACTGTTATGAAATTGAACTACTCTTTCCAAATGATCTAATACATCCAACCTTTAGTAATTAAGAGAAGTGAAACAAAGGGAGGGAGGGACATGGCTTCCTCTTATCTACTGGAAACCTCAGTGGGGTGATAAAAGGCTGTTAAAATTTGAGAGTAACCCTGGCCAGGTATAGCAGTCTAAGGGCAGGACACAGCTTTTGTAACTGTTCTACAATGCCCAACAGAGAAGAGGCAGCAGGCAATGGCTGAGAGCAAGAGCACTTGGAAGGAAAATGGAGATTTAAAATACTAAAGGGCAATGGACTTGCTAGAAGACTTAGGTTGGGGCATCAGCAGACAGGTGTAGTGTGCCAGGATCATTCAAGGATGGTATCCTTTGTATCCACAAAACGGAGAGTCATAAGGGAAATTTAAGTTGTAACAAGAACCATGATTTAGCAAGTAGTGTATGGAAGGCTATTGCATGCAAAGATTGTGATGTTCTTGGAACTTTATAAGGAACAGTCATAGGCATGAGCTAAGACTATGGCAACAGGAACACAATAAGAAATTGTAGAAGGTAGACACATACACTTCTTTGGGGCCAGCTGAAGAAACTTGATTAATGTCTGTAAGCACTTCCTATCTTAGGCCTGGCAGTGTGAGAGCAATGATCAGATGTTTCTGAAGGTGACCCATGATTCTCATTTGTGCTCCCCTGAATGATCTAGATGAGCTCAATTGTAGGGGATAAAGTTTCCCTGTAGGAATAGCTGCATCAAATATCAGTAACTCACAGGAGCAGTGGCCTCTTTCCTGCAAAAGAGAAATGCATTCATTACCCCATGGGCACAGAATGAACAGGCACTGTTACTGGCTGTCATTCTGACTGAAATTTTGCTACCAAGAACATTTTCTCTTTCTCTGACAATGTTGCACTCACATCTATCTTTAGTTTGTCCTTAGCATTGGGGAATGAGAGTGAAGAAGAGCAGGAGCAAGCCAATCCAGTACATTGAGAGAAGCAACTTAAGATGATAGAAAGATGCAAGGCACAGAGTCATAAGTACACTCTCAGAAGCATCTCAGGATGATGGGGATGTGCAAGGGGCTGGGTCAGAATAACATCTCTTTTCTCACCATTTCATAGCTTTATCAGTTTCTCAGCTACTTTGATACTCTACAGAGTCCACTCTGTAACCCATGGTTTATGTGCTGCTGTAAAACTTGTATTAGACACTGGAGTATGACAGATGATAGCCATTAAAGGACCCACATAACATGATCCAGAGTAGTCACATGAATGATTCAGCTGCATCTGGCACACCCTAGTGCTATAAATTGCTGTAATGATATCTCATAAGACTGAACTGCAGTTAGACCAAGGACTTACCAAAAGACCAAAAGCCACCCACGAGCTATGGCAGTGACAGTGTTATAGAATAAAAGGTTCTAAATGTTCCTCCAGCCATCAGAATGAGCCTTGCTAAAGTACCCCTGCATTAATTAATATGACCAATGTCCTCCAAATCTATATCTATATTAAGTGCCAATTGCTTGTTCTAATGAGTGAAGAAGAGTCAAAATCCAAGTAAAAAGACTGGCTGAGATTTTTAAAGGTTAATTAAAATTATGAATATTAATGTTTGCCATGTCATTAATATACTTTCATATAGTTCTTTGATTACTACGTTATGCTAGGTGAATAATCATTTGATGGTAAATAGAAATGATGTACTAGTTAGCTTTAACTATCAACTTGATATAGTCTAATGATGTCTGAATCTCTGGTGTAGATCCTCAATTGAGAGATATCCTAGATAAGATTGAACTAAAGTCATGTTAGTATGGAATTGCCCTAGTTTTTAGTTGATGTAGGAGGGTTCAGCCCACCAAAGGCAGCACTATTCCAAAGGGCAGGTACTCCTGTTGCATCTTTGATCTGTAAGATGATGTGGAACCTAAAGCACAAAGGGGACTGCTTTGAATGGCAATGATCATGGACTCACCACCAGAATCGGGAAATTACTGATTGGACTCTGCAAGGTTAGTAAGATCTGGATTTTACTACATCCAATTCTGTGTCCTGTGAAAGTCACAGTCTAGGCAGCAGATATTCCTGAGAATCTACAATGCAGTTAAAATGAACTCAGAGTATCATGATGGACTTGTAATTTTGTCTGTGATTTGAAGTGGTGAAATTATAGTACCAATGCTGATAGATGGAAAAATCATTGTGTTAGAGTGTTTTCCCAAGGCCCATCCTAAGGTGATATGCACTTTCGTTCCAGAAAGCTGTAATGATCTGCTCCTACAGAGGCCTTCTAAATAAGATCAACTTTTAAGTATCTATTTCAGATAGGACAGATGAGAAGATTAAAATCAGCAATGCTTTTAATACACACTGAAAAGTAGTTTCAACTGACTGTTCACAATCTATCCTTCAGGGTAAGTCCTTAGATCTTTGTCTGTGTTTCAAAGTGTCAAAACTAAGAATTATTTTCTTTTTGACTCAAAGCAAATACAGCATTTTATTGACAGTAAAGCACAATTGTTTTTTCCATTTGTGTGTGTGTGTGTGTGTGTGTGTCAGAGAAAAAGAGAGACAAACAGAGAGATGAACAGAGACAGATTGGTTGGTTGATTGATTGATTGATTATTGCTTGATTGGTATTTGGCAGCTCTAGTAAGTCTACCTTTAGAAATATCTGAAACATGGTAGGAGGAACTGGGTGGAGCTATTCCTTTCATCTATTAAGGAACGACTTCTCTCTGTCTCAAGTCAGAATCTTACTATTGCTAACAGAATTGTTTATGTGACAAATGACTATATATACCATTCCTGTATATGGCTGCTATACCAGAGTTCTATATGATAAATGGAAAAGCAAAATCAGGACTAAAGGCTTTGAATATACACAGACCTTTAAGTACTGTGATTTCTAGTAAAGAAAAACTTTGTTCACATAAGTAATTTACTAGGATGACCACTGTAGTCAGATGTCTATGAAGTTAACCAGAGAGTAGAACTCATATGTGATTCCTATACAGAATTATAATTATGGTATGACAAGACTTAGCATCTCATGGTTTCAAAAATGAAATGAAACAAAACTGTAGTGAAGCCTAGTTTTCTAGATGTAATAGTGTTTTAAGAGAACCGTAGTGGATCTTGTGCTCCAGTCCTCCCAATACTCAACCTACACCAGAGACAGCTTGACCCCCAGGACTTCTGATACTATCAGGCTCATGAGACATCCTTATATCCAGGCTCACATATCAGACCCTCTAGACTCCCTCCCATACCCAGAGATATCCTGATCCTAGAAGGTCCTTCATAACCAGACTCTAGGAACGACAGACTCTAGTTGGAATGGCAAGGCCAGTTAACAACAGAGATAACCACTCTTCCTAAAATTTAACTAAAATGAAGGCACAGAATACCCAAAAATGGGACACAATGAAAGCAGTGTTAAGATGAAAATTCATAGCACTCGGTGCCTTCATGAAGAAATTGGAGAGATTCTACACTAGCAACTTAATAATCTGAAAGTTCTAGAACAAAAAGAAGCAAACAGGCCAAAGAGGAGTAGAGGGTAGGAAATCATCAAACTCAGGGCTGAAATCAACCAATTAAAAACATAAAGAACTATACAATGAATTAGCAAAACTAGGAGCTGGTTCTTTGAGAAAATCAACAAGATAGATAAATTCTTAGCCAAACTAATTAAAGGGCACAGAGACTGTATCCAAACTAACAAAATTGGAAATGAAAAAGAAGACATAACAACAGAAAATGAGGAAATTCAAAAGATCATCAGATCCTACTACAAAAGCCTATACTCAACAAAATGTGAAAAATCTAGATGAAATGGATGATTTTTCTAGACAGACACCAGGTACCAAAGTTAAATCAGGATCAGATAAACCATCTAAATAGTCCCATAACCCCTAAGGAAATATAAGGAGTCATTAAAAGCCTCCTAACCAATAAAATCCCAGGGCCAGATGGTTTTAATACAGAATTCTATCAGACCTTGAAAGATGACCTAATACCAATACTTCTCAAACTATTCCAAAAAATAGAAACAGAAGGAAAAGTACCTGATTCATCCTATGAAGCCACAGTTACCTCAGTTAACACTGATACCTAAACCACACAAAGGCGTAACAAAGGAAGAAAACTTCAGACCAATTTTGCTTATGAGTATCAATGGAAAAATACTCAACAAAAGTCTCACAAACCGAATCCAAGAACACATCAAAACAATCACTAACCACTATAAAGTAGGTTCCATCTCAGGGATGCAGGGATGGTTCAGTATAGAGAAATCTATCAATGTAATCCACTGTATAAACAAACTCAGAGAAAAAACAATCACATGATCATCTCATTAGATGCTGAGAAAGCCCTTGATAAAATACAACACCCTTTTATATTAAAAGTCTTGGAAAGATCAGGAATTCAAGGCACATACATACATATAATAAAAGCAATTTACAGTAAACCAGTAGCCAACATCAAATTAAATGGAGAGAAACAAAGGAATCCCACTAAAGTCATGAACAAGACAAGGCTGCCCACTCTCTCCCTATTAATTCAATTTGGAACTTGAAGTTCTAGCCAGAGCAATTAGATTTTTAAAAAAAGAGATCAAAGGGATACGAATTGGGAAGAAAGAAGTCAAGATATCACTATGTTTAGATGATATTATAGTATATATAAGTGACCCAAAAAACTCTACCAGAGAACTCCTACAGCTGATAAACAACTTCAGCAATGTATTTGGATATAAAGTTAACTCAAACAAATTAGAACCCTTCCTCTACACAAAGGATAACCAGGCTGAGAAAGAAATTATGGAAACAACACCCTTCATAATAGTCACAAATAATATAAAATATCTTGGTGTAAGCCTAACTAACCAAGTGAAAAATCTATTTGACAACTTTAAGTTTCTGAAGAAAGAAATGGAAGAAGACCTCAGAAGATGGAAAGATCTCCCATGCTCATGGATCAGTAGGATTAACATAGTGAAAATGGCCATCCTACCAAAAGCAGTCTACAGATTCAATGCAATATCCATCAAAATTCCAACTCAATTCTTCACAGAGGTAGAAAGAGCAATTCTCAACTTCCTCTGGAATAACAAAAAATCCAGGATAGTGAAAGCAATCCTCAATAATAGAACTTCTGAGGGAATCACCATTTATGACCTCAAGCTCTACTACAGAACAATAGTGATAAAACTGTACGGTATTGGTACAGAGACAGACAGGTAGATCAATAGACTAGAATTGATGACCCAGAAACAAACCCATACACCTATGGTCATTTGATCTTTGATAAAGAAGCCGAAACCATCCAGTGAAAAAAAGAAAGCTTTTTCAACAAATGGTGCTGGTTCATCTGGCAATCTACATGTAGAAGAATGCAAATTGATCCATTTTTATCTCTTTGTACAAAGTTCAAGTCCAAGTGGATCAAGGACCTCCACATAAAACCATATAGAGTGAATCCAATAGAAGGGAAAGTGGGAAGAGCATTGAACACATGGGCACAAGAGAAAATTTGCTGAACAGAACACCAATGGTTCAGACTCTAAGATCAACAACTGATAAATGGGACCTCATAAAATTGAAAAGCTTCTGTAAGGCAAAGGATACTGTCAACAGGGCAAAACGGCAACCCACAGATTGGGAAAAGATGAGTACCAAACCTATATCCAATAGAAGGCTAATATCTAATTAATACAAAGAACTCAAGAAGTTAGACTCCAAAGAACCAAATAACCCAATTTTTTTTTAAAAAAAATGTGGTACAGAGCTAAACAGAGAAATCTCAACTGAGGAATCTCTAGTGACTGAGAAGAATCTAAAGAAATGTTCAACATCCTTAGTCATCAGGGAAATGTAAATTTAAATGATCCTGAGATTCCATGTTATACCTATCTGAATGGCTAAGATCAAAATCTCAGGTGACAGCAGATGCTAGTGAGGAAATCCCACTCCTTCATTGCTGGTGGGATTGCAACCTGGTACAACCACTTTGGAAATCAATCTGGCAGTTCCTCAGAAAACTGGAAATAGTTCTACCTGAAGACCCAGCTATACCACTACTGGGAGGCAGATACCCAAATCATGCTACAACATATAATAAGAACACATGCTCCACTATGTTCAGAGCAGCCTTATTTATAATAGACATAAGCTGGAAACAACCCACATGTCCCTCAACTGAAGAATGGATACAGAAAATGTAGTACATTTACACAATGGAATACTACTCAGCTATTAAAAATGATGACTTCATGAATTTTGCAGGCAAATGAATGGAACTAGAAAATATCATTCTGAGTGTGGTAACCCAGACCCAAAAGGACACACATGGTGTGTACTCACTGATAAATGGACATTAGCCCAAATGTTCAGAATGCTCACAATACAACTCACAGACCATATAAAGATTAACAAGAAGGAAGATTAAAGCGTGCATGCTTCACTCTTACTTAGAAGGGGGAACAAAATAATCATGGGAAGTAGAAGGAGGGAGGGATCTGGGAGAAAGAGGAGAGGAAAAATGGGGGTGTGTGCAGAATTCAGTATGAAAAGAGAAAGGAGGGTAGTCCAGAGGGCCAGGAGAATAAATAGAAATATGTAGCAGTGGGAGTTGGGGAGTGGGGAGTGGACCACTAGTAACTCCCAGATGCCAGGGAATGGAGAGGCTACCAGGACCCAACAGGGATGACATTAGCTAAAATTTCCAACAGAGGGGAGAGAGAACCTGAGGAGACCATCTCTATTAGACAAATGTGGCCTCTAGTTGAGGGATGGGGCCATCCGCCCATCTCAAAAATTTTAACTCAGAATTGTTCCTGTCTAAAGGAAAGGCAGGGACAAAAAATGAAGCAGAGACAGAAGGAACGGTCATCCAGAGACTGCTCCACATAGGGATCCATCCCATCTGCAGACACCAAACTCAAGACACTATTACTGATGCCAAGAAGTGCTTGCAGACAGGAGCCTAGTATGGTTGTCCTCTGAGAGGCTCCCTCAGCACCTGACTAAGGCAGATGCAGATCACAGCCAACCATTGGACTGAGTGTGTGGACCCCAAAGGAAGAGTTAGGGGAAGGACTGAAGGAGCTGTAGGGTATTACAACACCATGGGAAGAACAACAATAGCAACTAACTGGACCCCTCAGAGCTCCCAGGAACTAAACCACAAACAAAAGAGTATACATAGACAGGTCCATAGCTCCCACCACATATGTAGCAGAGGACTGCCTTATCTGGCATCAATGAGAGGGCAGGCTCTCGGGCCTGTGAAGGCTTGTTGCCCCAGCATAGGGTGATGCTAGAGGGGTGAGGCAGGAGTGGGTTGGTGGTTGAGAGAGCACCCTCATAGAGGAAAAGGGGGGATATGATAGATAGTTTATAGAGGGTAGATCAGGAAGTGGGACATTTAAAGTAAATTAATAAAATAATTAATAAAAAAAGAGAGAAAGGGAGAACCATAGCATAGTTATGCATGATTTTCTGGCTGGAAGCCTCTGGTGGTTAATGTTGGTACAGAATACATTCCAAGTACTTTAATTTCTTTCCAGGCTAGTAGCTGACCTATGACTGTTCTCCTGTCCCTCAGATTTCAGCTCCCACTTTCATTCTCATGATATAGTCCACAGTTGTTGGTGTTGTTTTTAATTTGCTTTATGTAGGACACTTGTGACTTTGATGTAAAAATGTATCAACCATCTGAGAACCACTCAGGTGCACATAGGAAAAATGATCTGTCCCTCCAAAATATTCTCAACAACTTTTTGTCTAGTGTGTTTTGATATCTCTTCTTCTCCTCCTTCTCCATCATCAGGAACACAAGTACATACTGTGTGTGCATGTATATGTTAGAGCACGTGAGTGCACATACATGAACATATGCTTGATCACGTATATGTATGCCCACATAGGGAGAGAGAGGTGCCCAAATCTTCATGTTTTGAAAACTTAGTTTTCCCCATAATTTGTTGAAGACAAAGCATGATTTCTCTACGATTGGGCAAATCATATTCCTTTGACTCAAAACTAGTCTAAGGACAAGTGCCTGTCTCTGAGCTCACTGGACATACTAGATGTCTACAGTCTACCACTCCAAGGCCCACATGGACTAGAAGGACACATGTTTTTGTTCCTTCTCCTCATCCTCCTTTCCTCCTCCTCTTCTTCCTTCTCTTTTCTTTTCCAAGATAGCCCATAATCACCTTAAGCTCTCTTTGAATTCACTGGGTCTGAACTACTGACTTTCCTATCTCCACATCCCCAGTGCTAATATATGCACCACCATACCAGGTTTCTTAGAGACACAGATAGAGTTAGGAGTTCTGAAGTATACACCTCCACTCTCATGAACTCTTACTCCTGTTTGTTTCCTTCGAAGCAAGCCCAAATCCAATAGATGAGCCCAGGATACTTGTGTCTGTCACAGGTATCTAACTGGATGAGCAACTTTCCCACCAGCCTTCCCTAGACATTCCCATCTCTGTTTTAGGCTAAGCATCCAAGCCCTTAAGGACCGTAGAAGTTTCTGCTTTGTTAGAGGGCTTGTACATAGTTTTTCCTCTTCAAAGAGCTTTTCCATTCTTTTCTTTTTTTTTTATTACTTTTATTGTTTTACAGTCCCCTTCCAAGTTTGCTTTCCCACAGTTCCTCATCCCATTCTTGTTCATTCTGTCTCCAAGAGGATATTCCTACCCACCCCCACTACATCCCCACCGGGCCTCCCCACTCTCTGGGGCCTCAAGTTTCTCAAGGGTTAGGCATCTCTTCTCTCACTGAGGCCAGACCAGGCAGTCCTCTACTCTATACATGTCAGGGGCCTCAGACCAGCTATTGTATGCTGCCTGGTTGATGGTTCAGTGTCTGAAAGATCACCGCAGTCCATGTTAGTTGAGACTGCTGGTCTTCTTATAGGATCACCCTCTTCCTCAACTTCTTCCAGCCTTTCCCTAATTCAAACACAAGGGTCCCTGACTTCAGTCCATTGATTGGGTGTAAGGATCTGCCTCTGTCTCAGTTAGCTGCTTGTTGGGCCTCTCGGAGGATAGCCACGCTAGCTTCTGTCTGTAACCACACAAAAGCATCAGTAATAGAGTTAGGCCTTAGAGCCTCCCCTTGAGATGGATCCAAATTTGGGCCTGCCACTGGACCTCCTTTCTCTCAGTCTCTTCTCCATTTTTGTCCCTGCAGTTCTCTTAGAGAGGAACAATTCTGGGCCAGAGTTTTTGACTGTAGGATGGCAACCCCATATATCTACTTGATGCCTTGTCTTTCTATTGGAGGTATGTGGCTGCCTGCAGCCACTCATATGAATGCGTCATCTGGAATGGGAGTCAGGACCTGAAAAATTAAGGGTACCAGAAATGCGGGAAGGGTTTGAAAGAATTAGACCAAACACATGGTGTGCGTTCAGTGCCCCATCACTCATTGAAATCTCCTTGTTACAAGCAAACAGGTAGATAAAGCAAAACCCCTCCCCCAAGTTCATCATCAACTTGGCCCAATCAGCAGCTTCATCTTCAGTCTCTGGAGGCAGGATTTCCGGAGTAATTGGAACTTGGAGAGAGGCGTGGCAATTAGCAGGAGGTGGGCAAAGAGGCGTGGCTATCTGTGGCAAGGCGGGGTCTGAAGAATCAGCCCTCAGTTATAGGAGGGTCACAGAGGTAGACTCTACAAGTTCCCTTTCCATTGTAGGGTATTTCATCTCAGTTCTCTTCCTTTGAGTTCTGAGAGGCTCTTACCTCCCAGGTCTCTGGTACTTTCTAGAGACAACCCCTGCCCCCACCAATTTACATAATTCCATTCATTCTGCTGGCCCTCAGAGCTTCTCTCCACCCCACCTCCATACATAATCTTGTTTCCCTTTTCCCCTCCCTGTCCCTTCTCTCATTCAGATCCCTCCTTCTCTCTGCCTCCTGTAATTGCTTCCTTCTCCTTCCCAAATGGGATTGAATCATCCTCACTTGGGCCCGTTTGTCTTGTTAACCGTCTTGAGTTCTGTGGATTAAATGCTAGGTATGCTGTACTTTTTTGGCTAATATCCACTTATTAGTGAGTACATACCGCGCATGTCCTTTTGGGTCTGAGTTACCTCACTCAGGATGATATTTTCTAGTTCTCTACTGCAAAACTCACAATGTCCTCGTTCTTAATAGCTGAAATAAGCTGTGGTTCCACTGTGTAAATGAACCACATTTTCTGCATCCATTCTTCCATTGTGGGAAATCTGGGTTGTTTCCAGCTTCTGACTATCAGAGATAAGGGTTCTGTGAACATATTGGGGATGTGCCCCTATGGTATGGTGGGGGATCTTTTGAGTATATGCCCAAGAGTGGTATAGCTGAGTCTTCAGGTTGATCTATTTCCAATTTTCAGAGGAACTTCCAGATTGACTTCCAAAGTGCTTGTACCAGTTTGCAATCCAACCAGCAATGGAGGAGAGTTTCTCTTTCTTCACATCCTTGCCAACATGTGCTGTCACCTGAGTTTTTGATCTTAGCCATTCTGTTTGGTGTAAGGTGAAGCCTCTGGGTCACTTTGATTTGCATTTTCCTGATGACTAAGAACTTTGAACAATTCTTTAGGTGCTTCTCATCCATTTTTGATTCCTCAGTTGAGAATTCTTGGTTTAGCTCTGCACCCCATTTTTTGATTGTGTTGTTTAGATTTTTTGGAGGTTAGCTTCTTGAGTTCTTTCTATATTTTGGATATTAGTCCCCAACAGATTTGAGGTTAGTGACGATTTTTTTCCCAATCTGTTCATTGTCAATTTTTCCTATTGACTATATCCTTTGCCTTACAGAAGCTTTTCAGTTTCAATGAGGTCCCATGTATCAATTCTTGTTCTTAGAACCTGAGTCATTGGAGTTCACTTTAGGAAAATTTTGCCCATGCCAATGAATTAGAGGCTCTTCTCCACTTTCTCTTCTACTAGATTTAGTATATCTAGTCTTATATTAAGGTCCTTGATCCACTTGGACTTGAACTTTGTGCAAGGTGACAAGTATGGATCTATTTTCATTTTTCTACATACAGACTACCAATTAGACCAGCACCATTTATTGAAGATGCTTTCTTTTCCCACTGAATGGTTTTGTTTTTTTGTCAAAGATCAAGTATGTGTAAGTGTCTGGTGTTAGTTCTGGATCTTCAATTCTATTTCATTGATTAACCTCTCTGTCTCTGTACCAATACCATGCAGTTTTTATCACCTTTCAGTTACTGAACACTCTCACTTGAAGAATTTTCTAAGGAGCCATTAAAATGTCCAAGCCCTCTGTGTTTCTTCTACCACAAACTTCTCTGCATTTCCATGCCCTAACAACTTAGATAGGCTGAAAACTCACCAGATTACCACATCCAGCTCTTTTTGTTCTTTCAACTTCTATGTCTCTTCCATTTACGCAGCAAGAAGTCAGGCTGGTGTCTCAATACTATGAGTTTCCAGTGTCACTCTGACTCTGGTTTCTTTCCATGCTTCCTTCTGCTGATATTTCACTGTCAATAGTAAGAAGGAACTGGACCATGTCTTCCACACTTCATTTAGACAGGGTCGTCACCTTTAACAAAGAGTCTGCCTCCTTGAATTTTTTTTTAAACCCTCTAGAAACAATCCATATTTCTAGGCTCCATCCCCCTTCCTCATTTCCCGAAACCAGCAACATTGTATCATATTTCCCTTCCTCCCGTTTTTATGTTTTGCAGGAAATGTAAAATTAATATTTATTACATTGATATATCTTACAGAATAAATGATAAAGTATTTTGGTTATCAAGTTAAGTTTTAATACTAATACTGTCAACTATTTAACTTTTACATATTCACATACCAACTCAAGGCATAAACAGTGTTTGGTAGTTAATGATATTACCAGAATGAATCAGGACTCTTATTTTTAATTTGTTGGGGAAACCACTCTGGTGTCTACGTTAAATTATTATAGCTACTGAATAGCAAAATGAAGTTCAAATACCAGATATGTGAGCCCAGAGTGCATTTTGTACTTTTCTAATGAAGAGCCTAGCTTTGCAGACCTATGCCATCAGACCGCCATCCTGAGGAGTCTAACCTCTCCAAACCTGTGGATTCAAGTGGGAGAAAACCAGCCTATAGTTCGCAAGTCTGTTTTCCAAAGTTCTCTGGGGAATCATAAATGCCACTCAGGAGTTAAGAGGAGGCCCAGACAACACTCCTGATTCTAGAGAGCAGTTCTCCGTCTGTGGGGTTGATATGTTTGACTTTATACAGAATGTCAGTAGAAAAATATTTATTACTAAAAATAAATTCTTAGAAACTAGATCTAAAATTCTAAAGTTGAGGGATTTTACAGGAGCCTTATTGTCTAATGGTGGTAGGTGAAGAAAGACTCAAATAGATCACATACTGGCTATTCCAGGTATGTGATGGGGGTAGGGGGCTCTCCCAGGGCTGCTCATGGTTTTGTTTTTTGTTATATATATATATTTTATTTTATTTTGTGTGAGTGAGCTTCATTGAAGACAGACTGTCAATGTAATATTCTTGGTAAATATAAGGTCAATGATCCTATTTCCGGTGCTACACTTTTTCTCTTCTGGTCCCAGGTTCTGCTGTGGGAGCCGTGGGTTACTGTCCAGACACAGCCAAATCTAACAAACACACCATACACAACCAATCTGGCAAACGGCCGAAATGGCATCAAGAAACCCAGGTCACAAAGATATGAATCTCTTAAAGGACATGTGCTTTGCCAAGAAGCAAAACAAGAAAGGACTGAAGAAGATGCAGGCCATCAATGCAAAGACAGTGAGTGTACCTGCAGAGGCCATCAAAGTCCTTGTGAAGCCTAAGGCCATCAAGTCCAAGATGCCAAAGGGCCCCAGTGATAAACTCAGCCATCTGCCTTTCATCCCTCACCCCATGCTTGGGAAGTAGATTTGAAGCTGTGGCCAAGGATCATAGGCTCCGTCAATCAAAGTCCAAGTTTCACACCAAGGCAGAGGCCAAAGCTCCAGCTAAGGCCCATGTTTCAGCTCCAACTCAGGTTCTCAAAGATGCCCAGCCCACAGTGAACGCCCCATACAAAATGCTCCTGCCAATGTGAAGACAGATGAACTTCTGTGATACACCCGTCTACACACTATTTGCAAATTACCAGTGTCCTATGCTGTTTTTACAAATAAACTTGAGGCAAGATTTTAGAAAAAAGACAATGCCAAATGGTGTTCTTGTTTCCTTCTGAATTTTACTTTAGGTAGCTCACAATTCCTATAAGCTTTCTTATTCTATATACGTTTGTCTGAGATAGCCCTTCCTTGTAAGTTTTGAAGGTGCCAGTGAAATTACTCAATGAGTCAAAAGAATTCCTAAACCGTTTTTATTTTGACCATATCTTTGCTATATATATTTATATAGGCTTAATATGTGTGTAAATGACTTAATGTCAATGAAGCTATTTTAACAGCCAAAATATTTGATTAATGTACATAAAAAGATACCAAATACTACTGAGTTTTCAATATTGAGGATGATAACTATTATAGTCTATATTTAAACTTATTTCATGAAAGGTAAAACCATGTTAAGATGTTTTATTTGGGGTTAACCACTGACTAAAGAATGAAATAAGAATAGGAATCACAAATAGTGAAAATATCTCTGCTTCATGAAACTCACATGCTACCTACTATTTTAAAATGGCTCCTGATAATAGTCTCTAATTTAAGTATGCCATTAGGACGCAAAGAAAACTTCAAGACTATTTCTGCCTCCCATGTATCCTGTAGTATGAAGCTACTTATTTTCCTAGCATTCTGTGCTATGTGTTCAATGCTTCCTTCTGTTATCAATTATATAAATGCTCAACTTACATTTGAACCCTCAATACTAGGTTCAGCAATAGGGTGCAGTTTTGCTTAAACTCACCAGTAGTTTATAAGAAATGCAATATAACACAATACACACCAAACTAGGTCACAGAAGAATAGGTGCATGTGCAGTGTTCACATCTCCTTGGCCCAAAGATGACTGGGAGCTTTATTTGTGAGGATTCTAAACTATCTGTATTAGGATGACTGCTCCCTTTCAGGTCCATTGATTAATCATCCCAGCCCTCATGCTAAGCTGTGAATGAAGAGGACAGCAATCAAAGCTTTTCGGTTTTGCTGTAGAAACCTGCCTCAGTTTCACAATCAAGTTCACTTGTTTTTGTTCGTTTTTTTTTTTTTTTTTTGACATTTGTGGATTTAGTTCTCATGGTTTTGACGATTGCCAAAAGAACTTGAAAGTTCAAGGCATGTAGCAATTTATCCTTTTACAAGGAGTAATTTTGACTCTTACGCTCTGGAGCATAATAAGCAAGAGAGAGTCACCGAGCAAGTGAGTAGGCTTGGGCTATCTCCAAACACCTACACTTCAGACTGGCTGTTATTGTTCTATACTTTTACTGCCTCGTAATAACTCTTCGGTGGTAAAAGCCATATTCTTGAAAAGAAAATCTTCTGCTGGTTCAGTGGTGAGAAAGAAAGAAAAATAACATGCCTGCGACATACATGGTTCTTAGCTAGAAAGTGAAGACGTTTGAAGAATGAAAACTTGTATTAGAAACGGCTAAATTACAGAGAAGGCAAAAAGTGATCCATTTCTTCCAGAAGCTCAGAGGAGAAAAAAAAAAAAAAAGAAAAATTGTAGAGATAAAGTACAGTGTGCTTGGGGAGTAGTGAAACGATTGTCCACGACTCTGTCATGGCAGACATCCCATTATGTGTTTGTCATAAGCAGTAGAGCTGTACAGCACACACACACACACACACACACACACACACACACACACACACACACACGAGAGAGAGAGAGAGAGAGAGAGAGAGAGAGAGAGAGAGAGAGAGAGAGAGAGAGAAAGAGAAAGAGAGACGATGCCTAATGTATACCATCACCTTTGGTTACTAATCACATACTTCAGTATTGGCTGACTAATTGTAACAAAGTTTCCACTCCACTACTAGGTATTCACAGAGAGTTCCTTGTGGACGGAGAAGGGGCTACAGAAGAACTATGCGTTTATGCTTTTCTCCTCACTACATTCCTAATTGCCTTAGAGGGAAAGCCCGCTTTTTAATAAGCAGAATTGGGAAATGTTCTCTCTGCTCACAACCTGTTTATCAAGGTTGTGAGCAGAGAGAAATAGGTTAGTGAGTGATACCTTTGTATGAAAAATAGCCCAAAGTACAGTGTAACACAAAGGTGAATTTGGAAGGAGCAGAAAGCCAGTGCATAGCCTACATTTCTACAGAGCAACTAGTGAGTCGTCAGATAAACAGGTAAATTAAGAAGTGTTCAAGGACCAACAAAAAGTACACGTGGAGGGACCCATGACTCCAGCAGCATATGTAGCAGAGGATGGCCTAGTTGGGAATCAATGGGAGAAGAGGCCTTTGCCCCAGTGTATGAGAATGTGAGGGCAGGGAGGCAGGAATAGGTGGGTGGGTGGGGGCACACTCTCATAGAAGCAGGAGGAGGGGGGATGGGATAGGCGATTTCTGGGGGGCGGGAATTGGGAAAGGGGATAACATTTGAAATGTAAATAAATAAAACATCCAATAAAAAATAAATAAATAAAAATAAAAACTAAACTAAAAAAAAAAGAAGAAGTAGTGTTTAAGGTATGGCAGCACTCTGGGTAAGTAAAAGGGGAAGGGACTTAGATGTAGAACATATGTTTAGAGTTAAAGAGAAATCTTTTCATAAAGTAAAGGTCTAAGAAAGCATGATTTAAAATCTGGAAAGACAGAAGTCAGAGCATTTTCTCTGACATCCTACAGACATGACTACCTCTTAGGGTCTTCTTGAGTTGCTTTCAAGTACATTCCTTGTTCAAATATGCCGACATATCATCTCTGCCTGTATGTCAGCATATTTTGTTTTCACTCTAATACATTTTGCTCGACTGCATTATAAGTAGAAGAATATAATACAATATGGGATTAATCTTATTTGAATATTTGAGCCACTTTTGTTGTTGAATGTGTACAAATGACACACACTCAGATACAGGACTGTTAAGAGTCTAAAGAATTCACTGAACAACTTTCGACAACAGTTATCTTCTTTGGAGAGAGGGGGAATGAAAGAGTTCTGGAGGTAATTCATCGGAGGATAGTCGAAAACTTTGGAAAAGTTCCCTTTGAGACAGAGAAGGTCTACTTTTCTTTGAAGGAAGTGAAATTTGTTGCAACAGTAGAAGGAAAATGAAAGTTCTATTAACTTTCAGAATACATGTTTGAGAGATGAAGCTAAATGTATAAGAACTATGAATGTGGAATCCAAATGAACAAAGAAAAATATAATAGCAACTCCAACTAATAGCCTTTTGTTTCCTACAGAAATCAAAACACGATGCCAGAGAGGCGGAGTAGCTTATAAATATGATAGCAGTATAGAAAATGGGGCAAAAAGCTTGTTTTTAGCTTAAAATGTAATTAACCAGGTGTTCTATAATTATTGACAACTGACGTTTTCAAGTCCCACCATAGAATTTTCACAAACTACATGCGTTACTGAGAAAATTAGCCATCTACATAGCAATGACATTAAAGGCATCATTTTGAAAAGCACCCCATAAAATAAACACTGCCTTGAAAACTGGGCGGTTGCTAGGAAATAGTGTGGAGCGCAATCCTTTCCAGTTATGTCTGATTTTTTCCATTTTATATCTTCCTCAATCATTAGGGCTTAACCCCTGCAGGAATTTACATGAGCATAGCTTTCATGCCTCTGCAAATATAAATTTTCCAGGGGTTTCATTCAGTCCTTAGAAGGCACTGGGCATCAGCACTAAGAAGTTTGGGCAGGGTCAGTTATTCTGGAAAAGGACAGCACTGGGCTTCTTGACCATATGGGGGTTTAATACAGCATAGAGGAAGATGGAACTCCGTTGAGTCCCTGTGGAAATTTATCTTTTCTTCTCTTTCAGTGGGATGAATCAAGGGAGAAAAGGCTTAAGGGTAAGCCAAATCAAGTGCTTTGAGTTATTTTAAGAAGAAGCAATTCAGTGCAATAGTTGCCAAACCAAAAATGCCTGGACAGCCTGCTCAAAGAGCCAGCAGCAGGAAGAGAGGACAGGATGCCAGAAACTCTAGCCAAGGAGCAAGGATGGAGCACAGCAGCTTCCCTCCTGTGCATTGGCATCTCAATGGTGCTGTTCACCAATTGGGTTGAGAATTCCAGAGGGGGTTCTTCCATCTGTGGGTTCCTAAGATTAACTTTTCATTCATTCTACTTAACCAGTAGAGGTGCCCACAAGACATGATTGGATGATACAAATAGGAATTGATTTAACTGAGAGAAACAATTCCTGGTGACATCTGGGATCTTCCTTCACTCAGTAGTAATAGTTATTGCATTTGTAGCACCCGAAGCATTGCCCCACTCTTCATCTTATGAAGTCTCTTGTCCCTCTGTGAGAGGGAACACATTTTCTGATCTGCAGATAAAACTAAGAAGTTTTGAGCTTTCCCATCTGTGTCAACAGGAGGAGGAAGAGCAAGAAGCTGAAAGTCTGAGGCAAGATGAGCTGAAGATGAGAACAAAGTTCCACTGCTAATTGATGCAGGAGGACACCACTTATAAGGCTAACAAACTGTGCTCCCATTAAAGAGCCTTGTGTGTAGAAATCTAGATAAAACAAAGTCGATGGGGAAAAAAAATCTTCCCATAGAAGATCTTCAATAGAGTGGGAAGAAATGCCATGAAAATGATCAGCCGAGAGTGGTGAAAATAAACTTGTAAAAGAAAATTTTAATGTCATCTAAATATACATGAAAAAGTCTGTGCCAGAGAATAGCCTTCACGTGCAGCCTCTTGCTGGGTGGCTTCAGATTCATTGTCATGGCTACTAGTGGGCTGAAATTTTAATTCTGCCAGCCTGTCATTGATGATAGAATTTTAATTTCTAGCATCTAAAACCAAGCTTCCTTCACCACAAATGAGATAGCAAATAAAAGGCTCCTTTATCCACATTTTCTCTGATTCTTTAAGAACCAAAGAAATATTTCTGGGTTAAGTATTTTGAGTCAATGCCACTATCATTTTAGGCATAAACTTACCAATGCATAATATTAACAACAACAACAAAAAGTATACTGTGTCTGATGTAGAGAATGCCATGGTCATCTATATAAGTAAATGTTAAGATGAGCCTCTTCTAGTCAGTCTCTGCACATGTGTGCAGACAACCAGACACCCCAGGAGAAAGTGAACCTGTTTCCAGGCCTTTGTTAGACAGAAAACTGTCAAGTGGTAGCAAAAGAAGGGAGTCTTTGATTGATGGATACACTCTCAAGTCCCATGATGGGTTGTACCTGAGATAGCGCCATTTCTCATTTCCTGATGCACACTTGCCTTCAGGGAAAGGGAAATGAGGATTCCTTTAACAACAGAACATTTTACTAGACCCTGGCAGCACAGTTGAAAGACATAGAATCCTGCTTCATACAGCCCACTCAGCCTCTGTGTCCAGTGACACTCAATAAGCAGGCGCCTGCAGTTCTGTCTGCCCACACTTAGTGTCATTGTGGACTTACAACTTACATCCCTGTCTCATACAACTTACATCCCTGTCTCATACAACTTACATCCCTGTCTCACACAGCTGGAGTTTTTCCACTATTCTCTGAACACATTCTAGTGAATGTGTATTCAAAGAACTGTAACCCTTAAAATATTTTACTGAGATCCTGCCCAGACACCCCTTTCACATTACACCTTTAAGAAGTCGAAAATGTATCCTACATTGCTAGGCATTCCTGAGTTTACTCTTGAGGGAATAGTTATAATTTGTATCTGACTCTCACTTTAATGCACTTGAGATCACTGTTCCAATAGAGAAAACAAAGCTTTCTATTTCTACATGGCTGAACTGTTCTTCTAGAAGCATCTTTGAAAAGTGCAGGTCGCTCCACCATTTGTCACCTGGGGTGTTGTGGCTGGAGCATTGGGTTGATTGTCACCCAGTTCTCTTGTACTTTGTGGATAGAGTGGGATTTTCCTAGCGAGGATAATCTCACTAGGTGAAGAGAAGAAGAAGAAGATCAAATCATCTGGCTGCTTCTAGTTACCTTTCTCATTCATGCATTGACACGATGGGGCATCGACTAGCTGGACTGGACGACTGTGTAGGGTAGCTGTCCTCCTTTCAGACTTACATGGTTGCGCCACCATGCTCTGCATTAACACAACGAGAGGTTTAAGTGCTAGCATTGAGAGGGGGTAGATCCTGAAACTGGAGAAGAGGAAAGAAAGTCTCTGTAGCAATTAGACTGGGCCTTAAAGGACACCAGACATTGTCTTCTTTCCCTAAATGCCATTCTACACTGCCCTTTTAAAACCCAGCTTACCCCTCTAAGATCCAGACAAGCTCTCTGCCACCTGGAAAGGCATTGCAGGAACTGTCCCAGCCCCTGTCTCTGTTTTCCCTCCACTCTGAACAAGAAGTCACTAGAAGTGTGCTAGCACTAACATCTTTACGTGAATTGCAGTTGTCCCCAGCATGATGAGCTAGCTCATCCAGACAGCTCTCAGCAATCCACATTCCTGATAGTCCCTAATGTGGCTCATAGCATAGGTCCCCAGGGGGGTTCTATGACAAATGAATAAATGGTTTCATCTGCCTTTCTCTGACCTGAGGTTTCACTTGCCTGCCCTTCTTCAAAGGCACAGTCCAAGAAATTGTTCCACCACTCCTAATATTTAGGGAAACACATAAAGAAGCTTTACTTTATATTCAGTGAAAATTAGACTCGGAGTATGGCTTTTTATTTTGCATGCTGGTTTGTTACACAATTATATATAACCCAGGAGAAAAACTCCAGTTAAAACCTTAAAGTTCTATTATTATGTAGCTCCTTGTGAGCAAGAAAGACTGAAGCTGGACTCCATCCTGATAACTGACCTTATTTTATTGTGGAACTTGAGTTTTAGTTTGATGGTTAGCCTCTGACATATAATGACCCAATCTTGTTTCCCTTAGATAAAGCAGCCAATAGAAAGGTATTATGCATGTTCTCAAATGGTTATAAGGGATTAGGCACAATCACTGACATCCCTTAGCTTAAATATATTCAAAGCTACTTCCCTATTGATAAGACTATAGATCATACTGTAAGATTAATTTATTTTAACTCCTCCAGGCCTAAATAAAATACTAGAACAAAATAGTGTAGTTTCTTTAATCATTTTAAGGCCTACAGGAAGTAAACAATTGCTTTGGCAGAAAGTTGTGATAATTCACAAAACGTTTTCTACAAATTGTAATTATTGGCAAAATTATACTAGAATAATGGAAATTGGGGATTGTAATCAGGACATAAAACAGAAATAAAAATTCATTCATTATTTATTTATCATTTTAAAGTTAGTCTTAACCTATCAAGTCATCTATCCATCCATCCATCCATCCATCCATCCATCCATCCATCACCTTTCCATACTAGTGTAAGCATATGGATATGTGTTGCCTTGGTGATCTGGGCAAACCTGCAATTCTTCACACCCTTTCAGCTTCAACTCGTTCTTTATCTATTATCACCACAGTCTATTACACCCTGGCTTTTGCCAGTTTTCTGTAGAACAGAGTCTCAGTTTAGAGAGTGTGTACTGCCTGTTAGTCCAATCTTTTGATACTAGAATGTATTGTACACACATGACCTAAGATGTCAGAGGAGTAAGTGACCATGGGGATACTTTTAGAAGAAAAACAAACACATGGAAATACAGTGGGGGAGGACCGTGGAGTAAAATTTAAGGAGGCACAAGCATGAAATGGGGCAAGAGGAACATGAGTGGGCTGATCCAACTCTTAACGTTTGGCCTCGATAATGCCCAACCTTAGACAGCCAAGGTTTGGAATGGCAGAAAATTGAGGCTTGAGGAAGTAGGAAGGTTAGGATGATATATTATATAGAACTAGAGAACTTATATTTGGACTATTTTCCAGAAAGACTCAAAGTCACTTCATCCAGGCATCTGGGAGTATACTGGTGAGAGAACTATACCATCTCAGAGACTCACAGTGGTTACTCCCCTTCACTTCAAAGTCTAAAGAAATACATGCTACTGTGGTAGGAGCCAACCATACCCATGAGCAGAAGGTATATGGAATTTTATTACCATAGGTAACGGTGACATCATTATCATAACAAGGCCTGTCTGTAGACATCTGGTGTTCTTAGAAGCAATATTATAGAAAAAGTGACAATCATTTTACGATTTTTGAACAAGAATCCTCAGGCAGAACTGTCCTCTCAAATGCTGTTTTGAAATGAATCAGTATCCTTCACTCTGAATCCAATTCTCAATTCGTTCATAGCTCTATGGACTTACGGCAAAGCTGAGATGACGTGAAAGATTTCCATTATCCTGCTCTGCATTTGTAATAATATACTACATGGAGTCTGTAAGGGTGATTAGATATAAGGTGTGACACCAGAGGAATGGGAAGGGATCACAGGTAGTGAATATGTGAGGGGATCTAATATCAGGAGATCCAAAATGTGATCACTGCTCCTTCATTAAAATGCAGATGGATGGAAGCGGGACAAAAAAAAAAAAGTACTTCTATTCCAATCTCATTTCCATTACGTCCTTATACCAATCTTGGAGTTATTTTTTCTGGTCCCAAAGTACTTAGCTGGGCTCTCTGTGACTATTAGATATCTGAATATTTACTTTATAGTAGTGATTTGTTAAAATTACAGAGAAATATCCATAATTTGGGTTCCTAACACCAGTGAGCCAGTGAACCAAGAAAAGAAATGCTGTGTTAGGGGAGTACCTTTCCTTGGACATCACTGCAACAGAATTGATATCACAGGGAACAAGCAGAGGAAGTATACAGAGAACCAAAGAGATGCAGTAGGGTTTTATTCCTTCCTTGTCTGGTGATAATGCTGAGTGTATTAAGGCTACTACCATCAATGCACCAGAGTACTTCCTGCCAAGTTATACAACTAATGTGTCAAATTTTAAATGTCAGGAATGCAAGACATCATGGTGGTCTTCCCTCCCCCCACCTCGGGTCCATTCTTCATAATCATTTTCAGCCTACCTCTGAAATAATACTTCCTTCATAATCTCCACCCTTAATACTTGAGGTCTAACCAACCCCCAATTTTTATAGTGGTATCATCTTACTTGTCTCTACCTTAATTTAATCAGTGGCATTGCAATCCTAGCTAGGTTTATTCTCCCTGAATCTACCTATTGAAAAAGTTTTTAAGTGGCCCACCTTGACACAGTGAGTGACTGTAAGATTTATTTCTTGGAAGTGTCAACATGACACTATCACTCTCTGCTTTCAATGAATCATTAGCTCTCAGCTGTTTAGCCTTAAGTTTGTTTTCTCATGCAAGTTCTGGCTCTCACGTACCTTTAGAAATCTATCCTCACCAATGATTCTTCATAAACCCTACTTCTGTATGAACTTGGGCGATGTATTACAGTGTCAATTATAAAGAACCAAAAGCCAAACAAATGTATGTTCCAGTCACAGCCTTCTGGTCCATACTCATGTTGAGAGCTTAGGCTAAGTCCTTGTCACCTGACACTAAGGTTAATTTATTATTGTAAAATAGAATATAATTAATACCTACCCTAAAAATTTCCAAGAAGGGGAAATACAATCATAGCTACAAAGTACTTGGTAATGTCTGATACCCAGTCGAAGAGAAACATGTACTATTTTATCCATCTCCTATTCTTCAACATATACCACATCATCCAGAATATAAGAGTTTCTGAATCCCAGCTTGCCTGTTGGGCAGGATGCCATTTTAATTGATTTTGGTAAACTAGTTTCACCATATTGCCCTAGCTCCAAACGGGTGGATTGTGTGTTTCACTAACATCCTATCTCTTTGCATATCATCTATGAATCCTCCTTTGGTCTTTCCCATCCCAATATATTCTCTATTGTATTTGAACTTTTCTAAAGGCTTGTGTATCATTTCCCAGGGGAACCAAAGTGGCCATCGTAATGTAGAGTAACACAAAATTAGGAAGTTATTTTACTTTGACCTTGTGGTAATGGTATAGACTTCACAGGCATATTGTTTTAAGTTCAAGCTAAATTTTCATTTGCAAGCGTAACCAAATTAGAGATTGCTTCGGGGTTGGAGATGGTGGCTTTTGTCCACTTCCTTCAGTTGTAAAGTCCCATCTGGTAAAGACCTGTGAAGGCCCTATGCAATGCTGCCCCCAACCCCCAGTCTCTGTGAATTTATGTTTGAGTTCATCCTGTTGGTTCAGAAGGTTATTTTCTTGTTTTCTTGCAGCAATTACACTATCTCACACTATCTCAGCCTTCTCTTCTGCTGGCTACTCAACTGCAGGAGAATGTCCCACTTCTAATCTAACCACCTCAGAACTCTGGCAGACGAGGATGGAATCATAAGACCTGGCAAGGCTTCATTTCATTGCCTTTTCCCCAAGAAGTACGCCATGTAAAATAAAGTGAATGTTTATTCACATCCTAATATTTATTTTGTTTTCTATTCTTTTGCCATCAGCCATCATCCTTTTCTAATTAATTTTGAAGTATGAATGCATACAGTCTTCGATTTTTTCTTCTCTTATGACTGTTCTAGTTTTAGCTCTTTTCTAGATGAAGAGACTCCTAATAACCCAGGATCCTTGTCTTAAATTGTGCTTACAGCAGCATCTACCACAGGTATTTGGCAAAACTTAATATTATTTTTTTTTAGTCAAAGAAGCCAATTTAGCTCTAATCCAGCATGATTTTTTCATCACCTTTAGGCTAGAATTTACCATCAGTTGTATTATCCTCTTTACATTTCTTCTGAATAACTTCTTAGCTAGGAGGGCAGATAAGTCTTAGACTCCTGTCAAGCTGGGTGTTGCCTGGAGCCAATGCCATGTTATATCATCTTGTCAGACTTTTGAAAGCCAATAGGGAAAATGATTATCTTAAAAGCTAAATTTATACATAAAGTAGGGGCAAAAAGGTGAAAAGGCATGGACAATTGTCAAAATGGTGCTTGAAAAACAAGAAACAAAGCCTGAATAAAGATATTATAAATTTATCAAGATAGTGTAATAATAGAAAACAACATTATACGGAAGGGTAAGAAATGCTTTAGCAAGAAGGAAACAGGGAGGCTGAGTGCTGGATAAGAGTGGAACACATGCTTGATGCTCAGATGACTTATGAACAGGTCTCCCAGAGTAGAGTCCAGGAAACCAAAACTTAATAGTAGATGTAGTATTCTAACATGGTCCTATGCTTACATCACAAATGAAGAGTGGTTGATCTCTAAGCTGAATAAAGATATATTTACCAAGTCACATAACCTACTTGTGTTCCTGCAGAGTCTTCAAGATTGCACAGAAGCGGCCAAGAATGATGCCAAAGGCTCAAAGTAATGGAAGTTGAAATAAAATGCATGGTCATCATGATTAGAGGCATAAAGTAAAAGCAGAGGTACAGAGATAGGAATAGTGGTATCAGGGACACAGTGTGGCGCTAGATGAGACAGCTGAAGCCAGTAAGGACAGATTGTACCTTGTAGATCATGGTGATGAGTGATCTTTCAGAATTTAATTGGACACTAGGACAGAATAGCAGAGAAGGGGAGAGAGAATTCTAAGAACCGCATAGACTTTTTACTTGATTAAAAAAAAATCTGAAATTGACAGCTATCTAAATAAATTTTGGTACTATCTTTAACCAACTGGTATGCCCCCATCTCCTAATTTCCCTGAAACCAAGACCTAAGCTAATTTGACTATAAATACTCTTTGAGCCAATATCATTGTTTCAGGGAAGATCACATGATATGAGTTGATCAAAGTAGGCCATATATCCATGTGTGTGTAGGGTTCCTGTATTATTTACTGCTGCTGAAAAATGCAGAGGGGGTGGACTTATGAAAAATGGAAGGAGGAGGGTTGTAAACAAAGAAGGAAGGAAGGGATGGAAGAATAATGGAGAAATGAAAAAGAGCAAGAAGGAAACACAAGGAATGAAAGAATAAGAGGGATAAACATTCAAGGCACTGAATTAAATTACACTGACTGTACATCTGAATTGAGCCCACAGAGAAAAATATAATACATGATGCAATAAATAACACCATTATTTCTTCTAAGTTTATATTTTAGGTATGCTTTTTGATATTTTTATATATTATGATCAAGTTATAGACTTTTGGAAAATAAAATTTCAAAGAGAACAAAATGTGACCCTCATGATCTTAAAACCCAAAAGTCCCTTCTGGATATACTTTGTTGTTTTTTATATTTGATTTTTTTCAGGGGAATTTACTATTTATTATTTTTATTCTTCTACACATACTCTCCTACCGAGTTGCATCCCAATCCACAGAGCTGTTTATCATATTTGTGATAAGATTACTATTTTTGTTCTCATCTTTTTTTTCATGTAACATGTAATTTTAGGAATAGTTTTATAGCCTTAAATCTAAGGCTTGATAGAAGGAAGATAGTCTTGAAGACCACCCCATTCAGGTGGTCAATTAGGAGTTTGCAGGGATTCTTTGCTAATGGTTTGCACTGTTGAGTCTGCAGTCACTGGCATGCATGGCCACAGTATAAGAGGGCCAGAAGGATGTATCAAGTGGCTGACCGACTGTATAGCTCTTCACACTGGTGCTCTGGAATCACTGGAGTGGGACGTTTGTGGAAGCAAAGGCATAAAAAGCCTAGCCTTTAATTGATAATGCTTCTGTGTTTCATGCCCAGAAGAGCCGTTTCTGCACAGTAAGTGGCATCCTTAATCCTTATTAAAGAACTTATATTCTTTGCCAGTGTTTTTTTGCTTCTATTCCTGAGTCTGCGTGATAACTCTACCATAAATGAATGACAAAAAACCTCTATAGATGTTCCATGCCAGGCACGATCTAAGCAACTGATATACATTAACACCATATTTTCATGATAATCATATATAGTAAGTAGGTCCTGTCATGATATAGCTCAATATTTTATTTTTCATTGAAGAAAACAGAAGGTAAATAGCTTGCCTGGTTTACAGCTAAGGTCTTATGTTCTTAACACTGTTACCTATCGAGCCTGTTACCCAGCACACAATTGAATTTTTCCTATATTACTACAAATTCATAACCAATAAATGCTATGCTCCATATATTGAAGTGGGATTTTCTGGATATGTCATGTGATGCAGACTCACATGGTGTTTTGCTGATAAAGATTCATGCAGTGTTTTGCTAAGGCAAGATCCATGGGAGGACCCATGATGTTTGGGGAGAGTTTAAATAGAACTCAACAGACAGTGATGGTACACTTGCATAGGTAGCTGTGCAGTGTTTCATTGGTCTCCTAACTTTGTCTTCACTCATCTTCACTTTTAGCAGAGAACATCTCCTGGCATCCCAGCTAGTCCTGCTGATTCATGTTGATTTGGTGGAGGTATGGCTGTTTCCCTTTTGTACCCCAACTCCTCCCAGAAACCCCCTTCAATACCTACAATATCTTTTTTGTTATATTCCTTAAAATGTATAAAATATTATAACAATAAAAATAAGTATTATAAAAGTTGCTTGATATAAAACAACAATCAATTTAACAGTCTTATGTTAAATTAAACAGTCTTATGTTGCTCATCGACAGCAATAGTGAAAAATACATTTTTTCTCAATATAAATTTTAAATAACTCCAAACATATTAACTGTATATTTCAAAATAATACATCACTACTAGTGTTTTCTTAAGTAGACATATATATAAAGTTATTTGTTTGTTTGTTTTGTATTTAGTAGAGTTTAAAATCTTGATTCTTACTGTGGTACAAGTCCAAAATAAGAATAAATTTTAGACATTGGATTTCATTATAATAAGGCTATACTTCAATGACCCTCACATCACCAAAGGATTTTACCTCCATCATAGCTAAGCTGAGAGTTGACAGTTCTGCTACACCAAGAAATGAATTGTAGGCACAATTTTTGTATACAGATTTCCTGCTATGGTCAAAGCTATTTGACTTGAGTGAGTGATGTTATTCTCAGCCCACAGAGAACAGGTTACATTCATTTAAGAAATGGTGTAGGTATTAAGATGGTCTATCCATAAAGTCATTCACCAACTGTTTCAATGAACAATGGTTCCGCTTGGAGGGTGGCACAGACATTAGGTGAGGGTAAGAATTTGGTTCATTAGCTGTGATAATTTGGAAAAGCATTCATCTCAGAGAAAGAGTAACTTATAAAGTCCACTTCTTCAAACTTGATGCAAGAGTTACAAACGTCAAGCAAAGTATTCAGTCTCACTTTATTATTCTCTTACAAGTCCCATCACAATTTAATTGTCTACATTACTTTGTGGTATATAAATACTTTGAAAATATGTAAGCTGTTCTGAAAACCATAGTATAGTATAAAACATTAAATTATACCACTAATAGAGAGGCTGAGATAGGAGAAGCAAGATCTCAAGACCATTATGTTGTACACAGCAAGACACTGTCACAAACAAGCTGAAAGTGTATATAGATTGTATAATGTTGGACCTCTTTCTCCAATTACCAAATTAGAGAGACCATTGGATGACAATCAACAAATTTCTAATTCCTCATGTTTTTCAATTTTAATTGATTAGGGTAGGTTGGTAATATTAATTTTCATATTAAGATATTAAGAAAAAGTAATTGTTACTTCCTGTTGTTTTTGTTGTAAGAGGTGGAATTAGGTTTGTGTAGATTTGTTGAAAGATTACTTTGTTGCTTCTTCTAGGGTGTAGTTTTGCTCCTTATGTTGATGTTTTTCATCTATTATCCTTCGTAGGGCTGGATTTGTGGAAAGATATTGTTTAAAATTGGTTTTGTCATGGAATATCTTGTTTTCTCCATGTATGGTAATTGAGAGTTTTGCTGGGTATAGTAGCCTGGGCTGGCATTTGTGTCTTGTAGGGTCTCTATGACATCTTCTCAGGATCTTCTGGCTTTCATAGTCTCTGGTGAGAAGTCTGGTGTAATTTTGATAGGCCTGCCTTTATATGTTACTTGACCTTTTTCCCTTACTGCTCTTAATATTCTTTCTTTGTTTAGTGCATTTGGTGTTTTGATTATTATGTGATGGGAAGAATTTCTTTTCTGGTCCAGTCTATTTGGAGTTCTGTAGGCTTCTTGTATGTTCATGGGCATCTTTTTCTTTAGGTTAGGGAAGTTTTCTTCTACAATTTTGCTGAAGATATTTACTGGCCCAATGCCTTGGGAGTCTTCACTCTCTTCTATACCTATTATCCTTAGGTTTGGTCTCTCATTGCATCCTGGATTTCCTGGATGTTCTGGCTTAGCAGCTTTTTGCTTTTTGCATTTTCTTTGACTGTTGTGTCAATGTTTTCTATGGTATCTTCAGCCCCTGA
>NW_022196895.1:41344827-41366861 GCF_008632895.1 Mastomys coucha | reverse complement strand
CTTGCTAAATCTGACTGGAGCCTGTCCTTCCTGTGATCCAGGTATGTCCAGAACTCCTCAGAGTCAAGTTGTCTCTGTGATCCTGTGATTCTGAGATCCTGGGACCCTGGGCTTCTTAGAGCGCCTAGGAGTGGAGCTTCCTCTGGGTGTTTTGGTACTGGCTGCAGAGTTTGCAGCCAAGATCTGCTCAGGGCACCGGCTGGCCCAGACAGACTGGAAGCAACCTGAGCCACTGGGCTGGCAGAGTTTCTGTGTGCCTGGTCCCATTGGTCTCAGTTACTCCCGGTGTTGGAACAGATGTTGTGTACTCCTCACCTCTGATCCTGGGCATGTTAGAGTGCCTTGGAGTGGAGCTTCCTCTGGGTGTTGTGGGACTGGCTGAGGAGCTTGCACCTAAGCTCTGCTCAGGGCACCAGCCCATAGAGACTGGAAGGAACCGGAGCTGGTGGAGTTCCTGTGTGCCTAGTCCTGCTTGTCCCATTTACTCCCTGTGTAGGGACAGATGTTGGGTCCTCCTCACCTCTGATCCTGGGTATGTCAGAGCGCCTGTGAGTGGAGCTTACACTGGACGTTGTAGGAGTGGCTGTCGAGCTTGTGCCCAAGGTCTGCTCAGGACACCAGCCCAGAGAGACCTTAATTTTCCTTTTCTATTGAAAATTTTTATGAAATGTATTTTGATCATGTCCCTCCTTCCATCTGCTCCCAGATCCTCCCCACCTCCATCTATACATACCCACCCAACTTTTTGTTCTCTTTCTTAAATCTATAAAAATGAAAATTGAAAGAAAACACCACTAAGATTTTTTTCAAAAATGCTAAAACAAAAAGTTCATAAAACAACTATAGAGTTCATTTTGTAGAGACAAATTAGTGCTGGGATGCCCTGGACTGTGGTTGGTATGCTGAATGACCAACGGAGAAAATATATTTCCACTGGCCAGCAGGTATCAATTACAAATGGTTTCCTGGTTAGAAGTGGAAGCCCATGTCCATTTTCCCCTCTCAGTGCTGAGAATCCCAGCTTAAACCTGTACAGGTCTTATGTTTGTAACTACACTTAGTCAGTTCATATGTGTAGCATCCTTGTTGTGTCTGGAAGATAATGTTTCCTTATGTCATCTATCACCTCTCGTTCTTATAGTCTTTCTGTTTCTCTTTTGCACATAGTCTTGAGAGGGAAGGCTTTGAAAAAAAATCTTCCAATTAGGACTAAATACTCCGAAGTCCCTCATTATGTGCCTGGTCTCTAGTTGTGAATCTCTATATTCATTGTCATCTACTGAAGCAAAAAGGTTCTCTAATGATGGCTGATAAAAGCGATGATTTATAGATGTACTAGAACCCTATTAGGAGTAATTTTATTGCTATGTTCTTTTAGCAGAATAATTGTAGTGGATTTTCTACTTATCTCATGACCAATCTAGTCTCCTGTTCTTGGCCACTTTAATAGGGCCAGGTATAGTTTCCATCTCATGGAGAGAGCTGGAGGATTAAATAAGAGGAGGATGGAAGAGAAGGGCAAGGTGAGAGAAGATATGGGGGGGGGCAATATGGAGAGGGACAATTTAATAGTCATATTGAAACCTACTACCATAGAAGCGTATATATACATATATGTATATACACATGTATATTGTATACATGTATATACAACATATACACACATATATGTATATACACACACATATATATGTGTATACACACACACACACATATGGAATCTAAATAGAATCATCATATAGTGGGAGAGACAACCCATCTGGACGTCTTATACCACCATGTCAACCCCACAGTGGCATGAATGGCTCTTATATTATGGAATTTTTGGTCAATAGGGTTTCGAGGAACCCCTTCAAATATCACAGACTATTGTCAATGCTATTGGTTGCTTTCCAAAACATGATGGTAAGATCCTATTGCTGAAGACAATGTTTACTTTTGTTATCAATCATGGAGAAATTGAGCCTACCTAGAAGCCTAACTCCTGATGACTAGCATTAATGGTGTTCAAAGGTATTTTGCACACTACAAGGAAAGAAATGTTATCATCAAATATTGTCTAGCTATAAACCATACAACCTACAATAGTGACCTCCCTGAAAGATATACTAGAATAAATGTTATGGAGTAGGCAGCCATTCTTTTCTTAGATTTAAAATTATTTTTATTTTTTTGTGTATCAATATTTTCTTTCCATGTATGTATGTATACCACACACTATATATGTACCACACTTGTACTCATGGTGCCATTGGAGGTTCGAATACAACATCAGATCCCTGGAGCTGGAGTTAAAGGTTTTTGTGAGATACCACGTGAATGCATTGGACCTATGACTTTTAGAAGAGCAGCCAATGCTCTTAGGAACTATGTCAGCTTTCCAGCCCCAATTATCACATTCTTAACTTTTATAAAGAATGATATGATGAATATATTTGTATAGATTTTCTATATTGGAGGAGTTTTATGGGGATACAGTCTCAGGATTATGAAGTTTTGTGTAAGAGTATTTTTAAAGTCTTGAGAAATTTCAAATTACTTTATAGAAACATCACCGTTTTAGAAAATATTTAATCTCAATCTGGGCTTTATCTCAGTCCTCAATAAATCAGTTCCTGGATAAAAGACACGCAACTTTTATTTTTATAGTAAGCCTTAATCAGCTCTAGAACTGAGAATACCCTCTGTGCTATTAGAATTTATTTTTCCATCATCAATTCCATTTTATAATTTGCCATATTCCATCTGGGTAGCTCTTAAGTCCAACTGTCTAGCCCTGGTGGCTGTACTTTTATGACTCACCTACTGCATGTAGCTTCCTTCTCTTTCCACCTTCTTCCCTCCTCGTGGTTCTCCTTTGATTCCAAGTCCCACTTATCTCAATTATGCCAAGCTATAGGCTGTAGACATTGTTATTTAACTAATAGTTTTAAATTAAGGAGCAAAGTCACATTGTGCATGCATATTCTTTTGTTCCTGGGAGCAACCAGGCCTGGAGGGGGGCAGTATTTGTCATTGTAAAACATAGCAAAATCCCAAACCTCAACAATTACCCTTCTTAGTCCAATATATGGCTTTTTCCCTCACATATAAATTGAATGCAATTACAGCAATTATGAAAATTGTAAGCTATGGCATACACTTATAATGCCCATCCATTTATATTTGGTGATTTAGATAAAGTATTCTATCATCTACTCTACCTTGATGAATTTAGAGTTCTGTATCTAAATAATTTTCTATGTTAATTTGTATTATTAACCTATAAACATCTTCTTAGATCTAGAACATATTCTTAAATGCTAAATAACTTAATTAATTATGAGACTAATTATCTAGCCTTCAACCCCATCAGAAACCTGAAAGAGAAGTAACAAATATTAATTGAGTATGCAGGAACACAGCATCCACAAATCAAAGAAATAACAGAGACAGTTGATTGCCTAGACAGTCCCCAAATATTCTTTAGAAAGTTGAAGCACCTACCTTCAGCTTTCTGTCCCAGAATATCTGACAGACCTTAAGTGAAGCAGGACTTATGAAGGACTAACTTAACCTGTATTGGCAGAGTTAACCATTGATTATCCTGCATCTCTTTGTCCTTTTTCAACAGCATTTTGTCTGTAGATGAAATTAGAGCATTTCTTGCCCAGAATCTAGTTTGACATAATTGAAGCAAATCTATATGGAGGTCACTGATGTTCATTATCTTCTTTGAAGTAGAATGGGGATACTGTCAAGAACAAATTTGTCTTACAGTCAAAAGATCTTTTAATAATGGAATAATTTTAAATGCCATATTCTGTGGATCTTTGACATTTTAAAAGATCACCTATCTATTCAGAGAATATCTGAATAAGCAAATATTGCCTTCTTCAGCTACCTATTATCTGTTCATCCCAGGATGTTTATTTTTGTGATAATATGGACTAATGTCTTACATGACTATGAGTTTGATTGACTAATAACTTGCACTATTTAATTATCCTTTTTGTAATAGAAGCTATTAAGAGGACTAGAACTAACCCTTGTATATTAAAATGAGTTGTATAGGCATAATATTGATACAAGAGTTGAAACATACAAATATATTATACAAAGTAATCTTAAAGTTTGTATCAATATACAAAGATTTATACCAATGAAAACCTTAAAGATATATCGATATACAAAATTTATATCAGTGTAAGAAAATATGATTTCAATTCTTCATCAAATATAAATATTATAAGATTGTGGCTACAAAATGCTTCTGCTTAGGAGTAGATTCAATAATCTATCCCATTTGTCTAGTTTCTACTAATATTACTATATCCTATCAGGAGAAATCCTTATTTAATCATTTAATCATTAGATTTTATAATAGTCTTCCACTGAATTATTATGCATGCTAAAACACAATATTCAATCATTCTTTTTGACTTTTTAAAATAAATGAATAATATTTTGTAACATTTAAGAAATTCTGATAATATCGCTTATTTAAATAATAAATCTAAGACTTGAATACTTGATTTTTTCACTTAAAAATTATTTTGAAGTATAAAATAAGTTAGTAAACTTATTAGTAAAATTTAAAATCCAAATACTATACAGCTAGACAACTACTATCTCATTTTCCAAATAGCTAAAGCACAACTATTCACAGAAAGCTATCAAAATAAAGTGGTTGCTAAGCTTGTATGTAAATTAATCATGCCTAAAACGCTTGTCTCATATTTCTCAGTTAAATAAAATTATGAAGATTATATATGTGACTGAATATAGAATGTCATATTTTTGTCAAATATAAAAAAATTTATCAGCTATTAAAACAATTTCATTAACTCTTGCCCTTGAAATTTTGCTGCTTAGCTTACCTTCTAACTGCCTTCCCAGAGACTAGCTTAATGAAAGAGATGAGAACCTATTAATAGCACCACTCACTCTTCCAGTCCCTCGGCCTCCGTCTGCCATGGACTCATGTTCTCCCTTAGGAATGCACTTGGGCCAGATGACCTTCAGTCCAACTTCCTGTAAATATTCTATTTGTACTGATAATAATTTAAAAAAAATACTAATTTTGTCTTTCCCGAGGCCATTTGTACAGAGACCAATTGGTGCTTCACAGATACTAATTAAGCCTTAGAATGTGACATCTTTTCTAGTCTCACTATATGTCTTTGAGCCACTAATAAAGCATTTTCTTAGATTAAGCTTAGATGGCAGTAGAGGTAGGAATTTAGACTCCTTTCTTCCATGTATATTCTAGAGCATGTTCATGACCCTGGGCTGAACTCAAACTTCTAACTATTCTGAGATAAGGACCAACCAAGAGAAAAAATTTGGGTCCCTTCTTCAGGGTAGTGACAACATATATCAAGTGGCTATAATAGGCTGACCTCTTTGCAGATCTAGAAAAATTACCTGATGCCTAGAACTGTTTTTCAAACAGAAAGCAGACCTATTAAATTAGGGCTTAACTTTTGGTCCTCAGCCTTCAAAGTGCTTGGACATAGACTTCATCAGGCCTATCAAACTGGGAAGTGGGTAGAAAAAGGCATATTGACCTTCACTAATCTTTATTTAAAATACTTCTTTTGACTACTACTACCACAGTCATATTTGTAGAATGTATGACATTATTACCAATAAAAAAATCAACAGTATATTTCAAACCACTGTACATACTTTAAATTAAGGTTTCTGTGCATTGATACTTTGTGGTTGGCCCAGTATCTCAGATTTTAATTGAAAAGTACATAGATTACTGTATTGTATACTTAAAATACTTAATAGCTGTATTTTAGTCAAATAGTTTTCTTTTATAATTCAATGAACTTTATGAATCAAACATAATTCTAGTATAATATACATTCTTCTCAATCATGCATAGAATATTCTCTAGTATAGACCATGTGTTGCTTCACAAAATGAGTCTCAGTTAATTAATTTATTAACTTTATTATAAAAGAGCTTGCAAACAAATACAAATAGCACACATCAAAATTAACCATACCCCAAATCTATAGAATTCAATGAATTTCTGTATAGTGAAAATAGGCTGTGCACTTCCAATCAAGTTTGCAAATTCTATACTTTCACTATAGAATAAAGTGTATGCACTTACCTATCACCAACTAAAACAAATGTAACCAAAACAGTAACAGTAACAATGGCAACAACAACCAAAACAACAATAACAACAAACCCATCCATGAAAGACGTGTAATTAGAAAAACATTTGGTTAAAGCTGTCTCAATAAGTTTAAAAGAACCACGTAACCTTACAAAGTAGCTTCTTTAGCAGCAGAGGATTGAAATTCCAAATCACTAACAGATGTTAAGATGGAAAATAGATACATACATGGAAAGCAAACTACATGTTGGAGATAGAGAAGAAATAAAGGAAATCAGAAAATGTTCAGAGAAGACTGACAACAAAGTAGACCATTACCCTATCTTAGTGAACACAGAAAGAAGGATCAGCAGTCTCAACTAACCTGGACCCTAGAGATCTCTCAGACACTGGATCACCAACCAGGCAGCACATACCAGCTGATATGAGGCCCCCAACACATATACAGCAGAGGATTGCTGGGTCTGGGTTCAGTCAGAGAGGATACAACTAACCCTCAAGAGACTGGAGGTCCCAGGGAGTTTAGAGTTCTGGTGGGGTGGGGTGTGTGTGGTGACATCCTCATGGAGACAGAAGACTGGGGATTAGGTATGGAATGTGGAACAGTTGGAGGGTGGACAAGGGGGAGTGAATAAAATTTGGAGTGTAAGAAAAAAAAAGAAAAAAAATAATAATAAAGATGATACTCCTAACACAATTTACATAGTGACTGTATTGTGATCAAAAGTCCACCTCCCACTTTTCTAGAAATAGTAGAACTGCTTAGACTCAGTTTACTGGTAAAGCATTTCCCTAGCATGCAAAGTCCCAGGTTTGACCTCCAGTACTACAAGAACTACTAAAACAGATTCTAAACAGGTTCTTAAATTCATATATAAGCCAAATAATATTACTGGTCAAATAGATGAAATTTCTGAATTTAAATAAACCCAAAGCAATAGTAATCAAAGTGACATGGTAGTGACAAAGAGCTATGCAAATGGACCAATGAAATAGTCCATAAATAGGGCCTAAAGTCTGTGGTTAGTTGATCTTCAACAAGGATTATAAAGGTGTTTGTTGGAGGAGAAAATTATTTTGGGTAATTGAATAACTGTGTACATGTATTGAAAAGAATGAAAGGAACTCTGTCTTATACTGTATGGGAATCAGCTAGAAAGCAATGATATAAAGCAACTAAAATAACAGAATTTATAAAAATATGGACTTTGATTTTTCAGTGGATTCTTAAATCTGAAAAAAGTACAAATAACAAAAAGAAATAGACAAATTGGACTTTTAAAAAATTAAATTATTTTGTACACCAAAAAACAATATTGGGGGATCTTTAAAAGCATACCTACTCATGTCGTCTTCGCAAAGACATGATTTTAGTCTTTCCTTTCCAAATCTCCCTGTAATTTACTTCTTTTGCTGAGTTTTGGGAGCATCAGTTAAATTGCAATTGAACCATAAACAGAATTGGGAGCAAATCACTTTGCCTGGGTCGTGATGTTAGGTGAATATATTTGATCTTTCAACATTAAATAAAATGTAGATGTAGGTCTTGTGGATGTCAACCACTACTTGGTGGAAGCTTCTGTTTTATCCCCACTTCTTCCCTTTCCTCTCCCCCTCTCCCTTTATTCCTTTCTGGTCTTGGATTTATTCTCTTTTGAAATCCTGAACTGATGCAGAAATTTTGTCAGATGCATTTGATCTATAAACTGATTTCTTAAGTCTGTTGATATAAAGGATTACAGTGATTGACTTTCAAGTGTTGGCCACCTGACAACTCTAGAACATGTACACTTGAATAACGTACAACAGAATTTAAGTTTCCCAGAATTTTGCTGAGGACTTTTATATCTATAGCTATTGTCCTAAATTTTAATTTTGGGGCAAGACTGGGTTTAAAGTTATCAAGAATGTACTATTCTTCCTTTGTATCTCAAGAGACTTTGTAAAGGATTTTTGTGTCTTAGGTTTTGATTTAGTACATGTCAATTAAAATTGGTTAACGGGCTTGAGAAGGATAAGTGGTTAAAGCACTGATTGCTCTTCTAGAGGACTTGGGTTGTATTCCCAGCAGCTACATAGCAGCTCACAGTCAATCTATAATTCCAGTCTTAAGAGATCCAATGTCATTTTCTGGTATCCATGGAGGGTAGGCACACATAAAGTACACACACACACAAACACACAAACACAAACAAACAAAATTAAAAAATAATTAAAGGCAAAATGCCTCTATGAGCCTGGAATTTTACTTTTTGGATGTGTATTAGCCAGAAACTCAATGTTCAGAGTAGACATTAGGCTATTCATGGCATCTATTTTGCTTATGTGAGCCTTGGCAGGTTTTAAAACACTTCCCTACAGAATTGGTTTGTTTAATCTGAGCTGTCAAATTCATCAAATTTTATTGATCTTTTCCCCAAGGGAGAATGCTTATGATTTTTCTAAAATTTCCTCTTCTAAATTTCATTGATTTTGGCTTTTTTGCTCAATTACTCCAGCTGTTTATTTACAGTCCCATTTGCCCTCATTTTCTTATCTTGTAAAAGTAGACACAAAATTATTGATTGGACCTTACTTTCCTTTTCTAACACAAACAATTAATGCTACCAATTTCACTCTCACTGTCTGACATGGAGTCTGATATGATATATTTCTATTTTTGCTGAATTCAGGATATTTGAATATTCTCTTATGACTTCTTCATTTACCATGGGATATTTTTAAATATTCTTCTTAATTTACAAATATTTGTGACTTTCTCCTTAAAAACTGTTTTTTCATGAATTGTTGCATCTTACTGTTACAAGAGCTCATTGATTAAAAATAACTATTTCAAACTCTATGTGTTTTCTACTTAAACTTTGGAAATTACTTTAATCATAACAAGTATATAATGACTCAAGAAAAACATTCTTGCTTTTATTTTTTAAAAAGTCCCTTCTGGTCCCACAATACCCAGAGGAAACTCGACTCCCAGATGCTCTAACATGCCCAGATTCAGAGGTGTGGAGGACACAACATCTGTCCCAATACCTAGAGTAACTGGTACACAGGCACACAGAACTCCACCAGCCCAATGACTCTGGTTGCTTCCAGTTTGTCTAGGCTGGCTGGTGCCCTGAGTAAAGCTTGGGCTCAAGCTATCAGCCAGGCCCACAACACCCAGAGGAAGCTCCACTCCAAGGCACTCTAACATGCCCAGATCAGAGGTGAGGAGTATACAACATCTGTTCCAATACCGGGAGTAACTGAGACCAGTGGGACCAGGCACACAGAAACTCTGCCAGCTCAGTGGCTCAGGTTGCTTCCAGTCTGTCTGGGCCAGCCGGTGCCCTGAGCAGACCTTGGCTGCAAACTCTGCAGCCAGTCCCACAACACCCAGAGGAAGCTCCACTCCTAGGTGCTCTAACAAGCCCAGGGTCCCAGGATCTCAGAATCACAGGATCACAGAGACAGCTTGACTCTGAGGAGTTCTGGACATACCTGGATCACAGGAAGGACAGGCTCCAGTCAGATTTAGCAAGGGCAGGTAGCACTAGAGATAACCAGATGATGTGGAGCAAGCATAAGAATATAAGCAACACAAACCAAGGTTACTTGGCATCATCAGAACCCAATACTCCCACCATAGCAAGTCCTGGACACACTATTACACTGGAAAAGCAAGATTCCTATAAAAACATTTCTCATGGTGATGATACAGGACTTTAAGAAAGACAGAAATAGCACCCTCAAAAAAATACAGGAGAACAGAGGTAAACAGCTAGAAGCCCTTTACGAAGAAACAAAAGTAAAACCATCCAGAATCTAAAAATGGAAACAGAAACAATAAAGAAATCAGAAAGAGAAACATCCCTGGAGATAGAAAACCTAGGAAAGAAATCAGGAGTCATAGATGTAAGCATCACCAACAGAATACAAGAGATAGAAGAGAGAATCTCAGGGGCTGAAGATACCATAGAAAACACTGACACAACAGTCAAAAAAAATCCAAAAAGCAAAAAGCTCCTAACCCAGAACATCCAGGAAATCCAGGATGCAATAGAATACCAAACCTAAGGATAATAGGTATAGAAGAGAGTGAAGACCTCCAACTTAAAGGGCCAGTAAACATCTTCAACAAAATTATAGAAGAAAACTTCCCTAACCTAAAGAAAGAGATGCCTAGACCATACAAGAAGCCTACAGAACTCCAAATAGACGGGACCAGAAAAGAAATTCCTCCTGTCACATAATAATCAAAACACCAAATGCACTAAACAAAGGAAGAATTTTAAAAGCAGTAAAGGGAAAAAGTCAAGTAACATATAAAGGCAGGCCTATCAGAATTACACCAGACTTCTCAGCAGAAACCAGCTAGAAGATCCTGGGCAGATGTCATAGAGACCCTACAAGAACACAAATGGCAGCCCAGGCTACTATACCCAGCAAAACTCTCAATTACCATAGATGGAAAAAAGAAGATATTCCCATGACAAAACCAAATTTACACAATATCTTTCTACAAATCCAGCCCTACAAAGGATAACAGATGGAAAACATCAACATAAGGAGCAAAACTACACCCTAGATTTTTTTGAAATCCAAAATCATGAGGAATTAGAAATTTGTTGATTGTCAACCAATGGTCTCTCTAATTTGGTAATTGGAGAAACAGGTCCAATATTATACAATCCATATATACATTCATCTTGTTTGTTCGTGATAGTGTCTTGCTGTGTACAACATAATTGTCTTGAGATCTTGCTTCTCCTATCTCAGCCTCTCTATTACTTCATGTTTTTACACTATACTATGGTTTTCAGAACAGCTTACATATTTCAAAAATATTTATATACACAAAAGTAATGTAGACAATTAAACTGGGAGGGGGCTTGTAAGAGAACAACAAAGAGTGAGACTGAATGCTTTGCTTGATGTTTGTAACTCTTGAATCAAGTTACCACAGTAAGAGCCAAGATTTTAAGCTCTACTAAATACAAAACAAACAAACATATCAAACCACTTTATATATTTATGTTCATTTAAGAAAATATTAGTAGTGATGTATTATTTTGAAATACATAGTTAATACATTTGGAGTTACTTAAAATTTATATTGAAAAAAACATTTTTACTTTCAGTATTGCCGTAGACAAGCATCTACATAAGACTGTTAAATTGATTGTTGTTTTATATCAAACAATTTTTATAATATTCATCTTTATTGTTATAATATTTTATAAATTTTAAAGAATATGACACAAAAAGATATTGTAGGTATTGAAGGGGGAGTCTCTGGGAGGAGTTGGTGTACAAAAGAAAAACAAGAATGTGATTTAATTCTATTTACTTAAAATATGTTCTTAAATGTTAACAAATTCAGATAAATTGAAATCATGTAACTTTTCTCATCATATTGTAATAAAACTTAAAAAAAAAGTCTAGAATTGTTTCTACCCCAGGGTCTGGTTTGTTTATGTGTGTTTAATGTATACTTTAAAACATGTTTAACTTTTGTTCTGCAAATATTCTATTCATTGGGATTTTATTAAGTTGATAGAGAATACCTTCCAAGTGTTTCAGATTTCTTAGTAATTTTTTCTTCTAATTTTCCTGAGATAGATAGATAGATAGATAGATAGATAGATAGATAGATAGATAGAGTTACAGTTTAACCAACTAACTGTAATTACAGATTTGTTTATTTGCTTGTAAGCTGGTTTTCTTTATTCATGGATTTTGAAACACAAGTCTTAGATACATCCACGTACCATGCCGTGTCCTCCAAGAGAACTGACTGCTCTGGTCAGTTGGGCCTTCTGTTCCTCACATACTTTATGCCATGGGAATATTCAATTGTGTATTCATTTAGACATCCAGTTTTATTTCAATTAATGATTACATGGTATGTATTTTCTTATATATATATATATATATATGTTTATGAAGTTAATTTCTTTTAGATAAATTATTTATTAAATCAGTATGATTACTAGCCTTTTAATAATTGTGTTTACAATATTACTTATATTATGATTAATTATCAATATTATTTGGCAGTTAAAATCTTCCACATTTGACTTTCATTTGTTCCATATTATATTTTTCCCTTTTTATGCATGATGACATTGTACATGAGTATTATTTATAATTGAATTTTCATAATTGATTAAATACAGTTTTTTAAAACTCAAACAAACACTTTTGCAATTGACTTATGATTTGAAACAGAACTTACTTAGTTCAGTCTACCTGAAAGCTAACAGCATGATGGGTCATATATAACACACATAATCCTCATGAGTACACAATCCCAGCCTTCTGTGTTTATGGATGCACAATGCATTGATGATGTATTTACTTTAGATAGTCATTTAGCTTGCAAGGCAAAGGTCAGCCCAATATGTTCCACAAGCCAAATGACCCAGGCACATTTTGCAAACAGTAAAGACTTCAAGAATCTCTGAAAACAATGCAAGGAAGCTGAGTATTTGAAACCTACTTTCCATACTTACAAAATATAGCTTCTAATTTCTGGGGAAAACATCTTTTATAACGACTAGGAGAGGTACTAAAGAGGAAAGAGTAATTTGTGAATTTGTGTATATATTAAAAAAAAACACTTAGGAAAAAGTTTATGTATTTGTTAAAGATCCACAGTCAAGCTTATCATTTGATGGCAAACCTTGACAAACGGAGGATCCCAACTACCATTCCCATGGCATCTCTCAGAGAACCATGTCACAGATGGCTGGAACTCTGAGGGAGGATGTGCCTCGCATTTGTTCTGTCTTTGATGCCTGACAATTAGGATAGCCCCTTTATGCAACTGTCAATTATGTTCCTGAAATGGAATTTTCCACCTTACAGTCTGGTACGACGGAAACAAATCAATGCCACTTAGCTTGGCTACAACAAGGGGCTTACATCTCTGTGGGCAGAAATATAATACAAGAATCTATGTCAGAACTCTGAGCTGCATTCTTATGAATGATTTTTCCAAGTCTTCATCTCCCCATGAGACATCTCTTAGCATGAACTCCTTCTTCTGCTTCTTTGGCTATGGTATCGTGGGCAAGACACTGTCACAAAAGTTAAAGAAGTCCGATGATGGTTACTGTGCAAAGAAGGCTTTACAGTAATCATGCAAGTGACACTGTAGAAGAAAGTCTACTGAGGCAGAAAGTGAGAGAGACTATCATAATTAGTTTTGCAGCTGTGCAGGCAGATTCTTGCTTGCTTTTATATAAAACATTGAAGAACATTGGGATCGGAGAACTTAAATCTAATTCAAGATATTCTGCGTTAGAAGTATCATAGTGATAAGTAATGAAGGCTGATGACAGAGATGAGAAAAATGAAGGCAGAAAGGAAGCTAATGCATGATGAATGAGTTGGTGCATTGGACTGGACATTTCCTTAGTCATCAGTACTTTATGCTTTCCTCCGATATGGCTTTGATAGTTAGCCAAGGGGCAGGAGCCTTGGTGAATGTCAGAGTATGCATACACATACTCTGCAAGTGAGGCCACAAGAGTGTCAATTGAAGAAGCACTAGGTAAGAGATGCTAGAAGCAGAATCAGAAGGAAAAATAGGATTTAAAGTATTTTTTAACACAATTGGAAGATAGCATCTGATCAAGAAAAAATTATCACAAAAGCCTCTGAAGGAAAATTTGTCACTTTAAAAGGAAGTATTTTGAAAATACCTCCATTTGGAAACTTCTCCATCCAGAATACAATACTTGAATTAGTGTAAAGTTATGACAATTAAGAAAATACACAATTTTTTCTTTGTAAGTAGAAATTGCTGAATAATTATTTAGGGAATATTACTTCTCAAGGAAATTAAAACATTTCCATTTTAAACTACTAAGGTGTCTTAGTTAAAATTTTATTGTTACAAAAAGAAACCATGACCACTACAAGTCTTATAAATGAAAACATTTAATTGGGTCTGTCTTATAGTTCAGAAGTTTAGTCCATTATCATTAAGGTCAGTGGCATGCAGGCAGACATGCTACTGGAGGAGCTGAGAGTTCAGGCAGCAGGAAATGAACTGCTTTGAGCTTCTGAGTCCTCAAAGGCCACCTCAACAATGACACATTTCCTAGAACAGGGCCACACCTATTCCAACAAAGCCATACCTTCTATTAGTACCTCTCCCTATAAGAAAAGCATTCAAACACACAAGTCTATGGGGGCCATTCCAACTCAAACCACCACAGAAGGAGATTAAGAACAAAACTTAAATAAGACTCCTATATTTCATTGGAAAAATGCGTTTTGAAAGTAGCACATTATCCATTAACGGGAATTGTATTATAAATATATTTCAAAATGAAGGGATCCAAATCAACAACTACTTTTTCTTTGGCATTGATACTATAATACTAAGTTTACTTATTTTTCTCCCTTGGAGATACAGTATCAGTAGCCTTGACCATGATCAAGGTAATCAAAAGCCTTTTAACCAAAGGCAGTGCTCCAAGCTGGAGATGTAAGAAGATAGATTGTGGCCAGCCTGATAGACACAGAGACACTTTCATGGGACAACTTGACTTTAGGAAAGTTTTATTAAGAAAGAAGACAAAGTATTCTTGAAGCACCTAGTTTCAGCAGTCCAGATGGAGTAATGAGAAAAACTAATGTGAAAGGAAATTTTATATTATTTTAAGAGTATGGTATAAGGATGTATAAAGCAACTTGGGAAAATGGCATAATTTTACTAAATTGTGTCTGCTGGGATAACTATGGGTGGGTGGAAGGCATGACATTACAAACACTATATGGAAATCAGCAACATCCTCTGATGATTTACAGACTCCTCTTTCACTAAACTGCAACAGAAGTAACATGAGTAAAGCATACCTTGCTTCACAGTTTTTAACTTCAGTCTACACTCTTCCAGTCCCAGGACATTTCATACAAGGTCCAGCCGTCAGTATGGAATGGGAAGGAAGTGATGTGACTAATGGAGAGAAAGTAATTGGTAGAAGGGTTGTGACAATTCTGGTCCAAAAGAACAGATGACCCTTAAACAAAGCAGCTTTAGCAATTTGTAAACAGAGACTGGTTACCAATCACCTAAGTCTGATCTTCCCAGGCAGTGTGTCCTAATAAATGCCACTTTGATTTTGTTCTATCAGCTTCTCCATATAGGTGTTCATTCCCCACCCCAATACTATATTAATTGGATTTAAGATAAGCCATGGAATGAGGTCCCAAGCCTAGGCAGAGCACTCCAGAGTGGCTCCTTTAGACACAGCTATGGATGTAGCCTCTACTGTAGCAACCACTAATCTGGAGTGGCCAGGAAGCCTCAAAACTCCACAGGCTTGAATCAAAACAAAATACAACAATTTACAAAGATTGCAAAATATCACAGTTTTGAGTCAGTTATATGTTATAGTGATATTAATTTTGATCACTTAGTTTACTTTTTAAGTACAATGACAAGAAAGCTAGAACAAGGCAGGTGGTTTGCATTTATGATAGTCCTTGTAATGCTGAGAGAGGCACATGCATCCTTCTGACAGTGAGATCAGCCTTGACTTCTTCAATTCATTTAGGGTAGATAGAATACAGTTTCCCTTGTATGAATCTTTAATGGAGCTTGGCAGAGAAGCAAACGCTGGCAAATGGGGTAAGATCCATCAATGTTTGTTGCTCAAAAAGCATCTACCATGAGTTATGGTTTGGCATTTTCACTGGTATCATGGTACCTATATGTTTGACTCATAGTTTCTGGGTGACAAGCAGAGTACTTTTGAATACAATTAGCTTTTAAATCATTTGATTGAATAGAGCAGATTTATTTCCCTGGTGTGGGTGGATCTAATTCAGAAGACCTGATGAATGAAGGGCTACACAGGGAGCTTCTGCTTGTCTGTTAGATGGAGCTATTACTTGGTCATGGCTTTAGAGTCATTGGCTCTTTCTGAATCTGATAAATGCAAGTTTCTCTCCTGTCTTACATTACCAGGTCTCTTGGATCCCTAGCTTGCTGACCACAATTCTTGGAACTTCTTAGGCTCCGTTGCCATGTAAATTAATTGTTTTGTGCAATAAGTCTCTTTATAAACACACGTAACCATGTGCCAATAATGGGGATATGTTCTGAAAAAATTAATGGTGATGTTATTGTTTTTGCATTATAAAGCGAATAGTCAACAAACTGCATAGATTAATGAGTTAATATTACCTCTCGACATCATCAAGAGATGTGTCAAGCATGAAAGGCATGAGGCTATAGCCAACATAACATGATGGTGCTTTATAATAAACGTTTTTTTTTTTAATAGAGGGAGTATTCTCTAAAATAATGATGATGATAAGACAGTAATCACAGGCTAGTTAAATGCTTTAGTGAGTAAAGGCAATTGCCACCAAGCCTGATGACCTAAGCTGAATTCCTGAACCCATGTAGTGGAAGGAGAGAACTGACACCTACAAGCTGTACTCTGGCTTTAACATGAGTGCCAACATATGCACACATGTTCATATTACCTATGCCCACATAAGTATGTACACATACACACAAACAAGTTGGTAAATATATAAAATATTGTCATGTATTATCATTATTGAACATGTATTCTACATAATTTTATATAATATTTTCAGTATTGTTTTGTGATTGGCACAGTAGTAAGTATATTTATACAATCATCATCATGAACTTACTAGTAATGTACTGTACTATGCTGTTATAGTGTCCACAATGCCAGTAGTTGATAGAAATATTCTGCTTTATTATACTTTTTTAAAGTGATTTATTTTGATTTTATAATTAATAATTATATTTATGTAGGGCACTATAAATTATTATATGTGTATAATGAGTATATCATAATAATTAGTATTTCTCTAATAATATTTTCAGACAACAATCTTATATAGAAAGCTCTGAAGATTGAGATGTTGCTATGCTATACAAGTTTTCAAATATTTCCTATTAGTTATTTTGTTTTCTGGATAGCCTGACAATACCATATGTAAAAACAGGTTAATTGTATAGTATAATCTTCTACAATTTATATATTTTTGAAAAGTTAGTGAATGTGATACTTAGTCTTGTTTGTCAACGTGAAAGAATTCAGAATTATATGAAAATGAATCTGTTTCTGTGTCTGTAAAGGATTATGTAATAGATTAGATTAATTGAAGGGAGAAAATCGACCCTAAATGTGGGTAGTCGTATCCAATAAGCTGTAATTCTAGACGGAAGACAAAGAAGAATGTGAGTGGCCCAAAAGTATGCATCTCCCTCTGCTTCCTCACCATGGATGTAGCTTCTAGCTCCTGCTGTGGTATATTCCCTGCCCTGATGGACTATGTATGTCTCAAGGAACTGTGAACTGAAATATACCCTTACGTCCTTAACTTGCCATTCCCCCTCCCCACTTCTTAGTCATAGCAACAAGGCAAGTAACAAATACAGTGAATAACAGCTCAGTGTTAAATATGATAATTATAGAAAATATATAACAAATAGCAGCGTTTAGTCTCGGGAAAGAGAGCTGATCTGTAAGACCCTTGAGAAAATGAGATTCCTAAGAAAAGGTGAAACAGTCACTAGAAACCATCTTCCACATCTCATAAGTTCCTGTCCTGCCTTCCTTCTAAAATGGTGAGGGCAAGAGAGGATGCTCACTGCTCTGCAGTAGAAAGGAAAATGGTTGTATCTACAAAAGGGAAATAGAAAGTATAAGTGCAAGGATGCTTTTATTGATTAAACTCATTTGATGTTGTTGTGTTTTTTCTGTTTTTCAAGTTAGGTTTTCTTAAATAGACTTGGCTGTCTTGGAACTAGCTCTGTAACCAGGCTGGCTCCAAACTCACAGAAATCCTCCTGCCTCTAAGATTAAAGGCATGTGCTACCACTGCTCAACAACTGAAATGGCTTTAAACATCACTACTTTGTACAATCCTATAATACTTCTTTGTGAAAATATATACATATTTATATATTTTATATTTAAAACCTGTGCAGTGTGCAATCCTGTGAGTAGAACAGTTGCTATTTGCAGATAGTGTCATATAAATTTTTAATATGTCTGTAGATTTTAGACTTGGTAAGTATACTGTTGTTTCATATTTTCAACAACAGAGTCTAATAATATTTAAAAAGCTGGGTGTATAACTCCACGTCTCAGTAGACAGAGATAGAAACTTCTGAAATTTGAAGGTCATCTAGGTACCTGCTTCCCCAATAAAAAACAATCAATGAAGTAAAAACCTAAAAATGTTTTAAGAGGAGAAAAAAAGCTATGTTTATTACTTATTGTGATATTTTATACAATTACTGTGATTGTTTTAAAGATAATATTATGATATTGTGCTTATTTTATCAACAAGGAAACTTGTAAAAAAAAAACCAAGTATCTAAGGATGAACTAATAATAATAATCACTTTATAGAACTTACTATGAGGTAAATTTTTTTGATATATTGAATAATTACTCTTCTCCATCAAATATTCATGCCTATTCCTTGGAACAAGTCACTTCCCATGTATACAAAATACTTTATGTACTTTGAAGGTATAATGGAGTTACATACACTGAAATGGGGAGATTATTTGTCTTGAGTTTGTCATGAGGAGGAAAATTAGACATAAACATATAGGTTATTTTGGCTATTACATATTTTGGATATTACATAATTTGCTCATTAAGTTACTCTAAAAAAGGGGAGATTTACCATACGAGATAAAATAAACACTGTATGTGTTTTTCTTCTTTTTTTTAAAAAAGGTACTAATCAAATTAATTGAGTTGTCTTGTTAGAAGTGGGTTTGGCTTAGCTCTAGGTCATATAGAGCACCTAGGAAGAACCCGGTTGGAAATGGGTCAAAAGAATAGGGTTTTAGGTAAGCTCAGTGGTTAAGAGCATTGTCTGCACTTCCAGAGTTCTTGAGTTCAATTCCCAGCAACCATGTGGTGGCTCACAACCATCTATAATGGGATCTGATGCCCTCTTCTGGTCTGTCACAAGACAGAAACAGTTTACTCAAATATACATAAAATAAATAAATATATCTTAAAAAAAAAAAGAAAAGAATAGGGATTTTGGAGGCAATCCTGAGGGTGGGATGGAGAAAAGATTCTTCATCATACATTGACTAAATTAACCCAGTTGTATCACATATATTTTATACTGTTAAGTTTTGAAGAATATAAGTAGTAACTGATCTTGTTCTAACCCATGAGGTAAAAGTATCTGTCACATTTAAGATGAAACTAATAACAATAACATTTCAGTTAAGTTCTCTGGACACTGAATTTCTCTGATGTTTCTTGAGATAAGATAGGTATCTACACTCCCCCACCAACCCTACACACATCTCAAACTAGCCAGCAGCAAAATCAAAGCTATGTTTTCTTTTTATCATCATACTAACTTGTTCACCAAGAGTCGAATCAGATCAAAGGGACGGAGAAAAAGGGTATGGTGGCATGGGCCTGGAAAGACCTGTCTATACCCAGCTATGCTGACTTCAAAGCCAACAAAATTAAAACATAATTTTCTTTTCATCTCCTTTTATTATTTTCATAAGCCTTTGGGGGGATCTCTCTTAAAGTATTTTCATTAGATTTTAGATGCAGAGATGGTTTTGTAGGATCATAAATATTTTAGTGCTATGGCTAAAGTTAGAAATTACTTATGACAACTCCTCTTATTATAACAATAAGGATAAAATCCAGAAATATCAGATAACTTTTTTTTCCAGGTCACAGAGATGGTTGGTTGTCACACTACAAGGACTATTCAGGTGTTCTTTTCATCATAGAACGCTTTCTACCAATCAATGTCAGCAATAAAAATGATCTTCAAACCACCAACCACAGGCGTTGTTTACAAACACAAGTATCAGCTAATGTTTCAAGTAATTTTAAGCACTGTAGAATTTAAACTACCTTATGAAGAAATTTCTACTGTTACTGCAGTTTTGTTTATAAGGTGTATAGCTAAGTGTATACTCCCAAATAATTTGGCTAGCCAGTTCCAAAACAGAATGTTGCTCCCAAGTAGTCTGGCTCAGAAATCCACTTTCTCATCTATTCTGCTTAATAGCCTCTCTTGAAAAAAAATGTTGTCAAGGCTTACAGATATTTTGGAAGTTATAAGACATTTTTGTACTTTTACTGAACATTGCTTTAATGAGACAAAATATTAATTTGCTAAATGAATATACCAATATAGTTCTTTATTTTTTCAGGGCCTGGGGCTAACTCAAACTTTTTGTTATGAATGGTGAAGAAATCAAGTTAGTGGAAGGAGACTGCTTTTTTTTTTTTTGAAAGTTTATTGATTTTTTGGATGTGCATATTCACAAATGTAGTACATATTGATAGGGTACTTTTTTGTCATATTCTTTAAAATTTATAAAATATTATAACAATAAAAATGAGTATTATACAACTTGTTTGATATAAAACAATAATCAATTTAACAGTCTTATGTAGATGCTCGTCTATAGCAATAGTGAAAATACATTTTTCTCAATATAAATTTTAAATAACTCCAAACATATTAACTGTGTACTTCAAAACAATACATCACTACTAGTATTTTCTTAAATGAACATAAATATATAAAGTCTTTTTGTTTGTTTTGCATTTAGTAGAGTTTAAAATCTTGGCTCTTACTGTGGTACAAACCCAAAATAAGAACAATTTTTAGACATTGGGTTTCATTGTAATAAGGCTGTACTTCAATAACCCTCACATCACCAAAGGATTTTACCTCCATCGTAGCTAAGCTGAAAGTTGATAGTTCTGCTGCACCAAGAAATAAATTGTAGGCTCGATTTTTGGATAAAGATTTCCTGTTATGGTCAAAACTATTTGACTTGAGTGAGTGACTTCATTCTCAGCCGACAGAGAACAGGTTACATTCATTTAAGAAATGGTGTAGGTATTAAGATGGTCTATCCATATAGTCATTCACCAATGTTTTCAATGAACAATGGTTCTGCTTGGAGGGTGGCACAGACATTAGGTGTGAGGGTAAGAATTTGATTCATTAGCTATGATAATTTGGAAAGCATTCATCTCAGAGAAAGAGTAACTTATAAAGACCTCTTCTTCAAACTTGATACAAGAGTTACAAACATCAAGCAAAGCAGTCTCACTTTGTTGTTCTCTTACAAGTCACCTCCCTAGTTAATTGTCTATGTTTCTTTTTGATATATAAACACTTTTGAAATATATAAGCTGTTCTGAAAACCATAGTATAGTGTAAAAACATGAAATAAACAATACTATTAATAGAGAGGCTGAAATAGAGGAAGCAAGATTTCAAGACTCTTATGTTGTACACAGCAAGACACTCACAAACAAGCTGACGGTGTATATAGATTGTACACTATTGGACCTATTTCTCCAATTATCAAATTAGAGAGATCATTGGATGACAATCATCAAATTTCCAATTCCTCATATTATTGGATTTCAATCGATTAGGATATGTTGGTAATATTAATTTTCAAATTAATATATTAAAAAAAGTAATTGCCACTTCCTGTTGTTTTTGTTGTAAGAGGTGGAATTAGGTTTGTGTGGAATTGTTGAAAGATTACCTTCTTGCTTCTTCTAGGGTGTAGTTTTACTCCTTATGTTGATGTTTGTTCTATTATCCTTTGTAGGGCTGGATTTGTGGAAAGATATTGTGTAAATTTTGTTTTGTCATGGAATATCTTGTTTTCTCCATCGATGGTAATTGAGAGTTTTGCTGGGTATAGTAGTCTGGGCTGGCATTTGTGTTCTTGTAGGGTCTGTATGACATCTGCCCAGGATCTTCTAGCTTTCATAGTCCCTGATGAGAAATCTGCTGTAATTCTGATAGGCCTGTCTTTATACGTTACTTGCCATTTTTCCCTTACTGCTTTTAAAATTCTTTCTTTGTTTAGTGCATTTGGTGTTTTGAT